>NC_136973.1:9909716-10266475 GCF_032717465.1 Coenobita brevimanus | reverse complement strand
GGCCGCAGACAAAACGCCTCCAAGTCGCTCTGTCACCCACCATTTGACTACTCTCTCCCCAACTCACCCCCCCCTCCCACATATACCTCTCAACTCCATCCCTCTACCTCATCCTCGGTCTACCCCTCCCTCTCCCTCCCTCCACCTCACCTACATACACCCTCTTAGTCAGTCTTTCATTCTCCATTCTCTCCACATGTCCAAACCACCTCAGTGTATTTCTCCTAATCTTCTCAACCACATCCACATCTACCCCACAACGTTCCTTCACTTCTTCATTCGTCAACCTGTCCCTCCACGTCACTCCACATGCTCCTCTCAAGTAACTCATTTCCACTGCTCTCACTCTTGACTTGTTCCCCTCTTGCAAGGTCCACGCCTCGCTTCCATACGTCAGGGTAGGGATCACAATACTATCATGCAGTGACTTCTTAATTTCCATACTCACCTCCCTATTTCTCATCACTGCTTTCAGTGTACCAACAACCTTCCTTCCCTGCTGTACCCTTTCACGTACTTCATCCCCCAAAGTTCCATCCTTACTCATCACACTACCCAAGCACTTGAATGCACTCACATTCTCCATATCCTCACCATCCAACCTCACTGCACACTCTGTGACTTCATTCCTCTCAAACACCATAACTTTACCTTTGTGTACTTTAACTTTCAGCTTCCTCCTCCTACACACTGTCCCAAATTCATTCACCAAACCTTGCAACTCCCATTCATCTTCACTCAACAATACTGTATCATCAGCAAACAGCAACACAGGAAGCTTCCAAATCTCACCCTCATTCATTAGGGCCAGCCCCACATCCACTGCCCTACCTTACACCTCCTTTACAACCCCATCCATATATATATTCAACAGCCATGGAGACATCACACACCCCTGTTTCAGTCCCACATTGAGATCAAAGAACTCACTCAGCTCACCATCCACTCGCACCGTAGCCCTAGCTCCCTCGTACATACTCTTCACAGCACTCAACAATTTCCCCTCCACTCCATATATTCTTAATACCTTCCACATACCTTGCCTATCTATTCTGTCATAAGCTTTCTCCAAGTCCATGAAGGCAGCATACACTTTCCTTCCCTTCTCTAGATACTTTTCCACTAAACATCTTAGAACAAATATCTGATCTACAGACCCTTTTCCCTTCCTAAATCCCCCTTGTTCTTCTCCAACTAGCTCCTCTGTCATATGCTTAACCCTATCAATGAGTATTCTACCACACTAAGAAGGCAAATACCCCTATGGTTACCACATACTTCTCTCTCCCCTTTTCCTTTGTACAGAGGAACAATTACACCTGATTTCCAGTCCTCTGGAACCCTTCCCTCTTCCCAAGCCAATCTACACAACTTCCATATCCACTCCACAACAATCTCACCCCCATACCTAAGCATTTCACCACACACTCCATCAATTCCTGGGGCCTTTCCCAGCTTAATCTTCTTCATCGCTTCCACTACTTCCGCCCTACTGATCTCTTCCTCCCTCCTCTCATCTCTTCTTCTCCCAGCCATTCCCCAACCACTTATACTCACACTGCTCTCACTCTCTACATTCAACAAATCCTCAAAGTGCTCCTTCCATCTCCTCAATTTCTCTCTCTTCTCCACCAACAATCTATTATTCCTATCTATCACTCCCCTATTACTTCCCCTTTCACACTGCCTTACTTTCTTTACCTCCTTCCAAAACAATTTCTTACTCTCCCTCCATTTCACACTCAGATTCCTCCCAAACTCTTCATCCACTTTCTTCTTACTCTCCTTCACCAGTCTCTTAACCTCCCTTCTCCTGCTCACATATACCTCTCTCTTCTCTCTCTCATCTTCTCCCCTACCTCTACTCGCCAACCATTCACCATATGCCTTCTTCTTTTGTTCCAAAGCTCGTTTCACCTCATCATTCCACCATGCTGTCCCTTGCACACCCTTGCATCTCCTCCTCACTCCACAAACCACCTCACATGCTGCGCCTATCTCTTCCGTGAATATCTTACATACGTCTTCCACCCCTTCCATCTGCTCTAGCTCATACCTTCCCAATCTTTTTTCCACTATGCCCTTATACTCTGTCATTTTCTCACTATCTTGCAATTTCTCCACTCTTCTCACAGGAGCTGCTTCCTCCTGTCTTCCCCTTCGCCTCCTCAACCACTTTCTTTGCATCTTTACCTTGGCCATCACTAAGTGATGGTCCGAGACTCCATTCCCCCACCCTCTCCACACTCTTGCATCCAACACTTGTCTTCTCATTCGCTCATCCACACACACGTAGTCTATCATTGCCTTTCGTTCAACAAGTTCACCATCCATCCTCCTCATTACTCTCCATGTATACCGGTGGATCATCTTATGACGAAAGTAGGTGTTGGCTATTGCCAACCCCTTACAAGCACAGATGTCCACCAAAGCACTACCATTCCCATCTACTTCAGCTGGCACACCCCACTGACCAACCACTCCATCCACTCGTACATTCCCAACTTTGCCATTCATGTCTCCAATCAACAGCACTCTCTCACTCCTCTCAAACTTGTCCATACATGCTTCTACTCTCGCCCAAAACTCATCTTTCACTCTTGCCACTCGATCCTCTGTTGGAGCATACACACATACAATCGCCCATGCTTGTATACCTACTTTCATCCTCACCCATACAATCCTTGCACCCACTGTTCCATACTCTCTTATATTCTCCTTCCACTTCTTGCTTATCATCAGACATACTCCCTCTCTTGCCCTCTCATTCTCACTGACTCCCGCACATATACCTACACCATATTCCCATTCTCTCACCCTTTCACCTTTCCATTTAGTTTCAGTCAATCCACATATATCCAGTTTTGCATCCTCAAGCACCTGAACAATCTCTCTCTCTTTCACTTCATCATTCACTCCTCTCACATTCCATGTTCCCACCCTCAGAATGTCCTTTGTCCGTTCCTTAGTCGTCAACGTATGGTCCGTCCGGGTCCGAGGCGCTTTATTCGCTTTTTTAGTTGGTTCTTTTTACGGGGTGGGACACTAACCCACCACCAACCCTTTAGTCGCAATTTTAAGTCAAGCTGAAGTAAGCAGAGTATAGCAGCGTATCATTGTGTTAATATCCTGTTACGGCTCATCATTCAAGATGGATAGATGGCAGTTATAGGCCAGGTTAAAGTGTGCACAATATTAAGTCATCAACACGAAGATAAGAGGGTATATTATAGCAACACAAGCTACAGGAGGGGTAAGAGGGCACTCTACAACACCTGGACCCAGTTCAAACCTTCACTCACAGCACGACTTTCCTTTCATTTCCTTCCTTTTTATATTTTCCTTTTCTTTTAAATATTTCTTCTCTCTCGTTTTCTTTTCTTTTTTTTTCTGCGTTGTGTACCCTTTCTGCATCTCCCTTGTTTCTCGCGTTTTTTTTTTTCTCTCTCTTTTTTGTTTCATCGTTTATATATGTCTCTGCTTCACGTTGTTCATCAGTTCTTTCTTCTCATTCATTTTTATTTCCTTCTTTCTTTGTTTCTGTGTTTCTCCGTTCACTGCACATCACAACGTTCTAAAGGTAGGTGGGGATATGAAGTAAGGCGGAGCGGCCTGGGATTTTATTGCAGGTGTTCCCAGTTATTATTCTTACCATCTATATTTAATTTCCCTTCTTTACCCTCTCTATCTTTACTTCTTTCTTTCCTTATTTCTTGAAATAACAGATTTTTCACGGTTGCCTTCCTTATCTTCTTTGCATCAAAATTTCCATCTCTCCAAGAAAAGGGACAATGCTCAGGTAATTTGGGGGAGGCGGTGACTCAATCGGTAGAGAGGTGGCCTGCGGTCCTACTGGACCCAGGTTCAAACCTCCCCTGGGGCAGTGAACAGTTTAAGGATTTGAATTTCATGTAAAGCAGACTTTTCCTATCTACCAGACTGACCCGCCGACATGTCGTAAAAATATCCCCGCTGATACCAATATACCAGTCCTGTATGAGACAGCCCTAGCATGTATTCAATATGGACGGTGGGTGTTAGCGCCGAAGTGGTGACATGTAGAGGTGTATGAAATGTAGGAGGACCACTGGGCTTTAGGAGCAGGCTGTGAAGCCTATGCCCAGGGTTGAGAACATATAAAAAAAAAAAAAAAAAATCTTGTTCTCGGATGACTACCCATTCCTCTCTTCCTTCCCTCATTCATTCCTTCTTCTGTCTTTCCTTCATTCTTTCCTCATCCTTCTGTCCACGGGTGACTCTGCACTGAGTGACAAGCCAAATGGTTTCCTTTGCACCAGGAAACCATTTATTACTCCGAGTGGTAACCATATAACCAAATGGCGTCTGGTGGTTTAGTGGGTAATTAAGGCACTCCAGTCGGATTGAGCCGGTGAAGGTTTATAACCATGTGATGGTTGGGGTATATTGCTAAGGTAATGCCACTCAGGGATGAGTGAGGTTGGTCACTCTCATCTTAAATGTAAGGACCAACTTGCCTAGCCCCGGGCTCCAACGCTCCTTATGGGGCAACACTGGTTTAGATGATGATGATGATGATGATCTTTCTTTTACGTCCATATTTTTTCCTTTTAATTTCTTTTCCCTTTTCTCTTTTCTCATTAAGTTGTCTCATTTTCATGCAATTTATTCTTCTCTCTCTTCCGCTCTTACTATGTCTGTTATTCTTTCAGTTTCCTCTCTCTCTCTCTCTCTCTCTCCTTTCGCTCTACTTTATATTACAGCAAAACAAACAAAGGAAGTAGGAGCCAAGGTGCAGTAGGGTGGAGCGACCTGATATTCTAACAAAGGTGTCTCCAGTTCAACCCAGAATCGTTCCTTTCTTCTTTTTTGTTCTTTGTTCTCATATCATATTTATATCGTTTACTTTCTTCTTCTATTTATTCTCTTGTTTTTTCTCTTCCTATCGTCACTTCACCTTGGCTTCCCTCCATTCTCCCTTTTTTTTTAAATTCGTTCTCTTTTATATTTTTTTTTCTTTTTTTACGACATCTATTTTGTTCCCTTTTCTTTCTCTTTGCTTATCTCTTATAATTTCTCCGAATATTCTTTGTTACTTTCTTTTTTCTTTTTTTTTCATCCACCTTTCATTCTCCACTTTATTGCAGCAGCACAAGCTACGTACAAGAGAGGTTGGAGGTGAGGATGGTAAAGGTTTGAGTGTTAGTTACTTTATTCCTGCATATATCAGCACCTTATAGTTTTGCATATCTGGAGATTGACATTTGAACTCATGCTTTACGACATTAGATTCCCACATGGTCACAGTGAGTTATGCCTTGTAATACTGTAGAAGGAATGTGAAGATAATGCGGACTGCTTCTTGAGACCCCGATAAAACGACAAGACAGACATAACCTACCACAGGAATAAGAGTCATCTCTTCATGACGATTCCGTAGGTACCAAATCTGAGGAAGTGGCATTTTTGTAGACAATGCTTTGTACCTTTTTACTGCAGAGATGAAGTAAGGTGGAGCAGCCTGGGACTTTACTGCAGGTGTACTGAATTAACGCCTGTGTCATATCTCATTATCTCCGCCAACGATGTGGAGGATGTTATGAATTCATCCGTGTCTGTCAGTCGCCTGTCTGTTTGTTTGTCTGTCTGTCTAACCGTCTGTCTGTCTGTCTGTGGACAGGATATTTAAAAAAAAGTTGTCATCGGAATTCATTGAAATCTGTCGACAGCTGGGCACTGGGTCAAAGCAGAGTTATTCAGAAGTTGATGTGGATCCGGATCCTGACGTAGGGTGTCGGTGGAGGTATACCTTCTCTGAGATTGTGTAACGAGGGCAGACTAAGAGCGACGAATTAAATTTCTCCGGCATTAACGCTGGACGGAGGGTGGTTTATAAAAGATAATTAATAATGGCCGTGGCAGAAGTATAAGTTCCGTAAGTGGTTCTGGATTCCTTTCTTTCCTCCTTTCATTCCTTGTCGTTTATTGCACGTTTTTTTTTTTTACCTCTGTTCTATTTTTATTCATTACAGATATCATGCTTTCTTTCAACCTTTTCTATTTTTTTTTTTCCCTCTCTGCTCTTTATTCCAGTTTTTAAAAGTCTCACTATCTCTATTCTCTCGTTTCCTTCGTTTCCCTTTCTGTCTCTCTCTTCCCTCTTCAGTATATTGCAGAAACAGTCACAAGAGAAGGAGGAAGCACGATTAGGTAAGATGGAGAGGTCTGAGATTCAGCTATGTCTGAGTTCGACCCAACAATTGTAATCTATATTTTATTATTATTTCTTTCATTTTTTGTTTGTTTGTTTGCTCTTTTAGTTTCTTCTTTTCTTCTCGTCATTCTTCATTGACTTTCATCCTCCATGTTTTGTATTACATTTTTATTTCTTTCCACATTGTTCCCTTTCAGTCTCTTTTGTAATACTTTGTTTCCCTTTCCTATTTTGTCCATGTGTAAATTTTCTTTGTTCTGGTATGACTTAATTTTCCTATTGTTCGATTTTTCATCACTCTCCCCCTTTTTTTCTTTCTCTTTCTTCATCCTGTCATCATCCACTATACTGCAGCATCACAAGGTACACAAGAGGTACCTGGCTAGTGTGAGGAAAGTTGTTATTATCAGTGTTAACTTACTGGACATCGCTATCATCGCACCTCCACTACCACCATCATCTTCCATATCATCATAATTATGCTTATCAAAACTAATCTATATCACTACGATCATCATCATAACCACCATGACCAGCACCACTACAGACATCATAATCACACCCACTGCCACCATTAGTAATATTAGATCAAAGTCACAACTATATTACAGCATCACAAACCACATTAGAGGTTGGAGGCGAGATGAAGTAAGATGAGCTGCCTGGCATTCTGATAAAGGTATCCACTCTAATTTATTATCATTTATACTTTAGTTTCATTTTCCATTTCCTCCTAATCTATTATCGCAGGTTTTGTTTCATCTATTAGTACTCCTATTCATTTTCTTCTAAATGTCCTTATTTCTTTCAGTTTTGTTTTCATCTTTCTCGATAATTTTTTTTTTTAATAATTTCCCCAAGCATTCATTCTTGGTTTTCATGTCTTTGTTTTAATTCCTCTTTATCTGTCTTCCTTTGCCATTTTCTCTTTTTCATTTTCATTCTCTCTCGTGTCTTCAGTATATTGCAGAAAATAAACCACATGAGAAGTACCTTAGGAGCCAAGGTGCAGCTAGGTGGAGCGGCATGAGATTCTAACAAAGATGTCTCTTCTACTATACCTGAGAATGATCTTATTTCTTTTTCTAATCTTCTCTTTCTTTCTCTCTCATTTTGCGGTTTTTTCTCCCTTTGTTCTTACCATTCTTTTGTTTATTCTCTTTCCTTTCCCACATTCTCCATATCAGTTACTTTAAACATTTTCCTGTTTTTTTTTTTCTTCTTTGCATTCCCTATTCACTTTCACTTTCTTCCTCCTATATCTCATTCCGTGACATTCCTTGTACTCTCATTTATCTTTCTCATTGTAAGCTCACCTAGTTATTTATTTTATTTGTTATTTCTTCCTATATATATATATATATATATATATATATATATATATATATATCAAGCGTCCTTCTTCCTTATATTTTAATGCATTATATTGCAACATGACAAGCTACAAAGATGGTATAGGGCTAGATTTTGTAAGGTATGGTTGTGATCGTTTTTAGTACTACCAACACCACCACTAAACTTAATATCGGCATCTTCACCACCATCAGCAGCTGCATAGTTTAGTGCACTATATTACATCATTACAAGCCATAATAGAGGTAGGGGACAAGGTGAAGTAAAGTGGAGTGGCCTGGGACTCTACTACATCTGTATCCAGCTCAAATCTGCACTCCGTCTCGTCATATATCCTTATCTAGCCATTTCCACTAACTCTTATCTTCATGTTTCGTCCATTGATTCAATCTTTGGTCCTCGTATTGCCCCATATGTTTTTCTTTATAACATTTTCTTCTTATTTCTTGATTTTCTTTTTATTAGCTTTTTTCTTCTTCCTATTTCTATGCCGTCATGCATTTTTTCCCCTTTGTTTATTTCTTGTTGCTTTCTTTCCTCATCTTTCTTTGCTGTCCCTTTTTCTCCGTATATTACATCATCGCAAACTATAACCGATGTAAGATGCACGATAAGGAATGGTTATCATTGTCTGTACTGTTCTGTATGAGTTTTGATTTCAGTTAATTTATGCATTGTTTTATGGTGTGTTGTTGATGATTTCATATAAATTTCAATTTTATATGAGTACTTGTATTGGTGTATTTCTCTCTCTCTCTCTCTCTCTCTCTCTCTCTCTCTCTCTCTCTCTCTCTCTCTCTCTCTCTCTCTCTCTCTCAGACGCTCCCAACTTGCTTGGAACGAGTTCGAGACAAGAATCACATACGATATTATTAAGAACGAGTTCCGGATGATTCTGTTACAGTCTGGCCACACACACACTCGTCGCAGATAATAATTAACTTGTTTAAAACGGTGACGAAGCCTCGGAAGACAGAGACGCCATGTCAGGTGTTTGGTTTGTCTCTGTGAGGGTATCACAGTGCAGCCCATTCTTTATGTATTTTATTTATACTAGTTTGTCCCCCTAAAGAATGATGGTAGACTACGGCAGGACAACTTCAGCCTGTAGTTCAGTGGGTTCACATTTCAGATGAACCTTTGGGCGACAACAACAACAACAATAAAATGACAACAGAAAACAATAACAGCATTTATTTCTACTACTACTACTACTACGTAATGTAATTCAGCGTCGGAGACAATCCTCTGCTACTGCTGCTGCTACCATAACTACCACTACCACCACTACTACTACCACCACTACCACCACTACTACTACTATGTTATGTAATTCAGCGAAGAATAGACTTTTCTGCTGCTACTACAACTACTACTACTACTACTGCCACCACCACCACCACCACCACCACCACCACCACTACTAGTGCTACTACTACCACTACTACTACTACGTTATGAAACTCAGCGAAGGAGAAACTTTTCTACTACCACTGCCACTACCATTACTACTACTACTACTACTACTACTGAAACTACGACTATTACCACTACCACTACCACTTCTACTACTACTACCACCACCACCACCACCACCACCACCACTACAACTACTACTATAACTACTACTACTATTAGCACTACTACTACGTAACTTGATTCACCTTAGGAGATACTTTACTAACGGGAAGGGTTAAAGTACATTACCTTCATCAACCCTATCACTACAATAGGTCTCATCTGCTTGCAGTAAAAATCATCTACTGGCAGGAAATCTACTTCACAATCTCTGCCATGTATTGCTATGCAGTACAAAGTCCCCTACGAGATGATAAGAGTTATGTACTGTGCATACAGTGTACTCCTGTAGCAGAGTCCAAGACCGCTCCACCATACTTCGTCTTGTCAACTACCTTTCATGTAACTTGTGATGCTGCAATATCTGTGTCTGATCTGATGAAGGTAGCCTAATCGTGATGATGATGATCGTGCCAGCCATTTAAGATATTTATTTAGTTGATAATGATACCTACGTATAATAATGGTGGTCACAATAGTTGATTGACTACATATGAAAAAACTATGGCTGTGTAAAAAGAGATGCCATTGCCGCTGCACAAGGAGGGTTAGAGCCGAACAAGACTGAAACATACACATATAAATAAATATATACGTAAACGAAATAAAAGTAGTCATAATTTATTAAGAAGGAACCAAAGGCTAGGAGCCCGCAAACACTTCCTTCCAAGAAAAAACAAAAACAATACAAAAGTGAGCCAAATTCAAAACCTGTTCATTTCGAGATGCCTGGACACACTGCGTTTGAAAGACTGGAGATCATAGGAAGTAGGAAATACAGACAGAGGAAGACAGTTCCAGAGTTGACCTGTTGCATAAATGAAAGACTGGGAGTAACGGTTAACTCTTGCATTAGAGAGTTGGACAGAAAAGGGATGAGAGTTTATTGCTAGACGGGTGCTACGCGCCCATCGCAAAGATGGAGGGATGCAGGCAGACAGTTCAGAGAAGCAGTGACTATGGAAGTAGCGATAGAAAAGAGATAAAGAGGCAACAGTGCGGCGAAGAGACAGAGGTTGAAGGGAGCTAGTAAGAAGAGGAGACTTAATGAGATGAAAAGCCTTTGACTCCACCCTATTGAGAAGAGCTGTATGTGGGGAACCTCCCCACACATGAGAGTTGTACTCTACACTAGGGAGAATAAAACACAAGTATAAAGTCAACAACAGTGCAGGGGTAAAGAAGGTAAGGAGTCGGCTTAGCACACCTAATCTCTTGGAAGCTGATTTTACAAGAGATGTAATACGATCTTTCCAAGATGAATCCCGAGTGAATGAAACCCCAAGCATGTTCAAGGATGATGCAGGCTTGAGCTGGATATTACTGAACATTAGTGGGATCCGGGTTCAAATCCCGCTGGGGCAGGGAACAGTTTAAGGATTTGAATTTCATAAAAGTCAGACTTTACTGATCTACCAGAAGACCCTCCGACATGTTGTAAAAATACCCCCGCTAATACCAATACACCAGTCCTGTATGAGACAGCCCTAGCATGTATTCAATATGGACGGTGGGTGTTAGCGCCGAAGTGGTGACATGTAGAGGTGTGCGGTACGTGGGAGGACTACTGGGCCTTGAAAGCAGGCTGTGACGCCTATGCCCAGAGTCAGACACATAAAAAAAAAAAAAAAAAAAAAAACTCCTGTGGAAGATTTTGTCGGGTTGATAGGTGTTAAAACTGAGTCTTAGATGCATTAAAAACAACAAGATCATTTTTACCCCAGTCAGAGATACGAACCAAGTCAGACATTAGGTGTGCCATAGCCTCATCCCTTGTTTGTTGAAGTAACTGCTGGGATGGACGTTGCGGGAACAGAATGGAAAGGTGAAGGATGGAATCATCAGCGTATGAGTGGATAGAGTTAGATATACAGCTCTGAAGATCATTGATGAATAAAAGGAAGAGAGTTGGTGATAGGACAGAGCCCTGAGGAACACCACTGTTGATAGATCTAGAAGAACGATGGCCGTGTACAACAGCCACTGAAATCCATATAAAAACGTCAACAACACACCATAAAACTATGCATGAATCAACTACAATATTAAAACAATGATACAGAATAGTACAGATGATGACAGGCTTTCTTTATTGCGCATCGTACTTCTCTTGTAGTCTGTGGTGACGTAATACAGTGGAGAAAAAAAGGACACAAAAAAGGCTAGCAAGTGAAAAGAAAGAAGAGAAAGATATGAGGAAAGAAAGAAAGAAGAAAGAAAATGAAAAGCATAGAGAAGCAGAAAATAAAGAAAGGAGAAAAACAAAGTGAGTGAAATGGAAATAAAAATATTAAGAAGATACTGACACTGCGAAAGGAAGATAGATAAGACAGCAGGAAGAAGGAAAAAAAGAAAACGTAAAGGAAAAAAACAGAAAAATGATTGGATTAATGAAAGAATCAATGAAATAAGATAATAAATGTTGGAGGAATAAACTAGAAAAGAAGGATAATGGATAATGGGGTGCAGATTTGAAATGGGTTTAGGTGCAGTAGAGTGCCAGGCCACTCCACATTACTTTACCTTGTCTCCTACCTCTGTCATGGCTTGTAATGATGCAATATAGTGCACTGAACTATGCAGCTGCTGATGGTGGTGATAACGCCAATTTTGACTTTAATGGTGGTGCTGATAGTGACGACCACCACCACTACAACGACGACGATGATGATGATGTACTCATAATTATTAACACTGATATTAATAACCTTACAAAACTTCACCCCGTACTTTGTTTGTAGCTTATCGTGATGCAATATAATTAATTAAAAGACCAGGGAGAAAGACATTTAATAATGCAAAAAAATAATAATAATAATAATTAGGTCAACTAACAATACGATTGAAAAATGAGAGTACAGAAAATGTCAGGGAGTGGGAGACAGGAGGAAGAAAGTAAAGAATAGGGAATGTTAAGATAAAAAAGCGAGAAAATTTTGAAAGTGACTAAAATGAGAAAGAAGAGAAAAAAGAGAAAGAATATAGAATGAAAGAGAAACAATGGGAAAAAACAGCTAAAAGAAGAGAAAAGGGGGGAGGGAATTAGAAAAAAAATCCAGCAGGTCAGACATAGTAAAAGTGGAGACAAGTTTGTCAGAATCTCAGGTCACTCTACCTGACTTCACCTTTGCTCCTAATTCTCTTTTATTGTATCTAATTATCTATAATATACTGAAGACATGAGAGAGAAGGGAAAAAAAGACAAAGGAAGAACGATAAGGAATATAAATGAAAGAAAGATCTACAATGAATATGGAAAAAAATAGAAAGATATGAGAAAGTTAGGCAAAAAAGGGAAGTAATAAAAACGAAAGAGTGATATTTATAAGAAATGGAAAGAAGTAGTTGAGAAATGATGCAAAACATGAAATAGCAGATCAGAAAAGGAAGAAATCGAGAAAGACTGAAGATAAGGTATAAATGGTAATAGTGTTAAGTGGATACCTTAATCAGAGCGCCAGGCCGCTGACCTTACTTCATTTCGCCTTTAGCCTCTACTATAGTTTGTGATACTGTATTATAGTCGTGACTTTGATCTAATGTAATGAATGGTGGTGGCGGGTGTAATTATTATGGTGTCTGTGGTGGTGGTTCTGATAGTGGTTATGATGATGGTGGTAGTGATACAGGTTCGTTGTGATAAGCATAATAACTGTATAAAAATAATGATGGTGTTGGTGGTGGTAGTGATGGTGGTGATGATGATTATGATGTCCAGTGAGTTAAAGGTCATGGTAGCAATCTTCCTCAGTCCAACTTGGTACATCTACTTCTCGTGTACCTTGTGATGCTCTAATATAGTGGACCAAGACACGATTAATAATGAGAAGAAAAGAGGGAGTGAAGTGAGAAAGAAAGCGAATGATAAAATGAATCAATATTTCAATAAAGAAAAAATACAGATTGACTAAATGAAAAGGAACAGGGAATAGAAAAGGATAAAATAGAAGAAGAAAGGAACGATTAGCTGAGAACTGGAAGGCAGTACAAAATATGACTTAAAAATGAAAGTCAGGGAAAAGCGGCAAGAGGAGAATAAGAAACAGAAAATAAATACAGAAAAAGGAGGGAAACGAATGGAAAAATACAGTAATGATAATGGAATCGAAACCAAGAAAGCTTTGTTAGAACCTAAGGTCCCTCTGCCGAACTTCATCTTGGCCAAAAATGATGGAATAAAAAAAAAAAAAAAAAAAAAAAAGAGGAAAAATAAAGCGGAAGAAATCAACAAATGGGAAAAGGTGGGAAGAAAGGCGGATATTTATAAAAAATAAGCAAAGAATGACAAGGATGAAACAAAACGTATAATAAACAAGAAAAATAAAAGGGGGAGGGTAAAGAAACCAAGAAACCACTTAGAGAACGCCAACCCCCGCCAAGGCCATTATTAACTAAGATTTATAAAGCAACCTTCATCCAACGAAGTTGGCGGAGGTAATTAAGTCTGTCCTCCTTACACGATCTCAAAGAAGGCATACCTCTGCCGACACGCTACGCCAGGACCCAGATTCAACTCAGCATCTAAATAACTCGGCCTTGACCCAGTGCCCATCTATCAACCAGACTTTACTGGGGGTAGGGGGGTTTCAAGAATACTCCCCCAGTCTCCCTGCTTGTCGTACGAGGCGACTAAAAGGGTTGGTGGTGGATTAGTGTCCCACCCCGGAAAAGAACTAACTAAACAAGCGAATAAAGCGCCTCGGACCAGGACGGACCATACGTTGACGACTAAGGAACGGACAAAGGACATTCTGAGGGTGGGGACATGGAATGTGAGAAGAGTGAATGATGATGTGAAAGAGAGAGAGATTGTTCAGGTGCTTGAGGATGCAAAAGTGGATATATGTGATTGACTGAAACTAAATGGAAAGGTGAAAGGGTGAGAGAATGTGAATATGGTTTAGGTATATGTGTGGAAGTTAATGAGAATGAGAGGGCAAGAGAGGGAGTATGTCTGATGATAAGCAAGAAGTGGAAGGAGAATATAAGAGAGTATGGAACGGTGGGTGCAAGGATTGTATGGGTGAGGACGAAAATAGGTATACAAGCGTGAGCAATTGTATATGTATATGCGCCGACTGAGGACCGAGTGGCAAGAGTGAAAGATGAGTGTTGGGCGAGAGTAGAAACATGTAGGGACAAGTTTGAGAGGAGCGAGAGAGTGCTTTTGATTGGAGACATGAATAGCAAAGTTGCGAATGTACGAGTGGATGGAGTGGTTGGTCAGTGGGGTGTGCCAGCTGAAGTAGATGGGAATGGTAGTGCTTTGGTGGACATCTGTGCTGGTAAGGGGTTGGCAATAGCTAACACCTACTTTCGCCATAAGATGATCCACCGATATACATGGAGAGTAATGAGGAGGATGGATGGTGAACTTGTTGAACGAAAGGCAATGATAGACTACGTGTGTGTGGATGAGCGAATGAGAAGACAAGTATTGGATGCAAGAGTGTGGAGAGGGTGGGGGAATGGATTCTCGGACCATCACTTAGTGATGGCCAAGATAAAGCTGCAAAGAAAATGGTTAAGGAGACGAAGGGGAAGACGGGAGGAAACAGCTCCTGTGAGAAGAATGGAGAATTTGCAAGACAGTGAGAAAATGAGAAAGGGACAGCATGATGGAATGATGAGGTGAAATGAGCTGTGGAACAAAAGAAGAAGACATATAGTGAATGGTTAGCGAGTAGAGGTAGAGGAGAAGATGAGAGAGAGAAGAGAGAGGTATATGTGAGCAGGAGAAGGGAGGTGAAGAGACTGGTGAAGGAGAGTAAGAAGAAAGTGGATGAAGAGTTTGGGAGGAATCTGAGTGTGAACTGGAGGGAGAGTAAGAAATTGTTTTGGAAGGAGGTAAAGAAAGTAAGGCAGTGTGAAAGGGGAAGTAATAGGGGAGTGATAGACAGGAATAATAGATTGTTGGTGGAGAAGAGAGAGAAATTGAGGAGATGGAGGAAGCACTTTGAGGATTTGTTGAATGTAGAGAGTTAGAGCAATGCGAGTGTAAGTGGTTGGGGAATGACTGGGAGAAGAAGAGATGAGAGGAGGAAGGAAGAGATCAGTAGAGCGGAAGTAGTGGAAGCAATGAAAAAGATCAAGATGGGAAAGGCCCCAGGAATTGAAGGAGTGTGTGGTGAAATGCCGAGGTATGGGAGTGAGATTGTTGTGGACTGGATATGGAAGTTGTGTAGATTGGCTTGGGAAGAGGGAAGGGTTCCAGAGGACTGGAAATCAGGTATAATTGTTCCTTTACATAAAGGAAAGGGGGAGAGAGAAGTGTGTGGTAACCATAGGGGTATTTGCCTTCTTAGTGTGACTGGTAAAATATATGGTAGAATACTCATTGATAGGGTTAGGCATAAGAGAGAAGAGCTAGTTGGAGAAGAACAAGGGGGATTTAGGAAGGGAAAAGGGTGTGTAGATCAGATATTTGTTCTAAGATGTTTAGTAGAGAAGTATCTAGAGAAGAGAAAGAAAGTGTATGCTGCTGCCTTCATGGACTTGAGAAAGCTAATGACAGAACAGATAGGCAAGGTATGTGGAAAATATTAAGAATATGTGGGGTGGAGGGGAAATTGTTGAATGCTGTGAAGAGTATATATGAAGGAGCTAGGGCTACGGTGCGAGTGGATGGTGAGTTGAGTGAGTTCTTTGATCTCAATGTGGGACCGAAACAGGGTTGTGTGATGTCTCCATGGCTGTTTAATATATACATGGATGGGGTTGTAAAGGAGGTGCAAGGTAGGGCAGTGGATATGGGGGTGGATCTAATGAATGAGGGTGAGATTTGGAAGATTCCGTGGTTGCTGTTTGCTGATGATACAGTATTGTTAAGTGAAGATGAATGGGAGTTGCAAGGTTTGGTGAAAGAATTTGGGACAGTGTGTAGGAGGAGGAAGCTGAAAGTTAATGTAAACAAAAGTAAAGTTATGGTGTTTGAGAGGAATGAAGTCACAGAATGTATAGTGATGTTGGACGGTGAGGATATGGAGAATGTGAGTGCATTCAAATACTTGGGTAGTGTGATGAGTAAGGATGGAAATTTGGGGGATGAAGTGCATGAAAGGGTACAGTAGGGAAGGAAGGTTGTTGGTTCACTGAAAGCAGTGATGAGAAATAGGGAGGTGAGTATGGAAGTTAAGAAGTCACTGCATGATAGTATTGTGATCCCTACCCTGACGAGGCGCGGACCTTGCAAGAGGGGAACAAGTCAAGAGTGAGAGCAGTGGAAATGAGATACTTGAGAGGTGCATGTGGAGTGATATGGAGGGACAGGTTGACCAATGAAGAAGTGAAGGAACGTTGTGGGGTGGATGTGGATGTGGTTGAGAAGATTAGGAGAAATACACTGAGGTGGTTTGGACATGTGGAGAGAATGGAGAATGAAAGACTGACTAAGAGGGTGTATGTAGGTGAGGTGGAGGGAGGGAGAGGGAGGGGTAGACCGAGGATGAGGTGGAGGGATGGAGTTGAGAGGTATATGAGGGAGGGGGAGGTGAGTTGGGGGGAGGGTAGTCAAATGGTGGGTGACAGAGCGACTTGGAGGCGTTTTGTCTGCGGCTACCCTTTGCGGGATTAGGGCGTCGGGCTATAGATAGATAGATAGGTCTTGTCCATAGAAAGATAGACAAACAAACTGACTGGCAGACAGACAGACAAAGAAACAGACAGGCAGACAGACAGACACAAGGGTGAATACATAACATCCTTCAACATCGATGGCGGAGGTAATGAGATATGACACACGTGTTAACTGCACCTGCAGTAAAGTCCCAGGCCGCTCCATCTTACTGCATCTCACCTCCTACCTCTCTTGTAGCTTGTGATGCTGTAATATAGTGGAGAGAGAAAGGTGGAAGAAAGGAGAGGAAAGGAAGTACAGTAGTAGAAATAATATTAGGAGAAATAATAGGAAAAATACAAAGAGAAAGAAAAGCAAACAAAACTACAAAGAATGGAACAGACATAAAGAAAAAAACAAATTAAAAGAAGAGAGAAGAGAGAAGCGCAGAGAAGGTAAAGTGACGACAGGAGAAGAAAAAACAGAGGAGAAATAAAGAGAAAAAGAAAGTTACCGATATAAACAGGAAATGAGAACAACGAACAAAAAAGGAGAAAGGCAAGATGCAGGCTGAACTGGAGACACCATTGTTAGAATGGCAGGCCGCTCCACCTTACTGCACCTTGGCTCCTACTTCTGTTGTTGTTTTACTGCTGTTATATAATGAGAGAGGGAGAGAGAGAGAGAGAGAGAGAGAGAGAGAGAGAGAGAGAGAGAGAGAGAGAGAGAGAGAGACAGACAGACAGACAGACAGACAGAAACAGAGACAGACAGACAGACAGAAACAGAGACAGACAGACAGACAGAAACAGAGACAGACAGACAGACAGACAGACAGAAACAGAGACAGACAGACAGACAGACAGACAGAAACAGAGACAGACAGACAGACAGACAGACAGAAACAGAGACAGACAGACAGACAGACAGACAGAAACAGAGACAGACAGACAGACAGACAGACAGTCAGATGAAGTAAGAGGGGAAGAGAGAGAAGAGGATATACAGTAGAATGATAATGAGAACACATAAGAAAAGAGAAAAAGTCAAATGGAATAAAAAAGTAGAGAATGGACGAAATACAAAGAAGAAAAGGGAAGAAAATTGTGGGAAAGATGGACATTAAGAAGCTATGATGATAAAGAAATCAACATTGAGAAAATCGTTAATTAAATGGATAAGGAAAGAAAGAAAGGAAGAGAGGGTAATGAAGGGAAAAAATATGAATGGTAAAAATAATAACTGAGAACACCCGCAGTAGAATCCCAGGCCGCTCCACCTTACTTCATATCCCCACGTACCTTCAGAACCTTGTGATATGCTAATACAGTGGACAAAGAACGAAAGAAATAGAGAATGTAAGGAAGAAAGAAGGACTGAGAAGCAAGAACGAAAGAACAATGTGAAGGAAGGAAAAACATAAAAACGATGAAAGAGAGAAAAAGCCAAAACCCGAAAAAAAAACAGGAGATAAAAGAAGGGCACAAAACAAGAGAATTAAGACAGGGACAGAAAATGAGTTAGAAGGAAATTAAACAGAAAAGAAAAGGAAAAGCCGAGAAAGTAAAAACGGAGGAGGATGGAGGGGATTATTGTTGAAGTGTTGAACTCGGTACACAAGCAGCGAGTGCCAGACAAGTGCACCTTCCTTCATCTACCCTCCTACCTCTCTTGTGGCCTGAGACGCTGTAATATAGAGAGATGCAATATGGGAAAGAGGAGTGAGGAGAGAGAAGAGGAGAAATAACGGCATGAAATTAAGCTATATAAAGAAAAGGATATGGACGAGAGAGAAATATATCAATGAAAAAAGGTAGAAAAATAAAAGGTAGGATCAAAGAAAGGGAGAAAAACAGACGACAGAAAAACACATAGAAGGAAAGTAAATGGACAGAGAGAAAGAGAGAGAGAGAGAGAGAGAGAGAGAGAGAGGTATGAACTGGGTCCAGGTGTAGTGGAGTGTCAGGCCGCAGCACCTTACTTCATCTATCCTCCTACCTCTCCTGTAGCTTGTGATGCTGTCACCTACCTAACTTGGTGTTTAGGACTTAATACTCTGCACACTTTAACTTGGCCTATAAGTGCCATCTATCTTTTTTAATCCTGAGCCGTAACAGGATATTAACACTAGAATATAGTGCTATACTTTGCCTACTTCAGCTTGACTTGAAATTACCATCTTTATATTAATATTAGACTATGGTAGTAATTATGTCAGTGTTATGGAAATTATGTAGAGCCATAATATTGTATTAATTATTCCTTCCATTAAGGGAAATAAGCAACAAAATGAAAATCTGCGCTAAGTTTAGGTGGACGAACTACTTTGGTGGCCTAAACCTGATGTAGCTGCCATTATCCAAAACAACGGTAGCATAGACTGACTTGATCCCTCCTCCCTTATTGTCCTCGCACGAAGACCAAGCAGGGAAAGTAGGCAGGGACACACAAAAGTACAACTAATCAAATGGATACAGCCTTATACCCATGTGGTTCACTAAATGCAAACAATATACCAGTCCTGAACTCGATTCTTCTGAATTCTCTACACTCTGGCTTCGGCTTTCTTGACATTCTCTAAATATATCTGCGCTGTTTACTTATCCCCTAATTCTACTGACTATCAAAAATTCCTCGACTATCTTACTTCTACGATGGAACACATTCTATCCATTTCTCCTTTCTCTGAAATCTCCATTCTACGAGATTTCGATGTTCACCACCACCTTTGGCTCTCCTGTCCTTTCACTGATCCACCTGGTGAACAAGCCTACACCTTTTCTATCCTTAAGGACCTAGAGCAGCTTGTACAGCACCCTATCCATATCCCTGATCGCCTTGGAGAGAGCTCCAACATACTTGACCTCTTCCTTACAACTAATCCTTCTGCTTACACTGTTAATCTTTTCTCTCCGTTGGGCTCATCCGATCACAACTTACCACCTTAATCTGTCCTATCGCTCCGGTACGGCCTGTGGACCCTCCAAAGAAACGTCGTCTGTGGCACTTCGGAGCTGAGGGTTGGGATGCCCTCAGGCAGTACTTGTTTGATTTTCCATGGAATGATTATTGCTTCCATGGCCGAGAGCCATCTGAGTGTGCCTTGCGCATTACGGAAGTTATTCTCTCAGGCATGGAAGCATACATTCCTTTCTCATATCCTTTGACTAATGCAAGAAAGCCTTGGTTTAATCACGCTTGTTCTAATGCTATCCGCAACAAGGAGAGAGCCTATAAAAGGTACCGGAGCCAACCCACCCCTGAATCACATCTTTTATACGTTTCTACCCGGAATCGTGTAAAGTCTGTTCTTCGCTCTGCTAAAAATAATTTCATCCGTACTAAATGCTCTCAACTCTCCAACTCGAATTCATCCCGCTCCTTCTGGCACCTTGCCAAAAACCTTTCTAACAACTTTACCTCATCATCCTTCCCTCCTCTTTTCTACTCTGATGGCTCTGTAGTTATTTCTTCTACTGATAAAGCAGATCTCTTCGCTCAGACTTTCTCCTCTAATTCCACCTTAGACGATTCCGGTGCTGTTCCTCCATCACTTCCCCCCCTCTGACTTCCTCATGACTGACATTAAAATTTCTTCAGCTCATGTATTTTCTGCCATCACAGGCCTCAATACTGACAAGGCATATGGGCCTGATGGAGTCCCTCCTGTTGTCCTCAAGAACTGTGCTTCTGTGCTTACACCCTGCCTAGGTAAACTCTTTCGTCTTTGTCTATCAACTTGTACCTTTCCTTCTTGCTGGAAGTTGCTCTCATTCAGCCAGTCCCAAAGAAGGGTGACCATTCCCAACCCTCTAACTATCGTCCAATTTCTTTAACATCCTGTGTCTCAAAAGTTTTCGAGTCTATTCCTAACAGAAAAATTTTAAAGCATCTTTCCTATCACAACCTTCTTTCTGATCGTCAGTATGGGTTCCGACAGGGAGGCTCCACTGGCGATCTTCTCACCTACCTTTCAGACTCCTGGTCATCCTCCTTTCGGGACTTTGGTGAAAGTTTTGCCATTGTACTTGGCATCTCAAAGGCTTTTGATCGAGTCTGGCATAAATCTTTAATTTCCAAGCTTCCCTCTTACGGTTTCTATCCTTCTATCTGTGTCTTCATCTTTAGCTTCCTTTCTGGTCGTTCTATAGCCGCTGTTGTGGACGGCCATCGTTCTTCTATCAACAATGGTGTTCGTCAGGGCTCTGTCCTATCACCAACTCTCTTCCTTTTATTCATCAATGACCTTCTAAACTATACATCTAACCCTATCCACTCATACGCTGACGACTCCACCCATCACCTTTCCATTCGGTTCCCGCAACGCCCATCTCAGCAGTTGCTTCAACAAACAAGGGATGAGGCTATGGCACACCTAATGTCTGACTTGGCTCGTATCTCTGACTGGGGTAAAAATAATCTTGTTTTTAAAGCATCAAAGACTCAGTTCTTACACCTATCAACCCAACAAAATCTTCCACAGATGTACCCACTAATGTTTAATAATATTCAGCTTAATCCTGTATCATCCTTGAACATGCTTGGCGTTTCATTCACTCGGGACTTATCTTGGAAAGATCATATTACATCTCTTGTAAAATCTGCTTCCAAGAGATTGGATGTGCTAAGCCGACTCCGCTCTTTCTTTACCCCTGCACAATTGTTGACTCTATACAGGGGTTTTATCCGCCCCTGTTGGAGTACAACTCTCATGTGTGGGGAGGGTCTCCATATACAGCTCTTCTCAACAGGGTAGAGTCAAAGGCTTTTCGTCTCATTAACTCTCCTTCTCTTACTGACTCCCATCAACCTCTGTCTCATCACCGCACTGTTGGATCTTTACCTCTTTCCTATCGCTACTTCAATGGTCACTGCTCCTCTGAACTGTCTGCTTGCATTCCTTCACCTCTTCGACGGGAGCGTAGCACCCGTCTGGCAGCAAACTCTAATCTCTTTTCTGTCCAACTCCCTAATGCAAGAGTTAACCGTTACTTCCAGTCCTTCATTTATGCAACAGGTCATCTCTGGAACGGACTCCCTCTGTCTATTTCCTTCTTCCTATGATCTCCAGTTTTTCAAACTTAGTGTGTCCAGGCTTCTCGAAATGAACGGATCTTGAATTTGGCTCTCTTTTGTATTTTTTCTTTTTCTTTTGGAAGGAACGGTTATTGCTGGCTCGTCTCCTTTGGTTCCTTCTTCGCATAAAAAAAAAATGACATAGCTTAAGCATATCATTTATCAAATATAACAACGATAATATATGAATGATCCATGACGTAAAGTATAAAGTACACTTACATCTCTGATCCTATAAAGTACAAAAAATGGCAGCCTCAAGGTCTCTCGTTGCCTCCCTCTGTCACATTGAGAAGAGCCTTGTTTTCGGCTTACACTTCAACAGACGAAAGCTACGAAGCAGCAAGTCGATCCTTGAGTCACTCAGCCACGGAGGAGAAAAGATACAGAGTATTAACTCTTAAGGCGAAAACGAGAGCAGTGTAACAAGCTGGCCTGGTCAATATATGGCATTGTGGTCGCCGTCTGTCGTCTGTTTGTTTACATAAGTTGACAGACGGGATGCGAGGGGCCGTGGTGGCACAAATAAACATGGCTCCAAACGCTGGACACCGCTGCGTTGTTTGTGGGGAAAAACAGACGAACTGGAACTAAGCTACTGTTTCACTTCTTCCCAAAGTACAAAAAAGGGTGCGTAAAGCAGATGTGGCAAACTATTACGCATAAACAAGTGTTCTGTACTACGGCCATAAATGTAGGTGCACATTAAGAAGTCACAACAGCTGAAACTGGGCCTCGGCACGTACGCCTAAGATAGAAATCTAAAGGGATTACTAGGCTTCCTTACACATATGATAAAGGATACTTTGGGCATTGATATGTGACACGTGAACTTGCCGAGGTAATACCGCTACATTCGCAACGTAGGATATTATTTACCGACCCTCACATGATCAATATTTGTTGACAATATACATAGATTTGCCCAATTATTGATTTTGTGAAAATGACAGTGCAGATATGCACCATCTGTTATTAAAGGATATTACGGTACTTGCATACCGATACAGGAAAATCACTATTACATGCAGGTAAGAACCATATATATCCCCAAATTCATGGAAAGAAGCCAATATCCACCTAGTTCCGAAGAAAGGAAGTTCCTCTGACCCCTCTGATTACAGACCAATTGCTGTCACATCTTCTCTTGGTAAGGTATTTGAAACTTAAATTAATAAGCACATTGTTAAACATCTTGAATCCAAAAACTTAATTAGTGATAGACAAAATGGTTTTCGCCACGAAAGATCCACCATTGACATACTCAATCTCCTAACTCGTACCATCCATCAGTCAATTGATCTACA
Organism: Coenobita brevimanus; assembly: GCF_032717465.1. Classification (NCBI taxonomy): domain Eukaryota; kingdom Metazoa; phylum Arthropoda; class Malacostraca; order Decapoda; family Coenobitidae; genus Coenobita; species Coenobita brevimanus. Next base: position 10,243,413 of record NC_136973.1, on the reverse strand, counting down.
TGGAGAAACTCATGCAGTAGCTCTTGATATTTCTAAAGCTTTCGACAGCGTATGGCACCGTTCCCTGCTGTCCAAACTCCCTTGCTATGGACTAACGTCTTTTGTTCCTTTGATTTCTTCATATCTTAGTGACAGGAACATAAGAATAAAAGCAGATGATGTATATTCCAATTTCCACCCAATTAACGCCGGCGTGTCGCACGGATCAGTCCTGGCACCAGCCCTATTCGTGGTTCATATTAATGATCTCTTATCTGTCACCCACAATCCCATTCACTCATACGCAGATGACTCAACACTACATAGTTCATTCACACTCAGACACCCATTTACTAAGTCTAATATCTCTACCTCTCAACTTAGTACAGCCATCTCCATAAATCAAGACCTATCTACGATCAGTGAATGGGGACAAAACAACCTTGTCTCTTTTAATGCTAAAAACTAAATATATACAATTTACTAATAGACAGATATTGCCAGATTCGTACATTACCTTCAGTGCTACTAATATTCCCATATCCAAAAGTATTGAAATTCTTGGCGTCTCACTTAACAATTCCCTCAGCAGGACCACTCATGTTAGATCACTTGCTAAAACCGCCTCAAAGAAACTTTGATTATTGTACAGAGTCCGTAACTTCTTCACTGATGAGCATTTAGCCATAATTTATAAGTGTCATGTGCGCTCTCAGCCTGAATATTGCTCACCCTTGTGGAATGCATGTGGAGAGGTTGCATTAAACAACTACACAAAATTCAGAACAAAGCTGTTAGAATTATTAACAACCCTGCCATTACAAATAAACTACCTTCCCTGTAAGTAAGAAGGAATGCTGCCTCCCTTGCATTATTTTGCAGATATTTTTTTGGCAAATGCTCAGACGAAGTTGCGTCCATGGTGCCACCTCTCCATGCCTTCCCTCGTGCTACACGGGCATCTCGTAGCGCTCATGACTGGAATGTCACTCAGCCATATTGCAGAACTTCTGCCTATCAGAATTCTTTCATTCCCCGAACTGCATCTCTCTGGAACTCGCTTCCCCAGAGTTGTTTCCCTCCAAATTTCAACCCATAGCTGTTCAAGTCTAACTGTTACAGATATATTATGAACAGAGGACACCAGTAATCTGGTGTATGGATTATTTTTTAAAATTCATTTGTTTCTCCTTCCTCCGTTCAGTTATTTAAAATATATATATATATATATATTATATATATATATATATATATATATATATATATATATATATATATATATATATATATATATATATATCATTATCATTACCATCATCATCATCAGCCATAACTAGTCTACTGCTGAACAAAGGCCTCCCCCAAACATTTCCACGAATTTCTTGACTGAGCCAATCTTTGCCACGTTTTCCTTGCAAATTTCTCTATCTCATCTCCCCATCTCCTGTCTGGCCTTTTTCTGCCACGCTTACATTTTCTTGGTATATATATATATATATATATATATATATATATATATATATATATATCCCATTGGAGCCCAGTGTCTAGAGTACTGGACAGAACTGGGATTTTTCAAGTCTTTATAAAGTAGGGAACCTCCGGGTAGGGACCTATGAGCTTCGCGACTATGAGCAGATAGGCAGAGGGCGGTACGCTTAGTACCCTCCCAGTGCAATGCCTCGCCCAGCACCCCTGGGATCCAATGGGATATATATATATATATATATATATATATATATATATATATATATATATATAAAACACACACACACACACACACACTCACTCACTCACACAGGTATGTTGTAGAAGTGCGTCTGAAAACAATGGAAAAACTTTTTTTTTTTTTTTTTAGTTAACATGATACTTATGATTAACAGAGCTAAAACAACAAACGGCTATGGGTTTTTGTTTCCCGTTTGAATGTTTTCGGGATAATAATGCAATATAACATGTATGTTGTGAGCTGTCCTATCCATTACCCAATAAATACACTGTAATATTCTTGTCTGTACTATTTCCATGATATTCCAAGTCGCAGACTTTTATCATTGTGATGAATCATTGTCACAAAATACATTGTATGGGACACTATTCATGACCACATGGTATCAGTGGTGAAGGATGCTCATGCACCATATGATTATCTATTGATAAAATTAACTTAGTTTTACGTGGTAGGCCTATATATTCCAGTTTCATAATCTAACCATAGTCTATCCTATAACCGTTTTCTCTTATTCTCGTTCTCCCTTATCTAGCTTGAGCACTAGATGGCGTGAAGGTAAGGATCTCGCAATTTGAACGTTGAGTCGTTACTCCGTATTTTTTCTCCGTGCGGGAGCACGGTGGCTCAGTGGTAGAGCATCGGAGTCATGATCGGGGGATTGCGAGTTCGAGCCTCGCCCGGGACTGCCGTGCCAGGAGTGGTAGCGCGCTCCTGTAACCTAGCGGGGCTATATGGCCATAGTTGCCTAGCTTGGGGATTAAATCCCTTTTCTCCTCCGTGCACTCAGCTAATCATCTATTTTCTGTCATAGCTTCAAAGTGCTCATAAGATAAGAGAACATACCACGAATTAAAAACAATGTGATACGCTATCGATGCATCCACTGATGATGAGACACTGTAATAAAGGAAGATAAGGCATAACGTACGTATGCCCAACACTTGAAGTCTATCACAGAAAGAATACAATATAACAATACAAAGCAGTAACTTGGAATAACCCTCAAAATATCCGGAACAGTAGCTAATGGCGAGGGCGGTGGTGGTGGGGGTGATGATGTGGGTCACCTTTAATAATAATAATAATAATAATAATAATGTGTATCGATAATGATAATAATAATGACTGAGTCCGTAACGATGATGGCGCAGGCCCGTAGTCAGAATTACCTACGGGGGGGGTGGGGGCTTTTTCTGCTGAATCTGGACTTCATAGCAGCCGGCTGGTCAAAGGTCTATTGTATGCTTGCTATGGGGGTCTGGGTGTATGCATAAGCGACGTTGAGAAGCAGCACAAAACTTCTGAACAACGGAGACTGACTCTTTTTGCACTGATATTAAAAGCAGACCGAGAGAAAGTTAACCTTCAGGCGGGGGGGGGGGGTGTCGTCCGACCCTCTCCACCCCCCTCCTCCCCGTTGGCTACGGGCCTGTGGCGCTGCTAAAAGTGAATGATGATGGCAGAAATTAGTTCTGGCGGTGACAATAATTGTACACTGATAATGATATACATGTATGATAATGATAAAGACTAAATGAGTAATATTCCTGATGATTATGATGGTGGTGGAAGTGGTTTTGATGGTGATGTAGGTTAATAATAATGATGATGCAAATGAACTATATATCGTTAACAACGCTACATTTTTTAAGTAAAAAATCTATCATTTCCGATATTGGGCCACACCCACCATAAAGATTAGGCCGTATTTGTTTACATTGTTTGGTGGTTTGTGGGAGGTAAGAAAAGAGAAAAAGAAGTCTATCGACCAATATAGGGTAAAATCTTCAGGCTCTGCGACGATTACGAAGCGATCAACAAGACTACATATAGCCTGAGTGAAGAGAAGGATATGGAATTATTTATACTACACTGTGTATCCTGTTTTTATTCTTTGACAAAATGATCATATTATGATTAGCATTTAATTAAAATTTTTGTTAACAATAAATGTAACTGCGGTGGAATATTGTTTCATTTAAGTACAAAACAATCCGTGACGGTTATCTGTTTAGCTGTCATAGTATAGTGTTTCCTGCAACAATAACTGAATATTCATTACGTGAAGGTACGACATGAACTGGTTAGGAAATTACGTTTGCGCAAAATAACGCTGGTACGAATAGGCATAGTTATGAAACATGTAATCACTCGGTGACACGGTACGATACAACTATAAACCGTCTCACCTCCTACTTCTTGCATAATTTGTGGTGTAATGTAATGGAGGAAAAACTGAGAAAGAATAAAAGAGGGAAAGACACAACACGAGAAAGAAATGTAATAGGAAAATAGTGAAATACAAGGATAAACACAAAGGAAAGAATAATGAATGAATGAGAAAGCTGGAATAAAGATTAAAAGAATAAAAAAGAGAAAAGGAAAAGTAAAGGAAAAGGACCGAAGTAAAAAGAATAAGGAAAAAAAGAAAAAGAAAAGCATAGACAGAAAAATATTACAATACACACACCCCCAAAGGAAACGAGGAAGGAACAGGAGGGATCTGTGCAGTGAATAGAGTCCATCTTGGTCCACCTGTAGTAGAGTCCCAGGCCGCTCTACCTCACTGCATAATTATCGCCTTCTAACTCCATTGTAGGTTACCATGATGAATTGTAATGGAAAAAGAAATAAAATAAATTATTGAAACCAGGAGTGAGGAGTATGATACGGATACATATTGGTAAGAAAGAAATGAACGAGAAAATAAAAGAGCACAATGACAAGTGAAAAAAAAATGAATGTGAAAATTTTGAAAAAATAAAAAATAGAATGCAAAGAAAAAGTAGGAAAAAACAGAAGAAAGGGAGAAGAAAAAGAAGAAAAAAACAGAGGGAAAAATAACAAGAAGAGGAAAAGAAGAACAGAAGATTGGTGAGAGGGTGAAGGTATGAACTTGGTACAGGTGTGGTCGAGTCCCACGCCGCTCCACCAAACTTCATCTCGCCTCCTACATTTCTTGCAGGTTGTGATGCTGTAATTTAGCGCCTAGATCTAATGTAACTCTTAGTGGTTGTGATGAAAGTGTTGATAAATGTTATGATAATGATCACGTGGATGGTGACTGTGATCGTGGTTGTGATGATGGTGACGGTGGTGTAGGATAGTTTTGAGCAGAACAATGATAATTGCATGGACAAATGATAGTGGCTGTCATCGTAGTGATATGGTGAGGATTATTGTGATGATAATGATAATGCAGGCTGGTTTAGACGATAACTTTTTTTTTTTTTTAATGTATCCCAGCAATTTACAATGGTATATTAGAGACAGAGAAGAGAAAGAAAAATGATGGGTGAAAAGACAAATTAGGAAAAATATTAGAAGCAAACAAAGGAATGAGTAATAAGAGATTTAATACAGGAAATGAGAGGTAGAAATGAGAAAGGAAAATAAAGAACAGGTCATAAAAGATGAAAGACAAGAGAAAGAAAGAAAAACAAGAAACGAAAAAGAAAGAACAAGGAGAAAGTACGACAAAAATGGAGACATGTAAGAAAAAGAAGAAGGCAAAAGTAACGTAAAAGAGAAACTAATAGTAAATTAAAAAAAAAAAAGTGAGTCTTATCTGAATCCAGAGTGGAAATAGAGACAGCTTGGTAGAATCTCCGGCCGCTTCACCTTACTTCACCTCTGCTCTTGCTTCCTTGTTGCTGTATTGCTGTAATATAGTAAATTAAGAAAAAAAAAAAAAAAGATCAAGAGCGAGGACGAACGAGAAAGGGTACTGGGAAAATTAAAACAGAAAGAAAAAGAGTTGGATTCAGTAGTCCTGAATCGTTAATGTGAAAGTGTACCAGTGATGCCTATAAACCCAGGCTGACTCCACCCGTGTGTGTCTTACTGATGCTGGGATATTAACTTTCTCAGGTTCCTATGACTCACCCGTTTCTGAATTAAAATGTGTTGCTTTGGCAGTAACAGGGTATTAGATCCACCCACAATGGCAGGATTAATGTCAGAAGTATTAATTTTTTCACGCTTATCTGAATACCGTCATCTACCGTTACCTTCCTTACAATACAACACTTGTTACCACCTGCATAGTGGTAACCAATTTACACCTCAGTTACTACCGTGGCAACAGATTACCATTATCAAAAAGCTTTATTATTATTATTTACTTATTTTTTTTGCTTAAATGAAGACTGAGAATCTCTATTCCAGCCAAGGGATGGTTTTTTATTTACCTGACAAGAATTCAGAGGATCCTGAGAGTATTTATAATGTTACCATTAACTCACATATAATGGGGTCAGCTCTAGTGTTCTATTCCAATTAACGCCAGACGCTTTTATTTAGGTATGAGTGAAGTGTGGGAGACTGTGATTTTTATTGTTACCATTAACGCTATTACGGTCGACGAATCTAGTGCTCTACTCCATCTTACTCCACACAACTGCAGTTAGCCAGAAGAAACTGCTATATAAACAGTGTGTCCTTGTTTTAACTCATGGAAACGTGGAGCCTTACAAAATTCTTGGATGGTAAACTGAGGAATGCTCGGAGTTCAGTTGAAAGGATTTCGTTAGGTGCTACATGGAGAGATAAAAAGAGAGCTTCCTGGATGAGAGGATAGACGAAAGTACAGAATATATTAGAGTCAAAAATCATCAATGGATATGGGCAGGTCACGTCCTTTGTTGAAAAGATAACAGATGGACAACGAGGGTAACTGAGTGGCGGCCCAGAGATGGAGTGACAGGAAGATGCAGGCAGAGGAAATGATTGCGAGATGAGATTCTAAAATTTGCTAGGACTGGATGGAACAGGCTTACGGCCAACGGGTCAGAAAAGAAAAAAAAAATGGGAGAGGTATTTGTCCTGCACTGGACTGACTCCGGCTGATGGTGATGATGATGATGATGACGATGATGATGATGGTGAACCTACTTTTTCACTTACTTTATTTAAATTTCTAGTTTTCTTTTTTCTTTCATTCAGTTCTTATATATTTCTCTTCCACGTTTCTTCCCCTTTTTTTCATTATTTCATTTCTTTTCCATAGATTAATTTTCACAGTTTATTTCCACTTTCTTTCTTCACTAGATGGCACCAATAAAACCACAAGATCAGATGATGAATGAATGATGAAATAGGGGCCAAGATGCAGTAAGGTGTCTCGTGTTCCACTCCACTGCTGTGCTGGATCCTTCTCTCTCTCTCTCTCTCTCTCTCTCTCTCTCACCCTTGTTTCTCTTTCGTTCTTCACTCCCGTTTTTGTCCTTATTTCTTGATCTCTTCATGTTTTTTTCCCTCGTGTTTCCTCCTGTCTTGGGCCTTACTATATTGTATTCCTATCATTTTTTAACTCTGTTTCTTTCTGTCTGTCCCATTTTACCAGTAAATCTCATATTTCTATCCATGTATTTCTCTTGTATTTTTTCCTGATGTTCTTTGTTTTTCCACTTACTCCCGTCCTCTTTTCTTTTATCATTACTTTGCAACATCACAAGCTTCAAGAAAGGTCGGAGGCGAGGTGATTTAACGGTATCATGATCAATAATAACCTACCGTAAGTCTACACCACCATCATCATCACTACCACCACCAACCCCATTATCATCACCATTATCATAATGATCAAAATAACTATTAGGTATCACAATCATCATCAGAACAATCATCCATACGGTTATCATTGAAAGGCTATCATCATCACCGCCACCATCAGCAACAGCTACATAGTTGTATGCACTATATAACAGCATTACTACTATAACAGAGGTAGGAGACAATGTCAAGTAAGTGGCAGGGAACTATCATAATGTACGTGTGCATCCGTTCTGTACATCCTCTGCCTCCTTTTCTGTTTTTCTTTCCTCTCTAGATTCTTTCCCTCATGATTTCATATTTGTTTTCTCTCCCCAGTTTCCATTGTTCCTTGTCTTTTTCGTGTTGTTACTTTCTCCCTTTCTTTCCTTTTCCTTTAATTAAGGTGGAAGGTGAGAGGAAATAAGATGCAACGGCCTGAGACTCTACTACAGGCTTACCTAGCGCGTACCGTTACCTGCTGAGTTAATCGATACTCATATTCCTGCTATATTTCTCCTTCTGTTAAATTTCTCCTTCTTCTCTATCCCCTCCTGTTTAATTTCTCAGTTTTCACTCCTTTTGAATTTTTCGTTCGTTCTTCATTTCATTCTTCTTTTCTTTTTGACCTCATCTTTCTCTTCTTCGTTTTGCCACATATTCGGTTTATTTGTCAACGTCATATCCTTTCTTTCATTCTAAATTTTTCGTTGTATACTCTCATTCCTTCTTCTTATTTCATTACCATTTTTCTTTATATATCTCTACTGTCTTAATCTATCTTCTCAACATCTGTGTTTATATATTATATCATTTCTTTTTCTCATTTTATACATTTCATTTCCTTACTTCAATTTTCGTCTTTCTCCTTGTTTTCCCTCCATTTGTGGGGGGAAATTTAGAAAAATTTAGAATATACCCCCGGTAGTGTCGTAAATATTTAACTGGCTAATCACTTGCACTAAAGAAGACAAAAATAGGCCTACAATTTGTCCGGATATATATGTCTTACTCCCAGGACTCACCTGGATCGTAATGACGTGTAGGTTGTGTTCCCTACTAAGCAACTAAACGATCTATTTAAGGATCCTCAAATAAAAGCTGGAAACCCTGGTGAAATATTATTCGCCCAGTCTTTCGCCACTAAGGGTCATTTAGTTACTTAGCTTAAGAGTAGCAATGGAGAGGCTTTTAGGTTGTTGCCATATGGTCGGAGTTGTTGAAGATGTTGCTAGTTGCTAGTGCTTGGCGGATTACTGGAGGTTACAGCCTGGACCAAATACGTACTTTTTACGTAAGCATTACTATTTACACTATTTATAAATTAAAGTGAATTGATAATGTTCATTCCCATCTAGGAGGAAGCACTGTCGTAAATTAATTAATCAGTTCAGTCTGTCCCAACCGAATTCCCTCTCAATACCACGTGAGTGGTTAGACTGCTTCCAAGCGTGACTAAGGCAAGACTGGGACTGCCTTTGACTCGACTCGAGATCATCTGAGACTAAGACTCAATGAATTAGGACTGAGAGCGTGGGCGAGAGCCCGAGCAACTGAGGTCTCGAGACTCATAATTGACCGAGGCATAGCCGAGACTAAAACTTAAGACCTCTGGAGAGAAGAACAGAGGCGATCCACCAATCAAATAACTAAAAATGCATATGTGCACATTCCATCCATGGCTGGGAAACAGACTAAATTATGAACCATAGTATAAATATACGTAATCCTATATACCCATCACCCTGGGTTACGTATAATACATTATACTTCCAAAATACGACTGCCCATCACCAACTAAAATAAAAAGTGGGAGGAATTATTCCTAAATTTCCGACATCCTGGGGGCCAAGAAATCTAAACATCACCCCGTTTAATTAACTCCCCCAGGTGAGCTCGGAACCGTTGTGCGGCTCCCCGCTGTGGTCTATCTGAGCTTCCCGCATCTGTATCCCTACGGCCATGAGTAACGTCTCCGAGTGTTGTATTAAGCGCCTCCGGACGGGAACTCACGGCTGTTTCTAATGGATATAATTTATTGATAGTCCTGAGTACAAGGCCTTGGGCAGTCTTTAACTTCACTGTACGAACTATCCCTTGCTTATCCGGATAGCATTCAATAACTTTCCCCAATGGCCAACTATTCCTTGACTTATCAGTGTGAATTAACACTACATCCCCCTCCTTAATATCAACATCCTTTTTATTAGCCGACTTTTGGCGTACATGTCTATCGAGAAGGGATGACAAATATTGAGTTTTCCATGAATCCTGCCATTTGTTAATCAATTTGGATAACTGATGGTACTTAGTGTTCAATTTATCAGCTTCAACGTAAGAGGGATCCAAATCATAGGGTGCCGTAGTTATTGCAGGCAAGGAGTCCAATCGATATCCACAAATAAGATGAGAAGGAGTGAGGGCTTCTGGCTCATCGAGGCTGTTAAGGACATACGTTAAGGGGCGGTTGTTAACACGGCATTCCACTTCCGTAATTATAGTGTGTAAATCATCCATGTTTACTGGTTTTCTGAATAATACCTTTTTAAGACACCCTTTTACTATGCCTATTAGTCTCTTCATAGAAACCACCGAACCATGGAGCTCTCGGCGGTATGAATTTCCACTCACATTCTCTGCTGGTGAATTCATCTTGGACTTCCGCACTCTGCAGGACCTGATGTAGAAGTTCGGATCCTAATTTAAAATTAGAAGCGTTGTCACTGATAATTAATTTCGGGCAAGATCTTCTCGACACAAATCTCCTAAAAGCATTCAAAAAAGTTTCGGCAGTTAAATCTGTGACCAACTCCAAGTGAACTGCCCTGGTGACAGCGCAAGTAAACAGTACCACATACACCTTTTGCTCTTGTAGGGTGTCTGGTTTCAAGACTTCCATATAGCCTGTATAATCTAAACCGATTATTTCAAAGGGTCTAGCTTCTTCCACCCGCTCTTTAGGTAAGGGTGGTGGTGAAGGATAATGATACGGTCGTCCTTCTAACCTCTTACATGTATAGCAGGATTTAATTGTAGATTTCACAACTTGTCGGCCTTTAGGGATCCAGAAGTTTTCTCGCAATTTGCACAATGTATCAGAAACACCACCATGCAAAGTGGTTTCATGAGCATATAGGACCAATAATTTCGTCAAATGTTGCTGTCTAGGCAACAACAGTGGAAATTTAGTGTGAAAGGGGAGACCAGCTTGGTCCAGCCTACCACTACATCTGATCAAATCATTGTGCTCAAATAAGTTTAAACTCTTAACCAAATCTGGCATCCTTGTTACAAGTGGTTTCTGAAAATATTGGTAAACTTCGGGGAAGCTACTCTTCTGTAAGTATAGCAACCAATATTGTTGGGGTTTCATTAGGTTTAGAGTTTTGTTCCCCCTAATCTTTTGCAAAAATTGGAAAACCAAACTGGTCATCCTTATTAACTTCTTCCAACTACCAACTCTTTCCGGATCAAACAAGGGTTCAAGTTCTTTTTCCTGAACTTCTAGGACAGTCAGCGCATTAGGCTCCATCTTCGTCTTAAATTTCTGTTCTGGCCAAAGATCTTTATTATTCAACCATTCCGGACCATGAAACCAGGAGTCACTATTTATAAATTTATCATAAGTTAGGCCTCTAGTTAACAAATCAGCTGGGTTATCTTTAGTTGTGAGATGGAGATAATAACAGTCAGGATCAGCATCTCTCATATCTTGTACTCGATTTTTGACATACAAGATGTTACTTTTATTGTTCACTACCCATTGAAGGGCTACTTCACTGTCTGACCATATATAGGTGGTATTAATCTTTATATTACTTAAGGTCTTCCTGATATACACCCCAAAATGGACTGCTACATACATGGCTGTTAGTTCTAACTGAGGTAAAGTTTTACCTTTTAGAGGAGCTACTCTTGCCTTAGAAGATAAAATTATAGGAACATCCTCATAATTACTGATGTAAGCAACTACTCCATAAGCCTTGGGTGAAGCATCACAAAACAGATGTAAATCATAGGAAGAACCTTTTCCCACCATTCTCGGAAATTTAACACTTGCTAGGTTGTTGCATTCTTTTGAGAGGGTTTCCTAACTCTCCAGCAAGTCTGTAGGTAAAGGGTCATCCCAGCCTAATTTTCTGGTCCATGTTTGTTGAATTAGAATTTTTAAAGGAATAGTTAGGGGAGAAATTAGTCCTAGGGGATCAAAAATTTTACTAATGTTACTTAATAAAGATCTTTGGCTATCAACTGTATCCCACTCTACATTTTTTACATTAAGGACATCAATGTCTGGATCCCACCACAATCCTAATATTTTATTACAGACTTCAGAATCAGAATTTATTTCAGTGGAGTTAGATGTCCACTCCTACAATGGCATGTTAGCCTCTTGCATAATCTTGTTGACTATCAGATGAAATTTCTTTAGATCCTCCTCAGTATTTACTGTCCCCTGAAGATTGTCCATATATAGCGAATCTTTAATTTGGTTAGCCACTTCTATATTTTCTTTTTGCTGCTCTAAGTGATAATTTAGCGTCATTTGCAACAAGAAGGGTGAGCTAGTGGCTCAAAAAAGGACTGATTTAATTCTGTAAGTTACCAGAGAACTGTTATCATCATGAGGATTACTTGGCCACAAAAATCTGGTGAAATCCCTGTCTTCTTCTTGAAGTCCTATCCGTAAAAAAGCTTTGCTGATGTCTGCTGTAAAGGCATATTCATTAGTTCTGAATTTTAGCAGCACATCTAATAGATTTTTGGTTAGAGTTGGACCAGTGTACAAACAATCGTTCAAGCTGTTAGTGTGGGAGCCTAATTTGGCACTACAATCAAATACTATTCGCACAGGTGTAGTCTTACTGTTTCTCATTACTGCCAAATGAGGAATATAATGAGTATTTTGTCCAACCTGTGCCTGCTTAACTTCCTCGATAAACCCCTTTTCTAAATGACTCTTGATTAACTGATCATATTTATCTAGTAAATCTCCTTCACCTTTGGGTCTCTTTAAATTTGAATTTAGGCGATTAAGAGCTAATTTATAATTTGTGGGCAAACTAGGTCGATTAACTTTCCAAGGAAGTTTTACCCAATATTGGTCATCATAGTATTGAACAGTCTTTTTATAATTTTCAAGCACAAAAGCTTCTTCGTGAGTTACCTGTTCAGGTTTAATGCCAATGCTATCCATTTTCCACAAATTGGAAATGTCGGGCTCTTCTGAATTTAGTGAGGCCTTAAGTTTAGTGTAGTCTTTGTCAGAGGATTGGAATTCATCATTTACTTTACCACTGAGAGTGGTGACATAGGCCTTATGGCCTGCAATCCTCCTTGACAAGGACATATTGAACCAAGTCTGAAAATCAAAATTAATAGAATCACTAAATGTAGCCTACAGCAATGAAACCACTAGAATTAAATTAACTAAATGTACATAGAAGAATTCAGCATCAAACAGCAATACTAAGAATGATACATAAATCTGAACAACTAAATTAATAGTACAATTAAATTTAGATTACAAATTAAAGCCTTCTAGGGGTTACTACAAAATTAATCCATATTTAGTTTGTGTTAGCAACCCACTGATCATAATGAAATTTAATAGCTCCTCGCACCTTGGCCCAAATTCTACGTCTTCCTTCCCAAGTAGGGTGAATTTGGTCCATGACTCGTACCTCCAGAGGATAGGTCTTACCACCAAGCAAAATAATTTTCCCTTTTAGTTCCTTGGTTATTTTCTTATTAACCGCGTTCATGATCTTATTGTAAACAATGGGATCCACATATCGAGGATGATTATGTGGATATTCCCTCTTTTCTACAGTGCATATCACACATTTAGCACCTGCATCTTCTATAGCCTTATTAATTTGTAGTAGTGTAGCCACTAAGTCCTGCACGTCGGTTGACTCATTAATATCGTTTCCCCCCAACATGACTATAACCAAATTATAGCCAGGTCTAAGTACTTCTGCAAATTCCTCGTACTCAAAAAACTTGTCTGCTCTGGCACCCCCTACTCTGATCATCTCCATGGTCACCAAGGGCCATGGTGAAGGCACAGACAACAAGGTGTCACAGGTGACCAGAGAGTGGCCTATATAAGCCACCCGATAATAATTTAATTCCAGAGCAGTCGCCATGCTGGAGTGTTAACAATCCGGTTCGAAGGACCACTTTCTGGGGGGAAAATTAGAAAAATTTAGAATATACCCCCGGTAGTGTCGTAAATATTTAACTGGCTAATCACTTGCACTAAACAAGACAAAAATAGGCCTACAACACTACATAATTTGTCCGGATATATATGTCTTACTCCCAGGACTCACCTGGATCGTAATGACGTGTAGGTTGTGTTCCCTACTAAGCAACTAAACGATCTATTTAAGGATCCTCAAATAAAAGCTGGAAACCCTGGTGAAATATTATTCGCCCAGTCTTTCGCCACTAAGGGTCATTTAGTTACTTAGCTTAAGAGTAGCAATGGAGAGGCTTGTAGGTTGTTGCCATATGGTCGGAGTTGTTGAAGATGTTGCTTGTTGCTAGTGCTTGGCGGATTACTGGAGGTTACGGCCTGGACCAAATACGTACTTTTTACGTAAGCATTACTATTTACACTATTTATAAATTAAAGTGAATTGATAATGTTCATTCCCATCTAGGAGGAAGCACTGTCGTAAATTAATTAATCAGTCCAGTCTGTCCCAACCGAATTCTCTCTCAATACCACGAGAGTGGTTAGACTGCTTCCAAGAGTGACTAAGGCAAGACTGGGACTGCCTCTGACTCGACTCGAGATCATCTGAGACTAAGACTCAATGAATTAGGACTGAGAGCGTGGGCGAGAGCCCGAGCAACTGAGGTCTCGAGACTCGTAAATGACCGAGGCATAGCCGAGACTAAAACTTAAGACCTCTGGAGAGAAGAACAGAGGCGATCCACCAATCAAATAACTAAAAATGCATATGTGCACATTCCATCCATGGCTGGGAAACAGACTAAATTATGAACCATAGTATAAATATACGTAATCCTATATACCCATCACCCTGGGTTACGTATAATACATTATACTTCCAAAATACGACTGCCCATCACCAACTAAAATAGAAAATGGGAGGAATTATTCCTAAATTTCCGACATCATTGTTACTGCATCACAAGCTACACGAGAAGAAGCTGCCTGAAACTTTACCTCAAATATATTAACACCTTTACCATTAATACATTTTCATTATGATTATCTTCCTTTCTGTCCTTTCTTTCCTATTCTTTCCTGCTAATCTCTCTGTCTTTTCAGTTTCTATGTCTGTCATTTTCATTACGACATCGTGTATTTACGTCCTTATAAATTCAATACATATCATCCCACACTGTCGCTGTCTTTCATTCTCTCTTATCTCTACTTCGTCTTGCATTATATGAACATCTCGATCTGCTGACACTCCATATTTCCTTATTCTTATAATTGATTTTTTTTTTCTGTTAGCCTAAATTTTAAATTCATCAGTGTCATTCTATTTCCACTATAGTATACCATCACAGTGCCCAGGTAAGGTCGGAGAGTAAATAAAGTAAGGAACAATGGCCTGGGATTCTACTACAATGATACCGAATTCAAACCTACTTAGGTCTGACGTCCCTCTTTTTATCAAACCCACAACTCGCGAAGCAAGAGCGAGTGCCTTGTTTTAGTCAGTCTTCGTGTGTGTGTGTGTGTGTGTGTGTGTGTGTGTGTGTGTGTGTGTGTGTGTGTGTGTGTGAGCATTCATTCATTCATCATCCAATCCTACGCTGCCCCATGAGAAGCGTAGGAGCCCGAGGCTAGGCAAGTTGGTCCTGACATATAAGATGAGAGTGCCCAGCCTCACTCATCCCTGAGTGGCATTACGTGAGCAATCAACTCCAACCATCCCTTGGACATAAACCTTTACCGGCTCAGTCCGATTGGAGCCCTGTAATTACCCACTAAACCACCAGGCGCCAAAATTTTGTTATATGGTTACCACCTAGCGTAGTAAATGGTTTCCTGGTGTACAGGAAACCATTTGGCTTGTCACTCAGTGTAGAGTCACCCACAGGCAGAAGGAATAGGAAAGAATGAAGGAAAGAAAGACAGAAGAGGGAGCGTAAAGTCACCCGTAGGCAGAAGGACGAGGAAAGAATGAAGGAATGAAAGATAGAAGAGGATGGAAGGAAAGATGGATCAAGGAGATGAAAGGGCAGACACCCGAGAGCAGCATTACATCAAATTAATTAAATTGTTTTAGTCAATATTAGTTAACTTGGTGGATGTGCTAAGGGTTAACTTATGAAAAACAATCGTTTTGAGAAAACTAAGTCAGAGGTCAAAATCCCAGGAAAGCTCAAACACTGACCAGTAAAGTCAACTTAAGCAGTTTTAATGCACTTTTGATCAAACTTAAGGGAAAGAGCTTCAGGATATGGCCAGAATGAAATGGTTCAGTATTGAAAGAAATTAGTCAAAGGTCAAGGTCACAGGGCAAGATTAAAGTTGGACCCATATGTGTGTTTGTTAACAAAATAACACAAGCAGTTTTGATCCAGTTTTAATCAAACTCGGTGGAGAGTTTAAGGGTCAGTAAATGAGTGTAACTAATGATTTGAGATCTCAAAGATCAAGGTGACAGGGACAGGTCAAAGGTCAACTTTACAAGACAAAAGTCAACTTCAATAGTTTTGATGTGATATGAATAAAACCTGATGGAAGGGTTAAACCAAGGAATCCAGTCTTGAGAACAATCGGTCAAAGGTCAGGGTCGCAGGGCAAAATAAAAAAAGGACCAGCGTGTTTGGTTGTGAGAATAATAACTAAACAGTTTTGATATGAACTGGATCAAATTAGGTGCATGAGTAGACGATCACCCAAGAGGTTGACTCCTTGGTTTTGATAACAGTAGTCAATGGTCAAGGTCACAAGGCAAAGTACACTTAAATACTTATAATTACATGTAGATTATACTTTTTGCAATTGGTCAGGTTCATAAAGTAGTACAGATATTAGATTTCCACAACAGCCATTCAGAGGCCATTCAAAGGTCAAGGTCAGAGGGAAAGGTCGAAGCCCAAGATCACTGGGGAAGGTCAAATATCAGGGTCACAGGAAATGGTCAAAGGTCATGGTCACTGGGAAAGGGCAAAGGTCAAGGTCACTCGGTATAGCAAACTCAAACGGATCTGATGTGATTTTGACCAAGTTGGTGGTAAGGTTAAGAATTAGACAAGAATGAAGTATTTTTATTTTGGTAATCTGTCGAAGGTCATGGGCAAAGGGCAAAGGCAATTATTCAGTCCTTAGACCAGCTGGTGGTCGCAGGTGTTGCACTATGTGTGTGCTCTTTTTCTTTTCTTTTTTTTCATTGTCTCCCTTTCGCTTACTTTATTTTCTGTCATTTTTTTCTCTCCTATTCACTTTTTATGTTCCTTATTGTCTCTTTCTTTTTTTTTTCCTTGCCTGTTTCTTTCGTCCATTCATATACCTGGTCTATTTTTTTTCTTTCCTGTAATACATCGTCACACCCTGCCATAAAGGAAGAACTCGCAATCATATAGGTTATCTTACATACACTTACCGGCTGTACTATTGCGGTCAGGAGCTGTTAGCCACCCTCGTCCAGCCAACCCGTTTATGTGGCAGAGTCGCATTCACGAGCACGGAAGTTGCCTTCTATGTATTTCTGTCGAAAAATATCCTTCCAGCTTTGGGCTTGTACTTATGGATAAAGCAATAGTAATATTTACTCTGAAAGTTTGACTCTGATAACACGACTACATCACACTTAATAACTTGCTTCTCGTACAGAGCCAAGCAAGTGACAGATATTTGTATTTGGTTCCACTCCATGACTTCCTTTAGGTTTGAACCAGCGAACACAGAGTTAACAAGTTCGAAGCACTGTTGCCAGCACACACACACACACACACACACACACACACAGGTGGGTGCCTCTGTTAAAAGTTGGATATTTTGTCCCATCTATTTTAAATATCTCCATGCATGTTTACAGTACGTGTATGCCCCTATGGACCTATTTTCACCCCATGAATATTTTTATCAATGGACATTTTCACCACTCGGAGCATAATCCGCCATGGACCTATTTTCCTTAATGATTATTATTTTTTTTTTAAGACTCCTACTTTTCTACGTAAACCTATTTTCCCAGGAACTAATTTTCCCAATTGATGTATTTCCTCATCGTGGACCAATTTTTCCGTCGACCTTGAATCTCTCCATGGATGCTGGTTTCCTACATGGACATATTTTTCACAATGAACCTATTTTCCCCATAAACCTGTTATCAGACGTGGTTATATCACCCACTGATGCAAGCAGTTGAAACACAGACCTCTTAACCAACAGACAAATTGCAGGATGGACCTGTTGTAACCCACTGGATATATATATACCTACTTCAGTAAGATTTCAGAATAATATTCCCTGTGGACCGATTTTCCACACATTGATCTATTCCCAATTCCGACATATTCACTCAAAGGACCTAAACCCAGAGGCCTGTTTTCCCACAATCTGTCCATCCACCTATACACCCATCCAATAACGCACATACCCACAACCTTACTCAATATAGTATGTCTCAAAATTAGGACGAGATAAACCCGTCTTTTGCCTTGTCCTACAGGTAGCTCTACCACCCACCCCACTTGAACAATACACGAACCCCACTCCACCCCACTTAACCAACCCAACAACCCTTTCCCTCCCTCTCGGCCACCCACTCCACCTAATCCGCCTGTGAAACCACCAGCCTACATTGACCAATTCACCTACCCAGTCACCAACCTACCAACCCGCATACCATGCTCCACTAGTCGGATGACATGGAATTCATTTCACACACACACACACACACACACACACACACACACACACACACACACACACACACACAGGCAGGGTGGATTTCCTTACACGAAAGATAAGTCTCACCGCTTAACTCAGTCTATAGGTAGAAATTAGGACTCTACAAGGAGGTTGCCAGGCCGATACAGGGATAGATATGGGCTTCATTCCGGCTACATACACATGATTTTATTCGATACGAGTTAATAACCTGCTCGAGCTAAACAGGGAATTTTTCTTTTGGCTGATGACGAAGGAGTTTATTTATCCCAGGATAACGTCTCGTCGGACAAAATGAAAGATGGGTTTTATTCTGGGTAACGCCAGATGACTTTGTCAAATTATTAGCCAGGCCGCGTAACTGTTAAATGCCTTATGTTCGCATTTTTTTCCCCTGGTGGTTGGCAACTGGAGATTTTTGGCAAATTCATGAGTATTTTTCTCATTAACCGGATATCCCTTTCTGGACAGAGAGGCAAACTACTTTCTTAGCCCATTAGTGCCCAGTGTCCTCAATGTAGGACGGAACTGGGCATTGTCAAAATTTATTAAAGAAGGGAACCCGGGGAAGGGACCTATGAGCTTCGCGACTATGAGCCGACAGGCGGAGGGCGGTACACCTAGCACCCTTCCAGCAAAATCCCTCGCACAGGAACTCTGGGAGCCAAATGGGATAAGCACAGCTTTTTGTTAAATCAACAGCATTTATCTCCTAATTCATTATTCCTCCGATAGCAATAAAAAAAAAAAAAAGACCCTTTCTCACAGAGCAAGGCAAGTTCTAGTGACTGATGGAAGAAATATTCATATTGTGGCCTGTTTTCAATGAAGCACATGAATCTAAGGTTTCTCATTCTTTGAATTTCCCTGCGCCAGTGTGCCTCCACCTCATTTCTCCAAAATTCACAGGTGTCCACCATACACGCTCTCTCTCTCTCTCTCTCTCTCTCTCTCTCTGGGTAACAAATGAATGCTTCAGACTTGTTCACTCCTTGTCGCTGATTCAGATCTACAGTACAGGAAGTCGTGGATTGAAGTCAAAGATACATATTTAAGTCACTTGCTTGGTATTGTATGAGAAAAAATAGTTACTAAATAATAAATGTGATATATTCGTGCTATCAGCGTCAAACCTTCAGAGTAAATATTACTATTGCTCTATCCATTAGTACAAGCCCAAAGCTGAAAGGATATTTTTCGACAGGAATGCACAGATGGCAACTTCTGTGCTCGTGAATGCGACACTGCCACATACACGGGTTGGCTGGACGAGGGTGGCTAACAACTCCTGGCCGCAATAGTACATCAGCATAATCATCATTATTACTACCATCAACACCACCACCACCACAATCATCATCATCATCATCATCATCATCATCATCATCTTCTTCTTCGCTTCTACTATCTTCACAATCTCTCTACCGTCTTCAATAGTATCCCAAAATTATCATTATTATATCAAAAGCTGATCTATTTCATTTCCAGCAGCAGCATCTCCAACACTACGCCATCACCACCATTAGGTACTGTACATTAGATCAAAGCCACAAATACATTACATAGTCACAAGCTACAAGAGAGGCAGGAAGGTAGATGAAGTAAGGTGCAGCCACCGGGGACTCCACTACAGGTGTACACAGTTCACACCTTTACCAATCAGGTTTGGTTTTCCTTCCGTCTCCCTTCCTTTCTGTCTTCGTCTGTCATTTCACGTTCTATTTCATTATCGTCCGCCTGTCCCTCTTGTTTAGTTATCAGTTTTCGAGGTTCTTTCCCCTTTTTAATTTAATCTCTCTCTCTCTCTCTCTCTCTCTCTCTCTCTCTCTCTCTCTCTCTTATTATTATTATTATTATTCTATCTGCCTTTACTTCTTTTCGCCCTCCTCTTCTGCTTTATTTTCTTTGTAGCCCTTCCTTATTCACCATGTTATGGCAATAAGACACCAGAGCCCAGATGTACAAACGGCCTTAAGGATACTCTCTGCCTTAAGTCGTGTGGCTTAAGGCCGTATATCGCTAAGGCCCATGCACGAATCTCCTACAGGAGGAACAGCCTTACCGTATTTTGAAAGTAAATAATGTAGCTCCAATTTTATAATCTCTACTACACACACCGGACCAAACTTGTTAATGTTTGGCTCGGTATGGAGTTGGTGGATGTGTGGATTAGATCGTGCTTTACGAAGGGAATGGAGGTTTAGGAATCCACTGAATCCCGTTAATATAAATGATGAACATCTTTTGCTACGGTCTTTCGTCCCAAGGAACAAAATCCCTGATTTAACAGAACCTGAGCCACTCGACACTCCCATGCCATGCCTACCCACACAAGTTTTGGCAGCCTAACGCAAGTGAGTGTTTTCAGAGTATTGTTAGACTTATGGTATTCATCAGTCAAGTGTATACAGAGTGATATCAGGTGTGACAGATGCTTTAATGCCAAGCGTTGAAGCCGAATGAGGTTCGAGACTACCCCTGGGCATCAGGTTTTGCAACTCGCGACAAATACGCACGCTTTGTTTAAAACATGTTGTTGAGCAGGTGTCCAGAGTACGTCTTGCCAATAGGATGATGGATGCTGGATGTTAAATATATATCTTTGCGCTAAGATAATACATTATCAGAAAAAAAAGTGAAGAAATTGTGGTGAAGTTTTCATCTCTACTCCTTGATACAAGGATAGATTTTTTTTTGTTTTTTGTTTTTTTCAAACAATGTACATTTAAATTGCACGATTCAACTGAATGTGTGAAATGATGTCTAAACTCGCTTATAATATTGGCTACGAAACTGACTCGGTTTTCTGAGGACAGGATATTAATAAGTTAATCATTAAGAGTCAGTGGCATGGCTGTGGCGCATCCTGCATGGCGTTCAATGCGGCACAACTATAAAGAAAAATAAAAAGCAAAACAATATGATTTGGAAGAAAATTCCAATTTCTCCTTAACAGTCACTCGATTTCAGCTTGGATATGTATATACATTAACCCGTTCTCAGAAGATGAAAACAGGAAAAATCATAATTATTTGCGATATTAAAAAAAAAAAAAAGTCAGAACTCTTTTGAAAAGGTTAATCCCTGATCTCGCTCTCAGGAGTACCTTGGCACCAGCATGAAATTTTCGTTGTCAAGAACAGACCTTGGGGACAGGGTTAAGTATAGTGTGTGTGAAGCGTACACCTTGACGCCAGGATTAAATGTATTTTGTGTCAAAGATACACATTGCGGTAAGGTGACAGTCTCCTGGTAAACACGAAAGCTTTATATCAAACTTTATTGTCGAATAAGTGGCAGGACGACAAATTGGTTGCAAGGTGTCTCTTTTTCGGCAAATATATACGCTATATGTAAAAGCCTGACCCGAGCTAATTTCCAAAATACATCTTACCGCTAGGATGACGCATTCTCTGTTGATTGAGCTGCTTTCCAACATGATGACACATTAACTGCCAGGAAAAAAAATATATATAAAGATCTTAGAGCCGAATAGTTATCACAACTACATCTTAGCTCTAGGACTGTTCTCTTATTGTCTTAAAGAATGAACGCATAACTGCAAAACTAAAATGAATAAACTCTTCTGTTGAACAAATCTCGTCAAGAAAGATGTCATAACTCGGTTACTATATTACCGAAGAAACTGATCTTGTTTTCTTCTCAGAGAATATTAAACATAAGCTTAACCATAAACTGTGAAGGCCATAGCTGTGGTGCATCTAACAAGGTGTACAGAGCGGAACAAGCAAAAAAAAAAAAAAAAAAGACGCAAAACATAAGAGTGACTCTCTTAAAGCATACTCTGCTTACATCTAAGAAACCACCAGATTGTAGGTTGGCTATGTGTACCGTACATTAAGGCGTTTCCAGACGCTAAACACATTAAAAATATGAAATAAATGTGAGATCGAGTAACGAATCTGTACTCTTTTCAAGAAGTTTTTACTTGTCCTAGGAGTCAGGAATAAACCCTGACGCCAGGATTCGTGAGTACACCCTGATGCCAAGGATAGTTACATTTGGTGACAAGGGTACACCATGGTGTCAGGATGATAGTTTCTCGGTAAAAATGTAAACTTAATGTCAGGCCTTGAAGCCGAATAAGTCTCAGGACTACACCTGGGCAGCAGCGTATGCTACTCGAGAAATACGTTCGCTTTGTATAAAAACATTTTGCCGAGCAGGCGTCCAGAGTACATCTTGCCGGTATGATGATGGATTCTGAACGTTAATGTATGTTTTTGCGCTAAGATGATATATTACCAGTAAAATAAGGGTTTCAAGAACTTTGAGGCGAATAGTTTTCATAACTACGTCTTGAAGCAAGGATAATACTATCTTATTTTTAAATGATGTACGCCTATTTCGTACGATTCAGCTCGGTGTTTGAAATGATGTCTATACTTGGCTACAACATCAGCTATGAAACTATTTTAGTTTTCTGAGGACAGCATATTAAAAATTAAGTTAACCATAAAGGGTCAATGGCATAACTGCGGTGTATCCTGCATGGCGTCCAATGAGGCACAAACAAAAAAGGAAAAAAATTAAGCAGAACACAAGACTATTTAGAAGAAAACTCCATTTTCGTCTAAATAGTTACACGATTTTAGATGCGGTATATAATATATTAACCATTTTTCACAAGATAACAACAGGAAAAACCGATATTATATACATATGACAAAAAAAGGAAAAACCAATATTATATACTTATATATATAAAAAAAAAAGGAAAAACCAATATTATATCTATCTATCTATCTATAGCCCGACGCCCTAATCCCGCAAAGGGTGGCCGCAGACAAAACGCCTCCAAGTCACTCTGTCACCCACCATTTGACTACCCTCCCCCCAACTCACGCCCCCCTCCCTCATATACCTCTCAACTCCATCCCTCCACCTCATCCTCGGTCTACCCCTCCCTCTCCCTCCCTCCACCTCACCTACATACACCCTCTTAGTCAGTCTTTCATTCTCCATTCTCTCCACATGTCCAAACCACCTCAGTGTATTTCTCCTAATTTTCTCAACCACATCCACATCCACCCCACAACGTTCCTTCACTTCTTCATTCGTCAACCTGTCCCTCCATATCACTCCACATGCACCTCTCAAGTAACTCATTTCCACTGCTCTCATTCTTGACTTGTTCCCCTCTTGCAAGGTCCACGCCTCGCTTCCATACGTCAGGGTAGGGATCACAATACTATCATGCAGTGACTTCTTACCTTCCATACTCACCTCCTTATTTCTCACCTCTGCTTTCAGTGAACCAACAACCTTCCTTCCCTGCTGTACCCTTCACGCACTTCATCCCCCAAATTTCCATCCTTACTCATCACACTACCCAAGTACTTGAATGCACTCACATTCTCCATATCCTCACCATCCAACCTCACTGCACACTCTGTGACTTCATTCCTCTCAAACACCATAACTTTACTTTTGTTTACATTAACTTTCAGCTTCCTCCTCCTACACACTGTCCCAAATTCATTCACCAAACCTTGCAACTCCCATTCATCTTCACTCAACAATACTGTATCATCAGCAAACAGCAACACCGGAAGCTTCCAAATCTCACCCTCATTCATTAGGGCCAGCTCCACATCCACTGCCCTACCTTGCACCTCCTTTACAACCCCATCCATATATATATTAAACAGCCATGGAGACATCACACACCCCTGTTTCAGTCCCACATTGAGATCAAAGAACTCACTCAGCTCACCATCCACTCGCACCGTAGCCCTAGCTCCCTCGTACATACTCTTCACAGCACTCAACAATTTCCCCTCCACTCCATATATTCTTAATACCTTCCACATACCTTGCCTATCTATTCTGTCATAAGCTTTCTCCAAGTCCATGAAGGCAGCATACACTTTCCTTCCCTTCTCTAGATACTTCTCTACTAAACATCTTAGAACAAATATCTGATCTACACACCCTTTTCCCTTCTTAAATCCCCCTTGTTCTTCTCCAACTAGCTCCTCTGTCATATGCCTAACCCTATCAATGAGTATTCTACCATATATTTTACCAGTCACACTAAGAAGGCAAATACCCCTATGGTTACCACATACTTCTCTCTCTCCTTTTCCTTTGTACAGAGGAACAATTATACCTGATTTCCAGTCCTCTGGAACCCTTCCCTCTTTCCAAGCCAATCTACGCAATTTCCACTTCCACTCCACAACAATCTCACCCCCATATCTCAGCATTTCACCACACACTCCATCAATTCCTGGGGCCTTTCCCAGCTTAATCTTCTTCATCGCTTCCACTGCTTCTGCCCTACTGATCTCTTCCTCCCTCCTCTCATCTCTTCTTCTCCCAGCCATTCCGCAACCACTTATACTCACACTGCTCTCACTCTCTACATTCAACAAATCCTCAAAATGCTCCTTCCATCTCCTCAATTTCTCTCTCTTCTCCACCAACAATCTATTATTCCTATCTTTCACTCCCCTATTAATTCCCCTTTCACACTGCCTTACTTTCTTTACCTCCTTCCAAAACAATTTCTTACTCTCCCTCCATTTCACACTCAGATTCCTCCCAAACTCTTCATCCACTTTCTTTTTACTCTCCTTCACCAGTCTCTTAACCTCCCTTCTCCTGCTGACATATACCTCTCTCTTCTCTCTCTCATCTTCTCCCCTATCTCTACTCGCCAACCATTCACCATATGCCTTCTTCTTTTGTTCCACAGCTCGTTTCACCTCATCATTTCACCATGCTGTCCCTTGCACACCCTTGCATCTCCTCCTCACTCCACAAACCGCCTCATATGAAAAAAAAAGAAAAAAAAGTCAATACTCTTTCGAAAAGGTAATTCCCTGGCTTCGCTCTCAGAACTACATCTTGGCGCCAGCATGACATTCACGTTGTCATGAGCAGACCATGGCGACAGGGTTGAGTAGAGCATGGCGACAGGGTTATGTATACTTAGTGCCAAGGGTACACTTTAACACCAGTGTTACGTATTCTTTGTGTCAGTTATACACAATGGCGTTAGGTTGACGTTCTTCCGGTAAATATGTAAGCTTAACCCAGTGGCTTCAAGATTTCCTGTGCGAGGGATTTTGCTGGAAGGGTGCTAGGCATACCGCCCTCCGCCTGTCGGCTCATAGTCGCGAAGCTCGTAGGTCCCTACTGCGGGGTTCCCTTCTCTATTAAATTTTGAAAAAGCCCAGTTCCATCCTATATTGAGGACACTGGGAGCTAATGGGTTAATTGATATCAAACTTCAGTGTCGAATAAGTGCCAGGACGACAAATTGTTTTCAAGTTATCGTCTTTTGGGGAAATACAGTATATACATTTTGTGTAAAATCTTGCTCCGGGTTTATTTCAAAATATACATCTTACCACAAGGATGGTGCTTTGTGTGTTAATTGAGAGACATTCAACCATGATGACACATTCACTGTAAGTAATAATAATAATAATAATAATAATAATAATAAAAATTTTAAAAAATGTGAAGATCTTAGAGCTGAGTAGTTATCACAAGTACATCTTTGCCCAGGGACTGTTCTCTCTTTATCTTAAAAAATAAACGTTGTAGCTCAGACACAAGTTGATCTTTAACCTTACTCTTAAATTGACCTTTGTACTGAAATTTGTGTCCCAGTGTTCTTGCCTGACTCATAACTCTTGCAGAAAACTTTATTCATATCAGATAAAAACAGACCATCTTTTTTCTTCAGATAAAAACAGACTTAGTGTAGCTTGCCGTGTGCTGTTGCTATTTGATCTTTCCTTCTGACCATTATATTTGGTTGACTGCTCTCACAATCGAATCCTTTTTGTTTTACCTGATATCAGCTATCCCAGAAAGTTTGTTCTAAATCACATAAAAAGTTTTCAAGTTCCCCTTGCCCTGTGATCGTGATCTTTGTCCTATTGTTATAAAAGCAATAAATTAACTCTTTGGATGACCTCCAGTCTCTCTCCTTAATGTTGTTTAAAATCAGACCAGAACAGTTTCAGTTATTATGCTCACACACACACACACACACACACACACACACACACACACACACACACACACACACACACACACACAGGTCGAAATTTGTCCTGGCTGTGACCGTGCGTTTATACTGACAGTTCTCAAAATTGAATCAGCTAATTCTTGCTTTAACTTCTCCTCACCCCCCCACCCCCCCAAAAAAAAAGTTTGGTCTGAGTTAACAAACTAAACAAAGTTTTAAGGTAATTTAGCTGGCCCAAACTTTGACCACGCCCTGAGACCTTCATGTCTGACCTGCATTAACAAAAAAAATAAATAAATAAATAAATAAAATAAGGGGGGAGAGACGGAGGCTTTATTCACTGAAAAATCATCAGTCCTTTCATCAGTATTAAAAAATATGGAATAATCGCACAGTTCTTTGTTGCTTTCTTCATAAGTCCATACGCCAATCAAAACATGACACGTGCCTTCGCTTCGCGAGGGCGAATGTATTGCTCACCTACAAAAATACTAATTAATAACCCATGACACCAACAGGATGAACTAAAACTACAATGAAAAAGTAAATTCTACAACAGGACCTAAGACAAACTATTGATAAAACATCTACAGAAAATAGCTGGAAATAAGACAAATGATTCAGCGACTTCTACTTATGCTCACGTCTCTGTTTGTTATCACTGCTTTCAAAGAACCAGCAATCTTTTTTCCTTGTTGTATCCTTTCAAGCACTTCACCCTCTAAACTTCCACTCTTACCCATCACACTACCCAAGTACTTAAACGCACTCACATTATCCATTTCCTCCTCATCCAACCTCACTGTACATTCAGTGACTTCATTTCTCTCGAAGACGATAACTTTACTTTTCCCTACATTCACCTTTAGATTCAGTTTCTGACACACCTTCCCAAACTCATCCACCAAGCCTTGCAGCTCCCCTTCGTCTTCCCTTAACAACACAGTATCATCTGCAAACAACAGTACAGGAAGTTTCCAAACACCGCCTTCTCTCATTAGGGCCACTCCAACATCTACTGCCCTACCTTGTATCTCGTTTATAACCCCATCCATATACAGACTGAACATCCATGGAGACATGGCGCATCCCTGTTTCAATCCAACTTTCAAATGGAAAAATTCACTCAGTTCTCTGTCCACACACATTGCAGCTTAGCACCCTCATACATACTCTTCACGGCCTTCAACAACTCCCATTTACTCCTTATATTCTTAGTACTTTCCACATCCCTTGTTTGTCCACCCTGTCATATCCATTCTCCAAATCCATGAAGGACACATACAACTTCTTTCCCTTCTCTAGAAACTTTTCCACTGAAGACCTAAGAATAAGTTTCTGATCTACACAACCTCTTCTCTTCCTGAAACCACCCTGTTCTTCTCCAACCTCTGTCATTTTCATAACTCTGTCAGTAACTATCGTACCATATACTTTTCCTATTACACTGAGAAGACAAACACCCCTATGATTACCAGACACTTCTTCTTACCCTTTTGAAATGCTAAAGTAAATAAATATATGTAGTTTGTGAGTTATGGACAGATGAGTGAGTGAGTCTGCTGTTGTCATCATTGGTCTCCGTCACTCTTACTGTGCAGGTAATTCGATGGCAAGGCACCACATGCATATTTTCATACTCAAAACTCGGCCCTGCACAACTCTGACACGATGGATCACTCTAAACTAAACTGAACACTAAAAGTACTCGATTGTCAAGTGTTAAACGAAATCTTTCTAGTTCATTTTATGAATCGATTTCATTCAGTAGAACTAACGCTGGCGACTTACTGTATATAAGCCAAATATAAAACATCTATCTGTCTATTGCCAGACGCCTTAATCCCGTAAGGGATAGCGCCATCATCTACTCACTCAGTGCAGTGATACTATATTCCAAGATAACTACACTAAGTAACAAGCTAACTGATTTTCTTTAAACAAGAAATCTTGTTTATGTTTATGTTTACTTGATTTATATATTATTCAGGGGTTTTCTGAATATGAATGTCAATCTTGTTAATGTTCTGAACATAGATTCAACTTAGTTTTTTCGAGTAATTTTATTTTCATGATACTGTTTTTTTTTTCTTATGGTATTATAACTGATAATACAATTATTTTATTATGTTAAAAGCATACTGAATGAATAAAAATTATGTAAGCTAAAAATATATGCCACAGTATTCATTACATGTGCAAACTCTCAAAATTTTTGCAGAAATTAATAAAAATTTTACTTACAGAAAAATTAAACATAAGGGAAACATGGTGGATTGGGTGCACGTGCCGTGTCCTGGGCAACATATGTGCAAATTTTAACATTTGTAACTTTGTCCATATGGCAGAAAGCCACCAATTAAGCTGGGGTCTTTCAAGATCCCACTTGGCGTTCCGGGTTACGAATTTCCACCTGGCGTACGAAGGGTTAATACACTGGGTGGTAGCCTTATAGCCAACCAATACGTGTTCCCTATGTGTAACAAGTGGGTTGGGGAGGGTTAGTGCCCCTCTCCAAAAATAATAATAATAATAATAATAACTAAAAAGACAAACAAAATAAGAAATGAAAAACTGCTAGTTCTTTTATCTCTGTGGGAATACATACCCAATAAAAGAGAGAGAGAGAGAGAGAGATTCATAAAAGTCCTCAGTATCGAATATCTTCTCATCATCCAAAATATTTCTTGCATATTAGCTCGCTGACTGCGTACGACTGCCGAATAAAACGTCAGACGTCTACCCAGAATACAGTACCAACGATATGAAAAAGTTACATGAGTTACATTGAAACCTTTGACAAAGTATGTCTTCTCCCCGTGGAACAGAGTCGTTTCCAGTTGATGAGAATGAAATATCTGCATTTGAATACTGTACAGTAGTAGAATGTTTGATAATTTAGCGGAACAACCAGTCTCTCTAACAGTGAGGGGGAATAAGGTAACTAAGGTACATACGGGGAGAAAAAACAGACTTAGTTTCCCCCATCAATTCGACTGAGTGCAAAATAATATATACTTTGCTTGTAACGTATTCTGTTAAATACATATCTGAACAGATGCTACTTGTCTGGAGCTAGGAAAATGGTCCTTTGCATAATTGCATAACTAAGAATTAATATTGAATCATCATAGTTGAACTAAAAATGAGTACCTTTGCGTTGTCATTCGTTGGTCGAGCACACATCATCCTTTATAATCAGCGCAACACAATCAAGAAAAGATGCATTGAGACCACTACGTTTTACGATTATGGCTCAGAGTGACCTTTTGTTAACTGGCAATTCTGGTCAGGTATACATTTGCTTGAATGCCAAATCGTCACACTCATTAAAAAAAAAAAAAAAAAAAAAAAAAACTGCCTGTCATTTTTCGGCGATTTCTGGATTTTTGCCTAAATTAGTTCTTCATCACGTGGCGCACCTATTGGTATAGCTGCCTTTGTCAGGTCTAGGGTGTGAGCGGTCTAGGGTATGAGTGAATAAACATTGAATTAATATGAAAACTAAGAAAATTAGACTTTTTTTTTTTTTTCGATTTCCAGAAAAGTAGAAAAAATGATTTAGGCAGTTTTTTTTTTTTTTTTTAATGGAGGTGACGAAATACTATTAAGTAAACGAGTGACGGAGTAGAATAATATGCAGCAGAAGAGAATAAGCGGTGAGTGAAATATGAATCACGAACTACCAGTTCACAAATCATTTTGTCCTGTGTTAAACTAGAGCAGAATTTCTCTGGGACCTGCGGCGTGGCTCATGTTTCAAGAAGTTTGCTGTAAAATGTAACTAGTCTTAACAGAGAGATCCAGTATATACAATTATATGGAACCACTTTTGTCTCAGTAGGAGTAGACTGTAGCACCAGTCGAGCAGGGCATTACTCCCAAGGTGGATGGAAAGCTGATGACAGGGAGAGCTGGAGCTCCCATTTCATCAGCCCTAAGGACTAACTCCTGACCATCCCGCTTTGCTGAACTTTTTCAGTGTTTCAGTAACACAGAGAGTAGGCCATCATGCTCTCCAATACAAGTTCCTCTTACTGTCAGCACCAATCTACATACCCAGTACACACTACACGTCCTATTCAAAATTAGCAAAATGGCGTCGCAGCATCAAGCCTCGGAGTCCCCAGGGAGGGGGACCATAAATGCCCCCACCATCTAGTCCTCTTCCGGTGACGACACAGAGATATGCCTGGAACTATTGTCTGACCCACTTCTTCATTTCTGCAACAATCGCAGCCTTTCCTCTAACTTTCTGTTGAGCACCATCTCACCTCCTCTAAACCTCACCTTCTTTTCCTAACTGAGACTCAGCTGTCTGAGACGACTGATAGCAAACCCTTCTCTGTATCCTACTACCTTTTATATACTCATTTCAAGGCCAAAGGTGGCTGTTGTGCATGCAGGTATGTACGCAACGATATATCTTGCTCTCGTGTTCCTGAACTTGAATCTTCCCATTTCTCTACTCTCTGGCTTTGGCTTTCTTGTCATTCTTTGACTAAATATATCTGTATTGTTTACTTATCCTAATTCTACTGACAATCAAAAATTCTTCGGCTACCTTACTTCCAACATGGAACACATTCTATCTATTTCTCTTTTCTCTGAAATCTCCATTCTAGGAGACTTCAATGTTCACCACCACCTTTCGCTCTCCTTTTCTCTCACTCATGCACCTGGTGAACAAGCCTACATCTTTTCTATCCTTAATGACCTAGAGCAGCTTGTACAGCACCCTACCCGTATCCCTGACCGCCTTGGAGAGAGTTCCAACATATTTCACCTCTTCCTTACAACTAATTCTTCAGCTTACACTGTTAATCTTTTCTTTCCGTTGGGTCCCTCCGACCACAACATTATCACTTAATCTGTCCTATCGCTCCAGTGCGGCCTGTGGATCCTCCAAAGAAACATCGGTTGTGGCACTTTAGAACACTGATTGGGAGGCCCTAAGGCAGTACTTCTTTGATTTTCCCTGAAATGATTATTGCTTCCATGGCCGAGAGCCATCTGAGTGTGCCTTGTTCATTACTGAGGTTATTCTCTCGGGCATGGAAACATACACGCCTTTCTCAAATCCTTTGACTAATGCAAAAAAAAAAAAAAAAAAAAAAAAAACTTGGTTTAATCACGCTTGTTCTAATGCTGTCAACAACAAGGGGAAGGCCTACAAAAGGTACCAGAGCCAACTCCCTCGTGAACCTTATCTTCTTTATGTTTCTGCCCGGAATCGCACTATTTCTGTTCTTCGCTCTGCTAAAAATAATTTCATCCGTACTAAATGCTCTCAACTTTCCAACTTGAATTCTTCCTGCTCCTTCTGACACCTTGCCAAAAACCTTTCTCATAGCTTTACCTCATTATCCTTCCCTCCTCTTTTCCATGTTGATGAATCTAAAGCTATTTCTTCTACTGATAAAGCAGAACTCTTCGTCCAGTCTTTCTCCTCCAATTCCACTAGACGATTCCGGCACTGTCCCTTCATCACTTCCCCCCCTCTGACTTCCTCATGGCTGACATTAAAATATATTCAGTTGATGTATTCACTGCCATAACTGGCCTCAATACTAAGAGGGCATATGGGCCTGATGGGGTCCCTCCTGTTGTCCTCAAGAACTGTTTTTCTGTCCTTACACTCTGCCTAGGTAAAGTCTTTCGCCTTTGTCTCTTAACTTATATCATTCCTTCTTGCTGGAAGTTTGCTCTCATTCAGCCAGTCCCAAAGATGGGTGACCATTCCCAACCCTCTATCGTCCAATTGCTTTAACATCCTGTGTCTCAAAAGTTTTCGAGTCAATTCTTAATAGAAAAATTTTAAAGCACCTTTCCTATATCACAATCTTCTTTTCGATCGTCAGTATGGGTTCCGTCAGGGTAGTTCCACTGGAGATCTTCTCACCTACCTTTCAGACTCCTGGCCATCCTCCTTTCGGGACTTTGGCGAAAGCTTTGTCATTGTAGTTGACATCTCAAAGGCTTTCGATTGAGTCTGGCATAAATCTTTAATTTCCAAACTACCCTCTTACGGTTTCTATTCTTCTCTCTGTGCCTTTAGCTTCCTTTCTGTTCGTTTTATAGCTGCAGTTGTAGACAGCCACGTTCTTCCCCTAGAGCTATCAATAGTGGTGTTCCTCAGGGCTTTGTCCTATCATCAACTCTCTTTTGCTCATCAAATGGCCTTCTAAGCTGTACAGTCACGCATAAAAGAAGTGATACCTCGCTAGCCAACCCCTCCGCGTTTCATGTAGTACTACTGTAACCTTTACAACTTCAGGTGATTCGAATTTAGTTTCACATCCTGATGAACAAACGTAGACATGCCGTGTGCGAAAATGCTCTTCATAATATTGCTTTGTATAATAAATACTGTAATTTAAAAGACGGCATGTCTTCATGATGTGTAATTTCGAAGTAGGCTACAACACCATGGTGAAACAGAGACACCTCTATGGTTTAATTGTTTTGACGAGGTTTGTAAAGCAACTACATTGTCTGCGTGTAGCATTATTTATAGCACCTGATGCTAATATATATATATATATATATATATATATATATATATATATATATATAAATATATATATATATATAGATAGATAGATAGATAGATAGATAGATATAGATATAAATAAAAAATATATATATATATATATTTATATATATATATATATATATATATACTGTATATATATATAGATAGATAGTTAGATAGACAATAGATAGATAGATAGATAAATAGATAGACATAGATCCATCCATCCACCCATCATCCAGTTCAACGTTGCCCCATGAAGGGCGTAGGAGCCCGGGGCTAGGCAAGTTGGTCCTGACATTTAAGATGAGAGTGAAATATATATTGTTACGGAACAGAGAAAGATAATGTACACTTTAAGTGAGAATACTAAAAATCACTACTGTCCCGTAAAGTTCCAGGTTCAAAACAAAAGAGTTAGGTAAAATTACAAGTTAAAGTTTAATGCTCAAACTAACAACAAAACATTCAGGACTCATAAGGATAATGTAATAGCAAAAAACAAGTTAAATATATGGTTAACTGCAATAGCCTCTATTAACACGAAATTAGCAAGAGTAAATTTATCTAAGTCAGCCTTGATAAAATGAGAATACTAGATAATACTCAGTGAATGCAAGATATATTATTACAGATACAAATATTATTAATAAGGCCTGACACCCAAAACACATGAATCACAAAAACCTCACTAGGCCTAAGAATTAACACCGTATGCTACACAGTACAAGAAAAAATGCAATAACAGTAATACTCAAATTACACAGCTGCTAGATGGTTGGAGACTTCCTCAGCACTCACAATAATAACAACTGTACAGGGGAGGACAGAGAAGTGAACAAAATGAGAAGTAGATCTAAGTGGCAATAATGCAGAGACTGAGCTCATTATATAGGGGCCGGCAGAGCTTGATACAACTTGTAAGAAGGACGCGCAAATGAAGCCATGGGGACAAAGAGTTGACAATCCTGCTCTGAACAACAGAAAGAACGACTTACTTTACTATAAGGGTAGAAGGGGGGAGTGAGGTAGAACACGCTCGTGATCAGACATGCAGCATACTGTACGTTAGAATTACACAAAGGATGATGAAATCATAGGCTATGTAACACCTCCCCACAAAGAAAAAGAAATTTACAAAGGAAATTTCTTATTACTCTAAAACAATCTGTCTAAAGTCTAGATAAGCAATCTGCAATAACATTTTCTTTCCCCTTGACATGTTGTATGTCTAATGAATACTCCTGAAGAAGTAGACTCCATCTTGTCAATCTCTGATTTTTATCTTTAAACTTACTAAGGAATTTCAGTGGGTTATGATCGGTATAAATGACTATGGGGACAAAACCAGAACACAAATAAAATGAAAAATGCTGTAAACCCAAAATCAAGGCCAAAAGCTCTTTCTCAATAGTTGAGTAGTTCTTTTGAGGTGGAGAGAACTTCTTACTGTAATAAGATACAGGGTGTTCAATACCCTGATCATCCTCTTGCAGCAAAACAGCCCCAGCTCCTGTATCACTTGCATCAACAGCCATCTTAAAAGGCTTAGCAAAATTTGGAGTAGCGAGCACTGGCTGACTTAATAGGATAGCTTTAAGTTTGTTGAAAGAAGATTCACAGTTATCGGTCCAGACAAATTTAACTCCCTTTTTCAGTAGATCTGTAAGTGGTGATACAAGAATTGAAAAGTTAAGAACAAATCTCCTGTAATAACCTACCATTCCCAAAAATCTTTGTAGCTCTTTCCTACTTTTAGGTCTGGGAAGATCACTTATAACCTGAACCTTAGCTCCTGGTGGTGCAACATGTCCATCACCAATTACGTACCCAAGGTACTGAACTTTAGCTTGACCAAACTCACACTTTGATAAATTAGCTACAAGATTAGCCTAAACCAAACGCTCAAGAAATTTACTGACATGGCATAGGTGATCTTTCCAGTTGTCACTGAAGATTAATACATCATCAATATAAACAACACACCCTGCCAAACCCTCTGTTACAACATTCATGAGCTTCTGAAATGTGGCTGGTGCATTCTTCATACCATATGGCATTACAGAACATGCAAAAGTCTTTCCTAGTGTTACAGAACATGAGATCTCCCTAGCACGTTCAGTCATAGGTACTTGCCAGTATCCCTTTAACAAATCAAATTTACTTATGTACCTAGCCTTTCCGATCTTGTCTATGCAATCTTCCACGCGAGGGAGAGGGTAAGTGTCTGTTTTGGTTATCTGATTAACACGTCTGTAGTCGATGCAAAGCCGCTGTGACCCACCTGGCTTAGGGACTAGATTGACAGGAGAACTCCACTCTCTCTGACAGGGCTCAATCATCTTGTGGTCCAACAGGTAGCCAAGCTCCTTCTGGATGAGAGGAACTTTCCCTGGGTTCACACGGTAAGGAGGCAGTTTAATTGGCTCTGCGTCTCCAACATCGACATCATGCATCAACACAGTGGTTCTTCCTGGAGTAGCACGGAACACTTGGGTACTCCTGCAGTAATGCCGAAAACTCCTGCCTTTCCTCGGGAGCTAGATGAGAAAGCTTAGTCTGGAGATCATTCATGATATCAGGATTCTTCCCCAAACTATCACTCAGGCTCATGCTGCATGGGAGAACTTCACTTGCAGACTCGGGTGGAACAGCTACAGTGCAGACTGGGTTATTTTCCTCCCGCCTGTGATATAACTTTAGCTTGTTGATGTGACAAAGTTGCTTGTTCTTTCTACGATCTGGTGTGGCGATGACATAGTTGACATCACTGAGTTTCTTCTCCACGAAATAAGGACCACTAAACTTGGCTTGAAGAGGTTGCCCATGCACCGGTAGCAGAATCAAAACCTGATCTCCTGGCTGAAAGTGGCGTAACCTGGACTTCTTATCATACCAAGTCTTCATCTTCTCCTGAGCAGCTCCTAAATTCTCTCTCGCCAGCTGTAAAGCAGTGGACAGCCGTTCTTTGAACTTCATCACATACTCCAGCAGGTTGACGTCATCTTCCTCCGACAGCCAGCATTCCTTGAGTAACTTAAGGGGTCCTCTTACTTCATGGCCAAACAGTAGTTCAAAGGGTGAGAAGCCCAGGGATTCATTTGGAGATTCTCTTGCGGCAAATACAACCAATGGAAGACCTTTGTCCCAGTCTTTCTGATGTTCCAAAACAGTATTTCTTGAGCATCAATTTGAGTGTTTGATGATATCTCTCCAACGCTCCTTGGGTCTGGGGATGGTAAGCTGAAGACGTGATCTGGGTGATGCCCAACTCTTTCAGAGACTGCTTGAAAACATTTGACATGAAATTACTTCCCCGGTCTGACTGCACCTCCTTGGGCAGACCAAACTTTGTGAAGAACCCTAGCATTTCCTTAACCACGTTCTTTGCTGAGGTATTTCTAAGTGAAATGGCTTCAGGATAACGAGTAGCCATATCAGTCAGGGTCAACACATAAGAAAATCCTGAAGAAGTCTTAGGAAGAGGGCCCACAATATCCACCAACACACGGGTGAAAGGCGCCTCAAAAGGAGGAATGGGAACTAGAGGTGCAACCTTTTCGGTCTGATTACACTTCCCCACAACTTGACAGGTGTGACAAGACTTACAATACCAGGAAACATCCCTGAAGATACCTGGCCAGTAGAAGTGTTTCAAAATGCGTGCCACAGTCTTCCTCACTCCAAGGTGTCCTGCCAAACTGGAATCATGAGCCACTCTAATGATATCCTGCCTACAAACACGACGGATGACAACTTGAAGTACAACCTCCCACTCACAGTCGGCTGATGCTGTTGGGGGTCTCCACTTCCTCATAAGTACTCCTGACTTTATATAATAACAAGTAGAAGCACCAGCTGACTCTTCCTCACTGCAAGCAGAGTTAGCTAGACCTTTCGACTCAGGGTCAGCAACCTGCAACTCAACCAACTCTTGACGAGACAAATTATCAACACTACGGGGTACTGTCTCATCTGGTGAGTGGTCCAAATTAGCAAGAAAAGTGTCAGCTAGGATAACATCATCATCATCATTATCCTCTAAGTCACCAGTAACTTTAGACTTAGCCCTAGTGACAGCACATGCAGGGAACACATCAGGGACATCACAATTCTGGGCCGCAGCCACTGGCTCACTAGACAACTGAGGAGCTGGACACACTTGACTTCCACCAATATCATTTCCAAGTAAGAAAGTTACACCTGACACTGGGAGTGTCTCAACC
Source organism: Coenobita brevimanus (assembly GCF_032717465.1). Lineage (NCBI taxonomy): Eukaryota > Metazoa > Arthropoda > Malacostraca > Decapoda > Coenobitidae > Coenobita > Coenobita brevimanus. The sequence continues at coordinate 10,206,507 of NC_136973.1, read as the reverse complement.
AACCCAACCATAACGGAACCATTAACAAAACCAGACTCTAAATTCACTCTGCACAGAGGGACAGAGAAGTAATTATTCCCTACACCTTGTAAGATTACAGTTTCATCAGAGGAATTAACATTAGAGCCTAGAAAACTGGTCAGCATAAGGGATTGGCAAGCACCTGTATCACGATATATTTTAACTAATTTCCTGTCATTACTGTCCAGAGGACTGACAAAACCATCAGACAGGAAATTAGCACATGAACTCTTGAGAGTGTCACCCACGTTACTGCTCAAAAGAGGAGCTCCATCATGAGAATTTAATTTACCCCTCAAAGCAGGTTCAGTTAACTCAGTTAAAGAATTCTGGGAACTCTCAAGGGTGGACACTAGACCAATTGACTGAATATTTAAAGACTCCTTTTTGTTCACATCACGCTGTCTCCTGAAACATTTCTCCGTAGTATGACCAAGCTTACTACAATAAGTACATTTGCTTTTCTGAAATCTAGAGGTGGAGCTGGTATTTACTTCCTGAGAAACATCATCTTTATTCTCTTTCCTGTTACCTGTACTCTGAGTAGAGGCAACGTACTTACTCTCAGCTTTCCCTTTTTCTTTAGAATATCTCTTGTGAGTGAGAACATATTCATCAGCTAAAACTGCAGCATCAGACAAATTTTCTATTCTTTTCTCATCAAGATTTAGGCTTACATCTTTATTAATACACCTTTTGAAGTCCTCCAGCAAAATCATCTGTTTAAATTTGTCAAAATCAGAATCCACATTCTTAGAATTTAACCACTGCTCTAACAGATCTTCTTTGATTTTTGCATACTCAACATGGGATTGTTTATCTTGCTTGTAAGTTGTCCTAAATTTTACTCTATAGGCTTCAGGAACAAGCTCATAGGCCTTAAGAATCAAGCTCTTAACTACATCATAATTATCAGATTGATCCTGAGGCAAAGATGCATAAGTTACTTGAGCTTTACCGGTGAGAACAGTTTGAAGGAGTACTGGCCAATACTTTTTGGGCCATTTAAAACCTGTAGCTACCCTCTCAAACAACTGAAAATACTTTGTTAAATCAGATTCATTAAAAGGAGGGACAAGTTTAACATTTTTAGCCACATCAAAATCATCAGAGCTAGATGATCCAGTTCCACCTTGTTTCATGCGATACTCATGGTCTGCCTGAATCCTAGCTAGTTCAATTTGTGCCTGAGCCTGTGCCTGTGCCTCCTGAATACGAGCCTGACACTCAGCCTCAGCCTCAGCCTCCTTAGCACGAGCCTGAAAGTCAGCCTCCTTAGCGCGAGCCTCCTGCAGGGCTAGCTGTAACTTAGCTAATTCAATCTGCGTTTGCTCATTTGGAGGAGTTACATTAAACAATCTTTCATTAATCATGTCAACAATTTGATCTTTAGAATGATGAGAGTGAACAGCAATTCCCAATTGTTGAGCAACAAGCTTAAGTTCATTCTTTGTTCTGTTTTCTATATCACACACTGTTTGCACGTTTGACAAAAAATCTTTGGCTTCATCAAGCGTAGTAATAGTGGACATCATGAATAAATCACAGTCACAAAATATCAAGCAATATCCTTATGATAATATCCTGAATATCCTGATAAGAGGTCGCCAAATTTATGTTACGGAACAGAGAAAGATAATGTACACTTTAAGTGAGAATACTAAAAATCACTACTGTCCCGTAAAGTTCCAGGTTCAAAACAAAAGTTTGGTAAAATTACAAGTTAAAGTTCAATGCTCAAACTAACAACAAAACATTCAGGACTCATAAGGATAATGTAATGGCAAAAAACAGGTTAAATATATGGTTAACTGAAATAGCCTCTATTAACACGAAATTAGCAAGAGTAAATTTATCTAAGTCAGCCTTGATAAAATGAGAATACTAGATAATACTCAGTGAATGCAAGATATATTATTACAGATACAAAATATTATTAATAAGGGCTGACACCCAAAACACATGAATCATAAAAACGTTACTAGGCCTAAGAATTAACACCTTACGCTACACAGTACAAGAAAAAATGCAATAACACTTATACTCAAATTACACAGCTGCTAGATGGTTGGAGACTTCCTGAGCACTCACAATAATAACAACTGTACAGGGGAGGACAGAGAAGTGAACAAAATGAGAAGTAGATCTAAGTGGCAATAATGCAGAGACTGAGCTCATTATATAGGGGCCGGCAGAGCTTGATACAACTTGTAAGAAGGACGCGCAAATGAAGCCATGGGGACAAAGAGTTGACAATCCTGCTCTGAACAACAGAAAGAACGACTTACTTTACTATAAGGGTAGAAGGGGGGAGTGAGGTAGAACACGCTCGTGATCAGACATGCAGCATACTGTACGTTAGAATTACACAAAGGATGATGAAATCATAGGCTATGTAACACCTCCCCACAAAGAAAAAGAAATTTACAAAGGAAATTTCTTATTACTCTAAAACAATCTGTCTAAAGTCTAGATAAGCAATCTGCAATAACATTTTCTTTCCCCTTGACATGTTGTATGTCTAATGAATACTCCTGAAGAAGTAGACTCCATCTTGTCAATCTCTGATTTTTATCTTTAAACTTACTAAGGAATTTCAGTGGGTTATGATCGGTATAAATGACTATGGGGACAAAACCAGAACACAAATAAAATGAAAAATGCTGTAAACCCAAAATCAAGGCCAAAAGCTCTTTCTCAATAGTTGAGTAGTTCTTTTGAGGTGGAGAGAACTTCTTACTGTAATAAGATACAGGGTGTTCAATACCCTGATCATCCTCTTGCAGCAAAACAGCCCCAGCTCCTGTATCACTTGCATCAACAGCCATCTTAAAAGGCTTAGCAAAATTTGGAGTAGCGAGCACTGGCTGACTTAATAGGATAGCTTTAAGTTTGTTGAAAGAAGATTCACAGTTATCGGTCCAGACAAATTTAACTCCCTTTTTCAGTAGATCTGTAAGTGGTGATACAAGAATTGAAAAGTTAAGAACAAATCTCCTGTAATAACCTACCATTCCCAAAAATCTTTGTAGCTCTTTCCTACTTTTAGGTCTGGGAAGATCACTTATAACCTGAACCTTAGCTCCTGGTGGTGCAACATGTCCATCACCAATTACGTACCCAAGGTACTGAACTTTAGCTTGACCAAACTCACACTTTGATAAATTAGCTACAAGATTAGCCTAAACCAAACGCTCAAGAAATTTACTGACATGGCATAGGTGATCTTTCCAGTTGTCACTGAAGATTAATACATCATCAATATAAACAACACACCCTGCCAAACCCTCTGTTACAACATTCATGAGCTTCTGAAATGTGGCTGGTGCATTCTTCATACCATATGGCATTACAGAACATGCAAAAGTCTTTCCTAGTGTTACAGAACATGAGATCTCCCTAGCACGTTCAGTCATAGGTACTTGCCAGTATCCCTTTAACAAATCAAATTTACTTATGTACCTAGCCTTTCCGATCTTGTCTATGCAATCTTCCACGCGAGGGAGAGGGTAAGTGTCTGTTTTGGTTATCTGATTAACACGTCTGTAGTCGATGCAAAGCCGCTGTGACCCACCTGGCTTAGGGACTAGATTGACAGGAGAACTCCACTCTCTCTGACAGGGCTCAATCATCTTGTGGTCCAACAGGTAGCCAAGCTCCTTCTGGATGAGAGGAACTTTCCCTGGGTTCACACGGTAAGGAGGCAGTTTAATTGGCTCTGCGTCTCCAACATCGACATCATGCATCAACACAGTGGTTCTTCCTGGAGTAGCACGGAACACTTGCGGGTACTCCTGCAGTAATGCCGAAAACTCCTGCCTTTCCTCGGGAGCTAGATGAGAAAGCTTAGTCTGGAGATCATTCATGATATCAGGATTCTTCCCCAAACTATCACTCAGGCTCATGCTGCATGGGAGAACTTCACTTGCAGACTCGGGTGGAACAGCTACAGTGCAGACTGGGTTATTTTCCTCCCGCCTGTGATATAACTTTAGCTTGTTGATGTGACAAAGTTGCTTGTTCTTTCTACGATCTGGTGTGGCGATGACATAGTTGACATCACTGAGTTTCTTCTCCACGAAATAAGGACCACTAAACTTGGCTTGAAGAGGTTGCCCATGCACCGGTAGCAGAATCAAAACCTGATCTCCTGGCTGAAAGTGGCGTAACCTGGACTTCTTATCATACCAAGTCTTCATCTTCTCCTGAGCAGCTCCTAAATTCTCTCTCGCCAGCTGTAAAGCAGTGGACAGCCGTTCTTTGAACTTCATCACATACTCCAGCAGGTTGACGTCATCTTCCTCCGACAGCCAGCATTCCTTGAGTAACTTAAGGGGTCCTCTTACTTCATGGCCAAACAGTAGTTCAAAGGGTGAGAAGCCCAGGGATTCATTTGGAGATTCTCTTGCGGCAAATACAACCAATGGAAGACCTTTGTCCCAGTCTTTCTGATGTTCCAAAACAGTATTTCTTGAGCATCAATTTGAGTGTTTGATGATATCTCTCCAACGCTCCTTGGGTCTGGGGATGGTAAGCTGAAGACGTGATCTGGGTGATGCCCAACTCTTTCAGAGACTGCTTGAAAACATTTGACATGAAATTACTTCCCCGGTCTGACTGCACCTCCTTGGGCAGACCAAACTTTGTGAAGAACCCTAGCATTTCCTTAACCACGTTCTTTGCTGAGGTATTTCTAAGTGAAATGGCTTCAGGATAACGAGTAGCCATATCAGTCAGGGTCAACACATAAGAAAATCCTGAAGAAGTCTTAGGAAGAGGGCCCACAATATCCACCAACACACGGGTGAAAGGCGCCTCAAAAGGAGGAATGGGAACTAGAGGTGCAACCTTTTCGGTCTGATTACACTTCCCCACAACTTGACAGGTGTGACAAGACTTACAATACCAGGAAACATCCCTGAAGATACCTGGCCAGTAGAAGTGTTTCAAAATGCGTGCCACAGTCTTCCTCACTCCAAGGTGTCCTGCCAAACTGGAATCATGAGCCACTCTAATGATATCCTGCCTACAAACACGAGGGATGACAACTTGAAGTACAACCTCCCACTCACAGTCGGCTGATGCTGTTGGGGGTCTCCACTTCCTCATAAGTACTCCTGACTTTATATAATAACAAGTAGAAGCACCAGCTGACTCTTCCTCACTGCAAGCAGAGTTAGCTAGACCTTTCGACTCAGGGTCAGCAACCTGCAACTCAACCAACTCTTGACGAGACAAATTATCAACACTACGGGGTACTGTCTCATCTGGTGAGTGGTCCAAATTAGCAAGAAAAGTGTCAGCTAGGATAACATCATCATCATCATTATCCTCTAAGTCACCAGTAACTTTAGACTTAGCCCTAGTGACAGCACATGCAGGGAACACATCAGGGACATCACAATTCTGGGCCGCAGCCACTGGCTCACTAGACAACTGAGGAGCTGGACACACTTGACTTCCACCAATATCATTTCCAAGTAAGAAAGTTACACCTGACACTGGGAGTGTCTCAACCAACCCAACCATAACGGAACCATTAACAAAACCAGACTCTAAATTCACTCTGCACAGAGGGACAGAGAAGTAATTATTCCCTACACCTTGTAAGATTACAGTTTCATCAGAGGAATTAACATTAGAGCCTAGAAAACTGGTCAGCATAAGGGATTGGCAAGCACCTGTATCACGATATATTTTAACTAATTTCCTGTCATTACTGTCCAGAGGACTGACAAAACCATCAGACAGGAAATTAGCACATGAACTCTTGAGAGTGTCACCCACGTTACTGCTCAAAAGAGGAGCTCCATCATGAGAATTTAATTTACCCCTCAAAGCAGGTTCAGTTAACTCAGTTAAAGAATTCTGGGAACTCTCAAGGGTGGACACTAGACCAATTGACTGAATATTTAAAGACTCCTTTTTGTTCACATCACGCTGTCTCCTGAAACATTTCTCTGTAGTATGACCAAGCTTACTACAATAAGTACATTTACTTTTCTGAAATCTAGAGGTGGAGCTGGTATTTACTTCCTGAGAAACATCATCTTTATTCTCTTTCCTGTTACCTGTACTCTGAGTAGAGGCAACGTACTTACTCTCAGCTTTCCCTTTTTCTTTAGAATATCTCTCGTGAGTGAGAACATATTCATCAGCTAAAACTGCAGCATCAGACAAATTTTCTATTCTTTTCTCATCAAGATTTAGGCTTACATCTTTATTAATACACTTTTGAAGTCCTCCAGCAAAATCATCTGTTTAAATTTGTCAAAATCAGAATCCACATTCTTAGAATTTAACCACTGCTCTAACAGATCTTCTTTGATTTTTGCATACTCAACATGGGATTGTTTATCTTGCTTGTAAGTTGTCCTAAATTTTACTCTATAGGCTTCAGGAACAAGCTCATAGGCCTTAAGAATCAAGCTCTTAACTACATCATAATTATCAGATTGATCCTGAGGCAAAGATGCATAAGTTACTTGAGCTTTACCGGTGAGAACAGTTTGAAGGAGTACTGGCCAATACTTTTTGGGCCATTTAAAACCTGTAGCTACCCTCTCAAACAACTGAAAATACTTTGTTAAATCAGATTCATTAAAAGGAGGGACAAGTTTAACATTTTTAGCCACATCAAAATCATCAGAGCTAGATGATCCAGTTCCACCTTGTTTCATGCGATACTCATGGTCTGCCTGAATCCTAGCTAGTTCAATTTGTGCCTGAGCCTGTGCCTGTGCCTCCTGAATACTAGCATGACACTCAGCCTCAGCCTCAGCCTCCTTAGCACGAGCCTGAAAGTCAGCCTCCTTAGCACGAGCCTCCTGCAGGGCTAGCTGTAACTTAGCTAATTCAATCTGCGTTTGCTCATTTGGAGGAGTTACATTAAACAATCTTTCATTAATCATGTCAACAATTTGATCTTTAGAATGATGAGAGTGAATTGCAATTCCCAATTGTTGAGCAACAAGCTTAAGTTCATTCTTTGTTCTGTTTTCTACATCACACACTGTTTGCACATTTGACAAAAAATCTTTGGCTTCATCAAGCGTAGTAATAGTAGACATCATGAATAAATCACAGTCACAAAATATCAAGCAATATCCTTATGATAATATCATGAATATCCTGATAAGAGGTCGCCAAATTTATGTTACTGAACAGAGAAAGATAATGTACACTTTAAGTGAGAATACTAAAAATCACTACTGTCCCGTAAAGTTCCAGGTTCAAAACAAAAGTTAGGTAAAATTACAAGTTAAAGTTTAATGCTCAAACTAACAACTAAACATTCAGGACTCATAAGGATAATGTAATGGCAAAAAACAGGTTAAATATATGGTTAACTGAAATAGCCTCTATTAGCACGAAATTAGCAAGAGTAAATTTATCTAAGTCAGCCCTGATAAAATGAGAATACTAGATAATACTCAGTGAATGCAAGATATATTATTACAGATACAAAATATTATTAATAAGGGCTGACACCCAAAGCACATGAATCATAAAAACGTTACTAGGCCTAAGAATTAACACCTTACGCTACACAGTACAAGAAAAAATGCAATAACAGTTATACTCAAATTACACAGCTGCTAGATGGTTGGAGACTTACCTGAGCACTCACAATAATAACAACTGTACAGGGGAGGACAGAGATGTGAACAAAATGAGGAGGAGATCTAAGTGGCAATAATGCAGAGACTGAGCTCATTATATAGGGGCCGGCAGAGCTTGATACAACTTGTAAGAAGGACGCGCAAATGAAGCCATGGGGACAAAGAGTTGACAATCCTGCTCTGAACAACAGAAAGAACGACTTACTTTACTATAAGGGTAGAAGGGGGGAGTGAGGTAGAATACGCTCGTGATCAGACATGCAGCATACTGTACGTTAGAATTACACAAAGGATGATGAAATCATAGGCTATGTAACTATATATATATATATATATATATGCATGCAGAGACTTCACTTCACCGTGAAGATATGTATGCAAACTAACCACAGGAGAAATGAAAGGAGCGACAGTGAGTACTTTCGTATATTACATCTTCAGACAGAGTGAGACAGAAACGTAAAGGGTAGAGGTCTTTTATGCACACCCGCAGCAGGTAGTGGCACACAGAACAATGGATGACCTGAGTTTTTACCTGCAGCTTAACTTATGGTCACCTGCAGCAGGGAGTGGAACACAACAAAGGATGACCTGAATCTAAAAATGCATGTGACAAAAGAGAAGGGATTAGGAGGGGAGGAAAGGGGAGTGGGAGGGAGAGGGAAGGGGGAGGGGAGGAGGGGAAGGGGGAAGGGGAGAGGGGGGAGGGAGGAGGGGATAAATACTGCTGCTTAAGGCCTAGAGGATTAATGCTTGGTGTGTCTCACACAGGTGTGACTACACCACCAGGAGATGACAGGGAACAATCACGTGTTAGTCTTGGGGATACTGCTTTAAAATTAATTTAGTTAGCAATTTATCACACTTAAAATGACCATAGCTCATGTTTACATTCTTTTCATATGTGCAAGAAATTAGACAAGATTCTATTACATTTCTTTCATCTAAGCTTTTTGATCCTGCTAGAATCTTGGAGCCTGTCCAGTCAGTATGGTGATCACTGGATGCTTTGTGCTGAAATAAACCACTACTCTGTTGGGCTGTCCTTACGGTGTATTTATGTTGTGAGATTCTAGTTTCCAAATCTTTTCCAGATTGTCCTATGTAAAATTTGTTACAGCTTTTACACGGGATTTTGTAAACAACGCCTGCATTACTGAAAGGGCTGTTCTTGATGAGGGTTTTTTTGATGGTGTTCTCATATTTGAATACTACTTGTACACTGAGTTTCCTCAGTATGTGAACAACATCAAGAAAATTTTCATGGAAGGGGAGGACAAGGGTTCCTTGAATGTTCTGGCGATCAGGCTTATTAGTTTTTCCTTCAAGGAATCGTTTCTTGGCTGTATTATGGCACTGAGTTAGTATGCTTTGTGGATATTTTAGCTTCTTTCCAATACTCTGAATCATTTTTAGTTCATCTAAAAATTCTGGGTCTGAAATTCTATATGCTCTTAGGTACATGGATTTGAACACATCTTAGATGAAAGAAATGTAATAGAATCTTGTCTAATTTCTGGCACATATGAAAAGAATGAAAACACGAGCTATGGTCATTTTAAGTGTGATAAATTGCTAACTGAATTAAATTTTAAATCAGTATCCCCCAGACTAACACGTGATTGTTCCCTGTCATCTCCCGGTGGTGTAGTCACACCTGTGTGGGACACACCAAGCATTAATCCTCTAGGTCTTAAGCAGCAGTATTTATCCCCTCCTCCCTCCCCCCTCTCCCCTTCCCCCTTCCCCTCCTCCCCTCCCCCTTCCCTCTCCCTCCCACTCCCCTTTCCTCCCCTCCTAATCCCTTCTCCTTTGTCACATGCATTTTTAGATTCAAGTCATCCTTTGTTGTGTTCCACTCCCTGCTGCAGGTGACCATAAGTTAAGCTGCAGGTAAAAACTCAGGTCATCCATTGTTCTGTGTGCCACTACCTGCTGCGGGTGTTCATAAAAGACCTCTACCCTTTACGTTTCTGTCTCACTCTGTCTGAAGATGTAATATACGAACGTACTCACTGTCGCTCCTTTCATTTCTCCTGTGGTTAGTTTGCATATATATATATATATATATATATATATATATATATATATATATATATATATATATATATATATATATATATATATATATATGAGTGTGTGTGTGTGTGTGTGTATAAGTGGATGTGAAAATTTGCACCGTAAAATCAGGTTGCGCGTTCTAACTATTAATACACCGTACATCCGCCCACTCCACTCAAAAGTTGGACCACCTGTCCACATCAGCCGCTGAGGGTATCTGAAGGTGACTATCTGACGCACATCTAGGATATTGTCGTTAATGTCAAGCCGAATGGGCGTACCTCAAAAAAATGGCAAATTGAGTTACGATCACCATGATGTTCCTTGAATTAAGCTCTATAATGTCACAAAGTGACGTAACTGTGGCGTGGCTGGTTAGTGACATACTGCCTGTATGACTGTCGACATATCTCAGGAAAGAAAAGTCATGACATACTGACGTAACTTGAGTTACGGTCATTAGTCACGATACTAAATTATCAACATTAACAAGGTGACTGGGTGTAAGATATGCCTGTTTGTCCTAGCAATCAAGTTATTCTGTTACTGATGATTTTGACGTATGCTTCCCCCAAACAACACTGAAATACCTACCTGAAGGCGACCCAGACACCCCCACCCCAAGAGGAGACCAGGGGGAGGCTTACAGGTGTCCCACGCTGTCCCACACTACACCGTCTCATGTCCCCTGTGACTGTATGCCCCTCTTTCATGCAGCCAGACCCCCGGGAAGTGCTCCAACTCAGTGCATTACCCTCTGACGGGGATAGCGCTCACCAGAATCAGGGTGGGACTTGTCTTTTGACAGTCCCAAGTAGGCCCTCGGAGGCAGGGTCCACCGGACCTGCCTTCACAAGAGGAAGAGCAGTAACCAGAGCTCACAGTCCTACTCTACCCCCAGGGGAGCAGTGGCACAGTAGTATCCACTGGATCTACTGTAGGAGTGTCCACCAGATCTCCTCCCTCTGCCACCCACCTTTGGGAGTAGGCGTCTTGGACTGTCACTCTGACGACCTTCGCCTGCGATTCCCAGGAGGGCGATGGGCCCGTGGTAGTGTCACCGGATCTGCCGCCGAAGGAGAGACCACCAGTCATCCCCCAGCTGCACTTTTACCCCGACAGCAGGAGGGCGGCAGAGTCCACCGGACCTGCCGCAGAAGCCAGAAGGTCTGTCGGGCCTTCTCCTCCTACTGTCCCCAGGACAAGAGGTCCCCCGGCAGCGTCCCCCTGACCTGTCAGCCTGATGGAGTGTCCACCAGATCTCCCTCGACCACTACCCCAGGAGGGAGCCTGTATAGGGTCCCCAGGCCTACCAGGTGGAAGCAGTGTCCTCTGGACCTCTTTCCTCTGCCCTGGAGTGGGGATTCGGCAGGGACCGTCAGGCCAGCCAGGCTGGGGGACAGACCACCGGTTGTTCCTCCTCCATTATCCCTGAGGCTCCCTATGAGGGCGCCGTCTCTTGCTTGGCCCACTCCTCCAGAGGCCGAGAGAGATGCCCCTCCAGCTACCCCTCCAGTACGAAGGGTAGAGACTGCTCCCCAATAGGGCCCCCATCAGAGAGTACCTGGGATGGACCCATCACAAGCCTAGGCATCCTGTCCCTGCAGCCCAGCCCCCGATGCCCCCAGCAGCTGACAGACTCCCCCAGGGCGAGCGGCCGTAGCCATCCCCTGACAGTCTCTTCCTCCTGGCGAGACCACAGCCCCCGGACAACAAGGGGCACCTTACAGCCAACCCATAGCCCAGACCAGCCCGGGGTCCCCAAGACTCCCACTACGGCCAAGGGCAGGCACCATACCGTGCATCTCTTAGCCCTGTTCGGCCCCAGTCCAGAGGGCCATCACACTCCCAGGGCCCTCACCAGGAAAGGGCCGCCCACCACGCCATCCTCCAGCTTGACCAGGGCTCCTGATCGCGTCGTACAAGACTTGTACTGGGAACGCACCCCTGACGGCCCTCCTCCCACACTGGGCCGTCACCTGTGTCTACGTGTGCCGTAGCCTTGGGCACGCCCCTAGTGCCCGCCGGCGATCCAGCCTACACTGTGAAATACTCCCCTACGATTCCCAGTGCTACAGACCCTGTGTGAACCCCTTACCCTCCCTCCCTCATCCAGAGTGTCGTGCCCCTGTGTCCGAATTCATACTAGACCCTGTGAAGTGTTCCCTGTTTGTGATCCCTTGTGTACTGCCCCTCACCCCTGGGTAACCCTCCACCCCATAAGTAATACTCATATCCCCTGTGTAATACCTGTGGCCCCTCCATGTTGTACCGCGACCCCTGCATCATAAGAGTGGTGATTTAAAGTGTCTTCGTTCTGTGGAATATCCGCTCCCTTGGTATATGTACATCTATGTAAAAGACTCATGTGATATACCTTGTTTGTAGTATATTTCAGTGTTGGTAACATACTATATCTGGATCGCAGATCGTGTTGTTCCCCTGTGCAATATATACCTTCTCTGTGTTGTATGACGTATTAAGTGCTATATTGTTTGTGATATATAGATAGGTAGTGCCGTGTGCTATACTGTGTTTGTGTTATATATGTGTATAGTGCTGTGTCATATATTGTACTTGTGTCTCATATAGAATTGTCCATGCATTAGTGTGTAAATCCTGTTGTACTCTGTAAGGTAATATACGTGTGGAACTGGTTTGAGCCCTATCTCTTGTCTGCATGCTCTAGTCAGGTCCAGAATAAAGGAACCCAAGGCCTGTGCCCGTATCTGAGCCCAAGGAGTTGGGTGCAGAATATGCTACATAACAAACACAATCTATTTTGTCTGTTACTTTTATATTTTAAAGTACAGTAACACAATAGGCTTAAATTTAATGTTAATAAATTTAGACTGAAGTACAAAGACAACAACGTTGAGTCATGAGAAGATTTGAAAAAGATGGATGTCTTGGTTATGTACCCCCTCCACAATATGTCTACCCCCAATGTATATATGTCCCCCCCCATTGTATACATGCCCCTACTAAACTTGCTGACCTAGCACGCTTTCCCAGGGCCCCACACCTGGGAACACGGCGCCACTGTGTCAGTTGAGAGCAGACACTCAAGACGGGCAGACTATTTTGTTGTGAGCTCGTAAAAAACTCCTTATCTAGCTGTTTGTACACGGAGTTTCTATCACCAAAGTATTGCAAGTTACATTTGGTAGCAGCGGTGTTTCGGACTATCAGATTCTGACCGCCTCCTACAATATTTAGTGACACCAACAGATACATGACGTCTCGCATCTCACAGCCTCACCCCTCCCCAGTGCCTCTTGTTGTGTAATACCTCGCTGTGCTTTCCGGGTGTACAATTTCTCTCCCCAGTGCTCACCTCTCCAACAGCTCCACCCACACACCTTGTTCCTGCCCGCAAGTGTCACCATCACCGACCTACACACCTGTTTCACCTGTTCCCGGCACCTGTTCCGAACTCATCATAACTCCTGCCCTCACGGTGCCACTTATCGCTGTCTGCCCACTGTCTGCCCACCGCCATTCTCTACATTTGCAACTCAACAGCTCTACACCTGCATTGAACCAACATCTGCCCTCACAACCCACCACCGGCCCCGACGCCGCCACATGTGGTCTGAATTCTGTGAGCCTCCTACGACCGCCACTCCCTGCTGGTGACTCATTGCAGCGTCTCTTCCCGTCTTGACTTACGACTCATCCAACATATCGCTCCAGTCTCGTCACCAGCCACTCTCCTCTCCGCCCAGCTGTCTCTCTACCGCCGCCCTGCCCCGCCCCGCCCCGCCCCAGCCCCGCTACACCCAGCCACACCTGCACGTCATACATCTCGTCAATCCCGTCTCTACTGTGTAACTATAGTATACCTTACCTTTCTATAGAGATTATCCTCGATTTTCTCTACAGAGTGGATATTGTAAATATTCCATCTCATTTCCATTCCCCCGTTTTCATCTTCACCTACGTTTTTTATTATTCATCTCATCCTTCGCCTTTTATTCAACCCATCCATCTCCGCACCTTCATTCGTTTTCACCTCTACTCGTGTATTCCATTCTCTCATTGTTATATTATACATTTCCACCTATGTATCCATCTTCATCCTTCATCTCATCTTCCATTGCCGCATTAAATGTCATACTTTCCACGTCAACCGCTTACCGCCAGCCCTCTCGACCCGGAAACATCACCTGATCATACACCGTCTGCCGACTCTAACACGATCACTCATTTACGAAGTGGCAAAGAGTACCACCGCCCTGTATCTGACATTTCCGTTTCACTTCCCGCGGACCCACTTCCTACCCACCCTACACTCGTAAATCCAGATACCTCCTCCTCTACCCCTCCCTCTCCACTCCCTTCTTCTTCCTCTACTCCTTCCCCTGTCGTTCACTCTCCTGCCTCCCTTCATACCCCGTCTTGCTCACCCTTCACTACCACTACCTTCTCTCTCTCCCACACCTCCCCTACCGCCACTTCTGCTCTTCCAGCCATGGCCAACCCTCCACAGTCTATCTATTTCGATGATGCCAATCGTCCCAAATTTATCGGCCAGGACCCAACTTGGTCTGTCTATGATTTCCTCAGGGAAGTCGAAACAGACATCCACAATAGGCAGATCACCGATGAATCGCTCAAAGTAGTCTACCTCATGGGTCGCTTGCACCACGGCAAATCGGACATCGGATCCTCGATCCATGCAGGACATTTCGATAGCATTCATACCTTTGCTGATTTTTGTACGGAACTCATCAGCCTTTGTTGCCAGCATTCAAATACCGCGTCTCTCATGGGATTCATTAATCTCCTAAACCAACTAGATGAGGACTTGAGGGTCCCAGCGCAACATGCCAAGCTCCGCGAAGCTGCCGCCGCCATGAAAGCAACTAGTAGCGAGATGCTCCAATTACTGGTAGGCACGAAATGGTTAGAAGACAAAAATGGTGTTCCAATGCTTTCACTCACAAACTTTGCTGACTTAATTGGTTAGCTGAGATTCCTTCACTGGCTTACTCCTAAACAGCGAGAGCTAGCCTTGGAAATCGGTTTCAATCCAGGAGATAATATTATTCAGGTCACTAAAGCCATTCATGAATGAACCAGTTAGAACTACACGCGTCAGGGCACCACCCAACCCTTGGCCTCCTCAGTTTGTCACACCTCCACTACCCCAGACCAATCTCGCTCCCGTCCCACCACACGCAGCAGACCTGCCACACATCGTTCTCCTACCGCAGGTCGTGATCAATCTAGCGCCCGACAGAACAGACAATCTTCGATTCTTTGCTGGCACTGTGGTCATCCTGGACATCGAGCATCCAGCTGCGACCATACATACAGGCGTCCTCACTCCCAAACCAGACAGTGTTTGCCTTCCCGCTCACGTCGTCCCAAATGCAAATGCCACAAATCCAGCATGACTCACACCACTGAGGAATGTCGTTACCTCAACCGCCAACAGTCGAGGGAAGCGCCGCGCCCATATCGGACCAATATCACGTAGAACCAGAAACCCAACTCCCCATCCGCCATGTAGGTTCCATAACATCCTCGAGTTTAGTCATTCTCGGATGCAGTCATGACATACCAACGTCATTCTTCTTGGACACACGATCTATAGTAAATCTGATCTCCGACAATTCCTTACATCTTATTCATCGACATCACAACCACGTCAGTTTCCTAGAACCACCAGACATTCGCATATGTGGTGTCGAAGGCTCAGAGTTTAAGGTTAAGGGAAGAGTCACCCTAGAAGTCAAACTACACAGAGATTTGCCCCCTATCCCAATTGAATTTCATGTCACTAATGACTTGCAGTATCCTGCAGATGCCCTTATTGGTTTCTCCACCATGGCACAACACTCCATTGCATTATTACCTACTTGTGGTAGTATAGACATTTCTGGATTCCCAGTACACAGTATGGAATGTCCCCGTCCTGTTCTAACGATCAAATCAGTCCTTCAGTTACCATTGTCCCTATCGCTACCAAAAAGTCCAGACCAGCCCAAACCACCACTATCATCATCTGAGAACACAGAGATCATTCCTTCACTGACTGCGAGCAAGGACATAAATTCCTCCATATCTACTGCTACATCCTCTCAGCCTTCAGAAATGGCTCTTACCTCCTCTCCCGACAGCACTATCGCTGACTCAGACATGTCTCAATTACCTACCTCACACAGTGTGAATGATCTTCTCCAACACGCAGAGATGAAACGTGCAGTAAGGAATATGTGCACAATTTTGTTACCGCATGAGTTCACCAAAGTCTCTGTTTGTGTTGCTGGTGCGAAAGAAGGAATGGATGTACTAACACTACCTGAGACGTGTTGTGTGAATGGCTTGACTTATGAGTCAGCATGGTGTACAGTCTTAGAGGACAGTTTATGCTACCTGTACTTGCTCAATGTCACAAATGCTCCACTAAAACTTAAAAGTGGTGTAAAGATTGGAGACTTCCTAGTATACCCAGCAGCCGTAAAGTGTGCCAGGATTCCTCAATTCCTACTATTCAGACTGATGACAGTACGCCAATCGGAGTATGTACTATTAACTCTACGGGATCTGCGCCGACATATTCACCCGATGTGCTCTCACATCTCACTTGCACAGATTTCCCAGAAAATACGCCTCAGCTACTCGACCTTCTGACCTCGTACAGAAACGTGGTTGCCTTACCCAGTGAACCGATGGGTAGAACAGACCTTGTCAAACATACGATTGAACTACTACCAGGAACTCAGCCGATTTACATACCAGCGTATCGATTTCCTCACAGCCAGAGAAAGCAGACAGATCAAATGGTACAGAACATGTTAGACCAGGACATTATTGAGCCCTCCGTCAGTCCATGGAATAGCCCACTTTTCTTAGTACCAAAGAAGGACGGCAACTTTAGACCAGTAGTCGACTATCGTAAGGTCAATTCTGTCACTGTTCCAGACCGTTTCCCGTTACCCGTCCTCACTGAGTTGCTAGAATCCCTTGGTGAAAATAACGTAGCCTTTTCATTTTTAGACCTCCTCAGCGGGTACTGGCAGGTCGAAATGGAAGAGTCCTCTCGCCCAGTTACAGCTTTCAGCACCCCTTCCAGACATTTTCAGTTTAAGAGACTCCATTTTGGTCTGAGAAATGCTCCTTCCATGTTCATGCGACTTATCCATTCAGTCTTCAGCGGTTTGATGGGACACTGTCTTTTTGCTTACCTAGATGATATTGTTGTGAGTAAATCCATCCCTGACCATTTCACCAAGCTCCGGCAAGTCTTTGAATGCCTCCAGCTTGCAGGCCTGAAAATCAGTCTCAGTAAATGTGACTTCCTGCGAAAGAAAATCAAATTCCTAGGCCATGACGTAGATGCACAAGGCATTCATACTAATGAGGATAAAACTAAGGCGATTATTAACTTCCCAGAACCTACCACTACCAACGTTTTACGAAGTTTCCTGGGCTTCAGTGGCTATTATCATAGATTCATACAAGGCTACGCAAAGACCGCCGCTCCTCTGACCCACTTACTCAAGCAGAATGTGCCCTTTGCTTGGACTAACGACCAGTCACAGGCTTTCCAAAAGCTAAAGACAGCTCTTGTAAATGCCCCTGTTCTAGCGTTCCCTGATTATACCACACCCTTCCTTCTCTGCACAGACGCCTCAGGCACTGGACTTGGTGCCGTTTTGATGCAACTCGATGAAGCATCAAGGAAGCGCGTAATAGCATATGCTAGTCGCACCCTTACAACCGCTGAAAGTAACTACAGTGTCACAGATCTCGAAGCGCTAGTGGTAGTCTGGTCCTTGAAACATTTCAGAGATATAGTCTATGGTTATCCAGTGCATATCCAAACAGACCACCTTCCACTATGTGATTTGTTCAAGAACCGCAACCTAACAGGTAGGTTAGCTAGATGGTCCGTCATCATCCAGGACTTTAATCCCACTTTTCAATATGTACCAGGCAAGTTGAATGTAGTCGCAGACGCACGTCACGTAGCAGCAGCTATAACATCAATGCAGCCCGAAGTAACTGAAAACACTACACTAACGTCAGAAGTTGTTCGAAACTTTCAGCGCCAAGACCCCGTATGGTCCACAGTCATTTATTTCCTAGAATCTGGCGATGCCTCGACCTTACCTACTCTGCCAGTATCACTAGATGAGTTCATGCTAGATGATGATCTCTTGTACAGGAAAACACTACTAACAGGCAAAGACATGCCCAGTCGCGAAGTACGCCAACTTGTTGTCCCCACTGCCCTGATACCAAAGGTTCTTCACATTGTTCATAATACCCCTCAAGCTTCCCATCCAGGTAAAGACCGATGCTTGCGCCAAGCACGTCTCAAATACTATTGGCCAACCATGCACTGCGATATCAATGCCCACTGTGACTCTTGCCTCTCCTGCCACCACCACAAAGGATCAACTGGCTTACCTGCATCTCTCTTACAATACCCAATCCCGTCACGACCATGGGAAACTGTCTCAATCGATCTCTTAAAACTACCTCTCACGGAATCCGGCACTGAGTACTTGTTCGTAGCGGTCGACCACTTCTCCCGCTACTGTGTCCTTGTACCCCTCTCCGACAAGACCGCGAAGAGCGTTGCACGTGCCTTTGTAGATCACGTAATTTGCCCGTTCAGTACCCCTCATACCATTCTTACTGACAACGGTACGGAGTTCAACAATAGCCTTCTAGATGAGATCTGTCGCCGCTTTCATATCAGTAAGTGCAATGTCGTGCCTAACCATCCGGCTTCCAGTGGCCTTGTTGAACGCCACAACCGAAAGATCTTAGAGTGCCTCAGACATCTAGGCTCCCATAGTTCGTCCTGGAATTACTGGATTCCCCAAGTGGCGTCCTCAATCAATAGCTCCATCAATGCATCCATTGCTGGATCTCCCTTCTTCGTCCTCTTTGGTTTTGACAAGGACCTCCTATACTCTCTCTTATCCTCAAAGCCAGAACCCATCTACAACATGGATGATTATGTTAAACTAAAATTGGCCAACTTCCAGACAATCCACCAGTATGTCCAATTCACTTTGGCTTCCTCTCAGGAGGACATGCTGCAGCGCCAACATAAGTCTGCCTCTCCTATCACTATCAATGTAGGTGATCTTGTCTTTGCTCATTCCCATACGCGTTCCTCTAAGTTGGATGACAAATTTACAGGGCCCCACCGCGTCCTCACTCAACAAGGCAACAAATTTCACCTCCAGGACCTGTCCACTAAGGACACCAGATGGGTCCACGTCGATGACTTAAAGCGAGCACCCCGTGGCCTCGTGTTGGAAGAGTCACTTACACAACCTCCTGACCCACCTTCCCCTCCACACATCCCTCAATCTACTTTGTCTCCACCTATCCCTCAGTCTCTTTCATCTCCACCTCCACCGACTCATTCATCAACCAATCAATATCAGTCCAAACTGCGCTCTGCCCATCAACCTCTTCAAGACCTCCCCCATTAACTCTACCCTGATTTTCTAGGTACGATGTTAGCGATCTCCCTGCTGGCAGTGCTGACCCTCCTGGGGTCTGGGTCAGGTCAGGACGATGGTGGAGTACGTCCCAGGGCCTTGGTCGGCTCAGGAGGCAAGGTAATGATTATCGAGAACTAGTTCTCCCTGTGCTACGATCTTGCGCCCCTGGCCGACGTAGCCATTGCCCTACCTGCCTACGCACACCAGCTCCACGGAATCTAGACCCATCTCACGGCCATCATGGGGACACACAACCCGAATGAGTATTTCTATAACCTTTTCCTCCCACTCTCCTGGTAATTGCAATACATAAGTAACAGATTCACTGAGCTCAATGACACATTTTCCATTCAGACACCCGTTGGTCATTCTCGTGTGAAACGAGGTCTCTTCGACTTCGGCGGTGAGATTCTGAGTGGCTTGTTTGGCGTTGCTACAGCCCGTGACATTTCTGGCTTCAAATCTGATCTCACTCATTTAGCTTCAGCTCTCGAATCCCAACGCCGAGTCATTAAAATCCAACACACTATGTTACAGAAGCTTACGACCCACCTAAATGACGTCACGTCCACTCTAAACAACTTCACCGATATCTTACAACGCCACCTTTCAGATCTCAACGTTATCTCTCAGTTCTTCTACCTCAAACTCAACATGGATAATCTCCAACTGGCCATTGACTCTCTCCTGTCTCAAGTCTATACCTTGGTTCGTATCCTGGTCGATGCTATAAATGAACGTGTCACTGCCGATTTAGTACCTGTCTCAGCTCTCCGTTCTGTCCTGGAATGGGCTCACTCCACCTTCGGTCTATCCCCAGTCCTCCCCTACTCTTCCCTCGAATATTATTATCCTGTTCTCGAAGCCACTCTTCTCACCAAATACGTCGTCATCCATATTCCTCTCCGATCTGCCATAACCTTTAACCTTTTCCACATCATTCCCTTCCCTTTCCGCCTGAACAACTCCTTGTTACAAGTATCTGTTCCTTCAGAATATTTCCTCCTCTCCCATGATCATCTTTCAGTTGCCTTCCTTTCTTCCACAGACCTCCAGAAATGTTCCTCCCCTACTCCGACCTCTCGTCTCTGTGCTGCCCACCTTTTCGCTATCTTCCCTAGCAGTGCTACACCCTGTGAGTCTGCTTTAGTTCGCAACCATTCCATCTACTCGGCCTGTTCTTTTGTACCAGCTCCTGAACTCCCGGTCCACCATGCTCACCTGAACCATGTCCAGTACTTCTTCTTTGCTGTTCCCATCTCTGACACAATCATGTGTCCTAGTTCTTCGGTTCGATCCGTCCCCGCTAGTGGTCTCTACAAAGCACCAGACTATTGTACCGACAAATCAGCGTCCGTCATCACTTACGCCACTCGCTGTCACCAAGCTGTCCGTAAACACTCCTATGACATCTTTCAACCAATCGACATGCCTTCCACCCTACCATCTGCCAACATTACCGTCACCTCCCCTAACTTGCGCATGCTAACATTCCTCAATGACAGTGATTTCATTATGGATCACTTTTCTCTGGCCTTCAGCCGTTCATGGATTCATCCAACAGTTGTGTTTCCCCCTGTGGTTATCGCTTTCATAGGTTTTCTACTCATCATATGTGCAGTGCATTGTTGTGTCAGAAAAATGAAACGTCGACTCCAGGAAATCAGAGTCGCTACAGGCATAGTACGCCCTACACACGACGTAGAAACTCCCCGTACTTAGTGCCCTCACATTCAGTGACTACCAATGCCATCTGACAATTAACCAACTGTGAACAGAACTCTGCCTACTAGAAAATGATGGTATTTCTTTCATGCATTATTGAGTGACAGTGTATCCTACAGAACCTACCAACAAAAAAACAAAAACAAAAATGAACGAAGGACAACAAAAGAACTCTCATATCTACTCCTTGTTTATCATGTATCAAACTATTATTGTATAATCCCCATTATATCTATGTATATCTTCGATCCTTACTGGACACATACCTATTAATCCTTGTATATCTTATCTGTATATATCCTTCTAATTCCCTCCCCTCAACATGGCCATGTCTCCCCTACTGCCCCTGTATCATACTTATCCCTTGTACAAACCTCCCCGACCTTGTCTTAATACTATAATCAAACACCATTTAACTCCTGGTGTCAGGAGACACCATCTCAGCTACCCGGGGGAGTAGTGTACCCCCTCCACAATATGTCTACCCCCGATGTATATATGTCCCCCCCCAATGCATACATGCCCCCACTAAACTTGCTGACCTAGCACACTTTCCCAGGGCCCCACGCCTGGGAACACGGCGCCCCTGCGTCAGTTGAGAGCAGACACTCAAGACGGGCAGACTTTTTTGTTGTGAGCTCGTAATAAACTCCTTATCTAGCTGTTTGTACCCGGAGTTTCTATCACCAAAGTATTGCAAGTTACAGTTAATTGGGAGGATCGTTCAAGAAGAGTTGTGGTACTGATGAACTTGAATGTGTTTGAGATGGAAAAGAATTTAAGAAAGGGCAGGAAGCTAGAAAGCATAGGACAGCGTTTCTTAACCTTTTCCGACCTCAGCACTCTCCTTGTAATAAGGTCTCAGTCCAGCACCCCTCTACATCTGGTTACTGGGACTGCAGTTGCTACACTACTTCAGGGTTAAAGTGAAGTGAAGTACTGCCTAACAGTTTATTTTATAGTCTCAAAAAAAAAAAAAAAAAATCACGGATGCCAATACTAAGCAAATCCAGTAAGAAAAAATATAATGCAGCATTTTCTCTTAAAATTGATTTCAGCACCCCCTGGGGGTGCTAGCACCCCAGGGTAAGAAACGCTGGCATAGGAGGAGAAAATACTATTATGGTATAATTTTAGAAACTGATTTAGGCAAACCTATGAGTGACAGTAGCGACTGTGATGACAATTTGCCTCTCAATGCTTTTAGAAATGAAAGACAGGAAATAGATGAGGGTGTAAGTTTATCAAAAGGAAATGAGAATGTACAAACTGTTAGTGGAAGTGATGAACATCTGCTTCTCAACAGTCATGATGAAAAGACTCCTGACAGATGAAAAGGTGGCTTTATCTGTTGTGGAGGGAAATACACAATCGGAAGGAACTTTGAATGTACAGACTGAGGAATAATGATAATGGCGATAATCATGATGAAAACGTGCCTCAGTAGCTGCCTGCAGATGAAGCGGACCTGCCATTATTACTTTCACAAAAAATCGTCAGTATGGGTTCCGCCTCGGACGCTCCACTGGCGATCTTCTCACCTACCTTTCAGACTCCTGGTCATCCTCCTTTTGGGACTTTGGCGAAAGCATTGCCATTGCACTTGATATCTCAAATGCTTTCAGTCAAGCCTGGTATAAATATTTAATTTCCAAACTGCTCTCTTTCGGTTTCTATCCTTCCAACTGTGCATTCATCTCCTTCTGCAAGAGGACATTTTAGGTCCGCAGTCCACCGGGTTCTCGTGTCAAATAAGACTGGGATTCCTCCCAACCCCCTCTCATATACCTCTCCACCCCATCCTTCCACCTCGTCCTCGGTCTCCCCCTCCTCCTCACGTACACTCCTAGTCAGTCTTTCAATCCCCATTCTCATGTTAAAAGGGTTCATAATGGCTGAATTTCATCTCTCCAGTTGAATAAAATTGTCTGATATGAGACAGTAGAATCGAGATGAGAGAGACCAGTCACTAAGCCCTGAGCGGCATTGTGACCAATTTAACCCATTTTTTGGACCTGAACTCCTCTGGACAACAGCCGGCTGGAGCACCTTAATCCACTAGACCACTTGGCATCCTACCAGTTCGAAGGATAATGAAAATACTACAGGCGTGGCTTTTAAAATTACTGTACTCTCTTGAAGATATTATTGTGCCATAGGATTAGGTTAGTGGTTCATATCCAGAGATGTGGTGAAAACACTGGGAATTTCAACATATGTCTGATTCTCTCTCTTCTAAGAAATTAGTTCATGTCATTATTGTTGTGTATTGTTTATTTAAGTGATTTATTGAACGGGAAAATGACTTCTCTCCAAGGTTCTAGAATATTCTGTAATGTTCTAGTGGTAGAGGCGGGGGAATTTAGAAGGACTACCCCGTCCGGGGGAAGAGTGAGTTAGGAGAGAGAGAGAGAGAGAGAGAGAGAGAGAGACAGAGACAGACAGACAGACAGACAGTGTTTTGCTAGGGTACCTCAGCTTTGCGTGGAAGGAATAAAACCCTGAAGTGTTGAGTTGCCTTTAATTAGCACTCTAACTTGGCAACGCGTCATGCATGACATCCACGAACCATATAGCCCAACAATGTATTATGCACGAATAATAATAATAATATTAATAATAATAATAATAATAAATAGCAATCTGGTCTTAGTAGTAGTTGTTGTTGTAGCAGGAGTAGTAGCAACAATCTGGTTTTAGTTGTGGTGGTGGTGATAGCAGCAGCACCGGCAGCAGCACCAGCAGCAGCAGTAGTAGTAGTAGTAGTAGTACTGGTAGTAGTAGTAGTAGTAGTAGTTGTAGTAGTAGTAGTAATAATAATAATAATAATAATAATAATAATAATAATAATAATAATAATAATAATAATAATATTCTGCTCTTTCGTTTATCAAAAGTGTCACTTCGAAAGGAATTTACTGTAACTCTTTCCCATTAACTTGACCCATATTCTCGTTCTATTGCAGCTTATTTCACGTAAAATAAGACAATGCTATGGCTTGTTACAACTCAGCATTCAAGATGGAGAGATGGCAGTTTAAGGCCAAGTAAATGGAATATTACACTCGAGACACATTTGTATTTTTGCAGTTAAAATAATTTTCATTATTTGTAAACAGGATAGTCTGTAAACAGTGCTTCACTAGAAACTCATTTTGAGGTACCTTGTGTTGTGCGGATGGCTCAATCTGCTGATATGGGCATAGGTGTGGCAGTAAGAGTAGGAAATGAATAAATGATGCAAGAGAGACACATGGTGCTGACTGACCCATCCAATCAACACATGAAATTGCCTAGCGGAGTGAAAAAGGAGTAGTGCTTTATATGGACCATCTTCTACAATACAAACTTTATCTACAGAACTGACAAGTCAGCTTCTTCCCACCTGAAGGAATTGGAACACTCACAGCTACAGTACTAAGCCTTGGCTGCATGCGATGAATGAGTCTCCTTGGCTAATAGTCAGTTATAACCCCCAAACCCATTATAGTCAGTTTGTTTTTAACTGAGGCAAGTAGGTCACTTTCACAACCTGAATGCTGCGTCATTGTTGTGCAAAATTCACTGAATCTCAGCTATGGGATAAGAATGAGTTGCCTTGGCTACTGGGCAGAATGTTAGCCTCCAAACCCAGTACAGGTGGTTTGTTTTCAATTGAAGGAAGTAGATCAATATCAGCCACAGTACTAAGTCATGGCTGCGTAAAATTTGTCTTAATTATAATGTAGGAAAGAATCTCCTTGGTTACTAGTCAAGCTTATCCTCAAACATGACTACACCTGGCCATCAACAAAGCTGAAGAGGGGTTACGGACCTTTACCTCGCCCGAACGGAATCCGGCGAGGTATTGTTTTTGGTTGAATTTGTTTGTTGTTATTAACATTACGGAAAAACGGCTGAATGAAATTGCATGAAACTTTCAGGATATGTGGGCATTTGTCCCCAAAGAAAGTGATTGAAATCTGGGGATAACTGAGTGACCCTGAAAGGTCAAAATCAAGGTCATGGATTTTTAGAGGGCTATAACTTGAAAACGGATGAATATATAGATATTTACTGTTGTGAACATACAGGAACTCGCAATATGGGCTTATTTGGTACCAAGTCCTTTGACCCTGAATGACCCTGAAAGGTCAAACTCAAGGTCATGGATATTCAGGGGGCTATAACTCAAAACTGGTTGAAGATAGAAAGATGTTTACTATTATCAACATGCAGGAAATCCCACATGGGTTTTTAATTGGTATCTTGACCTTTGACGTAAGTGTCCTTGAAAGGTCAAACTCAAGGTCACGGATATTCAAGGGGTTATAACTTGAAACTTGTCAAAGATAGAGATATTTACTGTTACCAAGATATTGGAAGTCTCATATGGGATTTCATTTGGCAGCATAACCTTTGACCTTGAGTGACCTTCAAAAGTCAAACGCAAGAACACGGATTTTCAGAGGGCGTAACTTGAAAACATTTGCGCCGTTACCTTAGACTTTAACTGTGCACTGACACTAAATGGCAAAAACGAGGCAGTATTTAACAGCAATAAAATAACTGCTGTTGGGCGAGGGTTGTTGTGCCTGGCACCACTTAGTATCATTTGAAAACAAACCTATCGTAGGGGGTAAAACTACAATCTGTTCGCTTTAACTAGGTGTAAAATATATATCTCTCCATTCTGGAAGCTGAGCTATTACTAGAAATTAACATGATTACAGTATGGTGTTGGTCACGAAGAAGTGCTAAGGAAAGGAAGCAGTGCCCATTCATTGTCTTATTCTGATAGTGAGCTATGGGAAACAGACTGCAAAAGGACGAAAACCTAGGCTAAGATGAAAGAGGTACAGTCACGAAGTAGGCTGCTGTGGAAAGGAGACCCTGCCAGAGTATGGTATTGCTTAATCTTGCCACTGACCTACGGGTGATAAGCTCCAAAACGACGAAAATCTCTTGCTGTTAAAATATGAGGAAAGGCTGCAGGGCTGTACTATTGCTTTCTGCCACTGAGCTACATGAAAAAAGATGCAAAATGTCTACGATCTTTGCCAGGTCAAAATATTATGTCAGCAACAAAGAACTGTATCGGAAAGGAGTCAAGGCCGTAGCACTGTTGTATCCTGCCACTGAGCTGCAAAAAAGAAGGTGCAAGAGGATGAAAATCTCCACCAGGTTAAAATATGATAGTCACAATTAAGTGTAACATGGAAAAGATGTAGCCGTAGCACTGTTTTATGACACTGAGCTAAGTGAAATAAACTGAAAAAGAATTAAAATCTCTTGCCAAATTAAAGTGAATGAACAACAGACAAAATACAGATTGGATGTAATGTTCTGTTAAAAAACTCTCATAGTGAAGGCTTTCACCATCATTGTCATCGTCATTATCATCCAGGGCTCTTTTCCCACTTAAGGATGGGTGAGGTTGGATAAAAAGGATAGAAAGCCTAACCATGAGCCCGCCTAACTGAATGGGCCACACTCTCATTGGGTCACACTCTCATTCATTCACAACTCAACCCTCCGAAATCCTGACTCCTCCAATCACAGGCATAAACATCAACAATTACCCATCTGGAAGCAGCAAGAACGAAAGAAAACCTTTGTCATGGACTCTGTAACTTAATATCTATACTAAAATTGACATCTTAATAGCTTCAGTACTGTGTTGTAACATTAGGCTGGTATTTGACTATGATGCTAGTTACAAGGAACAGCTGTGGAAACGATATTTAACCGTAACACTGTCTATTTTCTGTCACTGAACTATAGGAAGCAGGTTGCAATAAGTAAGAAAATCTTTCCACTTAAAATATGTTAGTCGCGAAGAAATGAACCATGAAAAGGATGCTGGGCCGTAGTAGTCTTCTTCTAGCACAATGCTACAAATAAATAGTATAAAAAAGGAAGAATATTTCCTTCAAGCTAAAATGATGCTAGTCATAAAGAAGTATATTGTGGAAAGGATGGAGGGCCGCTGTAGTCTTATTCTTTGTTAAAGTGAAACAACTCTAGACAAAGTACAGCTTGGAGGCGATGTCATCATGGTGGTCGATATTGGCCACTTGGGACAAAATGTCATAAGGCACAGCCACTGCTTCAGTTTTTTCAGATGAATCTGATGATGTTTCACTGGGGCAAAGGTCCCGGACGTGCACCTTGGCTCTGGAACAAGAAGAGGATAATTTAGGGAAATGCCTATCTACCTCACAAAAGGGAGAGAGAGAGAGAGAGAGAGAGAGACACACACACACACACACACACACACACACACACACACACACACACACACACACACACACACACACGCACGCGCGCACGCACGCACGCACGCACGCACGCACACACACACACACACACACACACACACACACACACACACACACACACACACAAACCTTACTGGCTATAAAGGACACATACCTATAGGCCGCCAAATGGGCGTAGTAAACTGGCGCTGGTATGGACACAGAGCGAGTGCATCGGGAGTAGAGGTGGCACATGGCATAGGTCATGGTCTGCAGCTGATCCATGGTTAGGTCATTGTCATCCCACAGCACATGGTAGTGGGCGGGTCGACTGGTTCCTTGTATGCCCTGAGGATTAAACAAAGTCTGTATTTACACTCAGGTTCCTATGCCTTACGGTACATCATGGTTTCCAGCGGATCCATGGTTAGGTTACTGTCACCCCAAAGTACATGGTAATGAGAGGGTCAACTGGTTCCTCGTATGCCCTGAGGATTAGTGGAAGCCAGCATTAAGTATTAACACACTCGGGATCCCATGAATCACTGTACATCATGGTCTACAGCTGAACCACGGTTAAGCCACTGTCATCCCAATGCATATGACAGTGGGTAGGTCGATTGGTTCACTGCATGCCTTGGAGATTATAGGATAAACACCCTCAGGCTCCTATGACTCACCTGAATAAAACCCGACTGGCATTAACTGGAACAGAATACTAGAGTTGTCTTGACCATGAGAGAGTTAATAGGGGTAGTTGGTGGCCTGGGTGATTCCTTGTATGTACTGTTGATTACAGAAAATAAATATTAACACTTAAGCTTGAAAGAAATGTCTTTAGGTGTGGCTCCGATATAACCGGACGACTACACAGCCTAATTATACATACGACTCTTAGCTCCCTCCCTATTCTCCAAAATGATGGCCAACAGGCGAAGGCCGACTCCACCAGATTCACATTTAGATGAGCCTGGGGTCATAACAACAAGAACAACCCCAACTACACTCAGGCTGAACTCTGAGTATACCGGGGGTATGTCTGTCGAAGGGTCCGAAACTCACTCTGAGCAACTTTGATCTCTAGTTCGTTAATTTAACTTGACGGAGATTTTCGACCTTTTGCAACCTACTTCACGCTGTTCAGTCGCAGAGTAACAATAATACAGCTCAACAAATTTTTATAACACTTCTAATGATAATCTTTTAGTGTTAATATAAAGATCGTCACTGAAGGTGGAGATATGGCATTGTAGGCATAGTTAAAGTGAACATCGGACCTCAAGAGCTGAAAAGCCATTTAAAGTAATTCTTAAGGTATTATATGCACTCATGATGTAGCATTAAGAACATATCACCTAGCACTTCACACACCCTTTTAACACTTATTTTTCTTCAGTACTTCTAAAACACTTGCCAGAGTTCTCTGACTGGGTGGAGTTATGGGTTAACTGGTTGTGGTCAGAGGTGGATCGAAGGGTGGGCCAAGGGCCCACATGCCCTTCCGGCAATTCTCTAAAAATATAAGGACACACACACACACACACACACACACACACACACACACACACACACACACACACACCTCTCTCTTCCTATTCTACTCGCCACTGCCCACCTAGCTCACAACCACAACCAAGGATAAAGTATACTCCACACTGCAGATCATGACCCAGTCGGTGAGATGGCATCAGAGAGTAGATGGTTCAGGTTCAGTGTTTGTGAGTGTCCACACTACTATCAACAGTATACTGTACTGTGCTCAGGTGTAGGAGAGATGAGGTGAGGGTGGTTGGAGGGGAAGGTAGAGAGGAAGGGAATAGTACGGAAGGTGAGCCTCGTAACACTGTCCAGAAATGCCCAAAACTCCCTCTCCGCACACAACAAACACAACGGACCTATGACCAATTCCCTGTTTTAACTAGCTGTCTCTCTATTGCCAGACGCCTTAATACCAGAAGGAGTGCTGACAAACAAATTGCCTCCACGTCACCCTGTCATGTGCCATTAGGATGTCTTCCTTACAACCCAAATACCCTTTTTCATAAATCTCTCCACTCTGCCCTTCCATCTCATCCTTGGCCTCCTCTTCCCCCCCTCCCCTTCTGTCCCACTCCTGTACACTCTCCTAGTCAGTTTCCCATTCTCCATCCTCTTCACATTACAAAACCATCCCAAAGTATTTATAATAACACTTCCAATCATATCCACATCAGTACCACAACGCATATTATCGATAAGTGGGTTTGTGTATCTCGGCCTTGGGGTGCTGGTATTGAGGCGTCTGGCAATTGAGAGACAGTTCGTTAAAACAGGGAATTGGTCATAGGTCCGTTGTGTTTGTTGTGTGCAGAGAGGGAGTTTTGGGCATTTCTGGGCAGTGTTACGAGGCTCACCTTCCGTACTATTCCCTTCCTCTCTACCTTCCCCTCCAACCACCCTCACCTCATCTCTCCTACACCTGAGCACAGTACAGTATACTGTTGATAGTAGTGTGGACACTCACAAACACTGAACCTGAACCATCTACTCTCTGATGCCATCTCACCGACTGGGTCATGATCTGCAGTGTGGAGTATACTTTATCCTTGGTTGTGGTTGTGAGCTAGATGGCAGATAAGGAAAAGGTGTGTGTGTGTGTGTGTGTGTGTGTGTGTGTGTGTGTGTGTGTGTGTGTGTGTGTGTGTGTGTGTGTGTGTGTGTGTGTGTGTGTGTGTGTGTGTGTGTGTGTGTGTGTGTGTGTGTGTGTG
The DNA here is from genome assembly GCF_032717465.1 of Coenobita brevimanus. NCBI lineage: Eukaryota > Metazoa > Arthropoda > Malacostraca > Decapoda > Coenobitidae > Coenobita > Coenobita brevimanus. Next base: position 10,176,613 of record NC_136973.1, on the reverse strand, counting down.
TGTGTGTGTGTGTGTGTGTGTGTGTGTGTGTGTGTGTGTGTGTGTGTGTGTGTGTGTGTGTGTGTGTGTGTGTGTGTGTGTGTGTGTGTGTGTGTGTGTGTGTGTGTGTGTGTGTGTGTGTGTGTGTGTGTGTGTGTGTGTGTGTGTGTGTGTGTGTGTGTGTGTGTGTGTGTGTGTGTGTGTGTGTGTGTGTGTGTGTGTGTGTGTGTGTGTGTGTGTGTGTGTGTGTGTGTGTGTGTGTGTGTGTGTGTGTGTGTGTGTGTGTGTGTGTGTGTGTGTGTGTGTGTGTGTGTGTGTGTGTGTGTGTGTGTGTGTGTGTGTGTGTGTGTGTGTGTGTGTGTGTGTGTGTGTGTGTGTGTGTGTGTGTGTGTGTGTGTGTGTGTGTGTGTGTGTGTGTGTGTGTGTGTGTGTGTGTGTGTGTGTGTGTGTGTGTGTGTGTGTGTGTGTGTGTGTGTGTGTGTGTGTGTGTGTGTGTGTGTGTGTGTGTGTGTGTGTGTGTGTGTGTGTGTGTGTGTGTGTGTGTGTGTGTGTGTGTGTGTGTGTGTGTGTGTGTGTGTGTGTGTGTGTGTGTGTGTGTGTGTGTGTGTGTGTGTGTCCTTATATTTTTAGAGAATTGCCGGAGAAGCATGTGGCCCCTTGGCCCACCCTTCGATCCACCTCTGACCACAACCAGTTAACTCATAAGTCCACCCAGTCAGAGAACTCTGGCAAGTGTTTTAGAAGTACTGAGGAAAAATAAGTGTTAAAAGAGTGTGTGAAGTGCCAGGTGATATGTTCTTAATGCTACATCGTGGTGGAGAGAGAGAGAGAGAGAGAGAGAGAGAGAGACAGACAGACAGACAGAGAGATACTGTACCAGGTGAGAACACAGGTAGAAGTCTCTCTCAGCTGGGTGTGTTATCGTGTTGTCAACAGCGGTGCCGGGTGGAACATTCTTAGATGGACCTGTTCTGTCATCCTCATTGCAGAACAACCTGCCCGACAAAAAATGTGTTATCATCATCATCATAACATCATACTCCCAACAAAATGCTGGGGAAGAAGAAAATGATAAAGGCAATAAACAAGTTTTTATTAACCACAGTATTATAAACGGAGAAAGTAGATAAACAAAAGTGATCATCACTATCTCTTATACCCGGTTTTCTCCTGGGATCCCTCAGGCAGGGGGTGACTAGGACAGAACGGCCTGTAGGCTAGGGCCTACTTTATCCTCCCCCCCCCTCTCTCTCTCTCTCTCTCTCTCACACACACACACACACACACACTTAGCGACTGTCACATGCAGCCTCTAATATGGGTCCTGCACCAAGTAGTTAGCAGGTTCGTGTGGCCTGGTGCATTGTAAGAAGTGAGAATGATGACTGTAAGAGAGTGGGCGTGATAAATACCCTGATGGTACTGTGTGAAAACAAAGATAAAAGAGTTTGAAGTGGAGGAGTAGAGGGTTGTGATGTGTGTAAGGTCAGGTATGAGCAAGTTGCTCTGATGAATGATGAATGGCAGAGGAGACTAAATGATTATAAATATATCAGCTCGAGGTGTATGTTGCTATATCACATTCAATTATAAGAAGGTGCAAGTAGCGGCGGTTGTATTGTTCCTCAGTGCCCTCTCCCATCCCCCTAAAAGAAAGATGGTGGAGTGTTCAAAGACAATTTCAGCCTGTTGTCCATTAGATTCACATCCATATAAGCGTGGGGTAACAACAACAACAACAGCAATCTAATCCTTCTCCTGTTCCAAAGCACAATAACATTACACAGAGACATCACGAATGAGGATATCTCTCAGTGACATAATTTTCAAACATTTTCCTCGAATTCTACCAGCCTCTTTGCTTTCTTGGTTCTCTTCACCTCGTAACAATTCCTTGTTTTGTAATACTCTCCACGCTTTCTAACAGTCTCCTTGAATTCTGATGATCTCGTTTTCTAACATTCCCATGGCTCTGAGATTCTCCTTGTTTTCTATCAGTCTCTTTGCACCCAACATTCTCATCACTTTTGGAATATTCCCTTTGTTTTCCAACAATTTTCTTGATTTCTCAAATTGTTTTTGCTTTCTAATATTCTCGATGCTTTCTAAAATTCTTGCTTTCTAACATTCTCCTCATGTTGCAATGTTTTCCTTGCTTTCTAACAATTCCCCTTTCTCTAACATCGTCTTTGCTTTCTAATAATCTCATTACTTAATAAATTTCACTTCGTTTTCTAACATTTTCCTCATTTTCCAGTATATTCCTTGCATTCTAATAATTTCCTTGCTTTCTAACATACTCCTTACTTTCCAACACTCGTCTCATTTTACAACCCTAATTTGTGTGCTGTCTCTTCTGCACCACGCTAAAAGTTGTGCCGGGTTTGTTCTCCTCCCAGCTGTAGCTCCGAGCGGGCTTCCCGCATCACCATCAGTTGAAAGTACAGAATGAGAAGGCACAAATAATAATAGAAAGCACACAACAGATAGAAAAAGAACGCACACGGGATACAAAAAGACAAAGACAAACAAAAGCACATAAAGGCAAAAGCACACAAATTACACAAAAAGAGAACACACACACACACACACACACACACACACACACACACACACACACACACACACACACACACACACACACACACACGCGCGCGCGCGCGCGCGCGCTTGTGTGGGGGGAAAAAAAGAAAAAAAGGAAATGAGAATAGTACTATGGGGTAATTTACTCATCATGGAGGGAAGTGACTAGCCGAATTCCACACAAGGAATGATCTCCCCACTAGAAATGAACGCTATCTAAATATGTGCGCTGATGATGCAAAAATACAGAGGAGAATAATAAACACAGACTCTCGTTGAGAGCTACAAAAAGAATTCAATATGCTTCATGAATGGAGAACAGATGGCAAATGGAATACAGTGTGGACAAAATGCCATGTAATTAAGTTTGGTAAAAGTAAAAAAAGACAAGATTAGTATTATAAGCTAGGAAGTTCAACCCAACACACACTGCAGAAGGAGAAGGACCTAGGATGATTATCAACAGACTACCTCCGGCAGACCACATAAATAGAAAGTACGGAACATGCATACACTGCTTTTTTTTTATGCAAGGAAGAGGAATCAAAGGCCAGGAGCCCGCAAACCGTTCCTTCCAAGGAGGAAAAAAAAACAAAAAACAACAGACAGTCAAATTCAAGATCTGTTATTTCGAGATGCCTGGACACACTGCGTTTGAAAGAATGGAATCATAGGAAGTAGGAAATACAGACAGACAAAGACAGTTCCAGAGTTGAACTGTTGCATAAATGAAGGAATGGGAGTAACGGATAACTCTTGCATTAGAGAGTTGGACAGAAAAGGGACGAGAGTTTGTTGCTAGACGGGTGCTACACGCCCGTCGTAAAGGTGGTGAGATGCAAGCAGACAGTTCAGAGGAGCAGTGACCATTGAAGTAGCGATAGAAAAGAGACAAAGGTGCAACAGTGCAACGAAGAGACAGAGGTTGAAGGTAGCCAGTAAGAGGAGGAGAGTTAATGAAATGAAAAGCCTTTGATTCCACCCTATTGAGAAGAGCTGTATGTGCTTGCTAATATAATAGCATTCACATATATAAATGAAGACATGCTGAGAATGATAATAACATCATTCATCAGACCAACCCTGGAATAATTATCAGTGGTCTGGAATCCTCATCTCAAAAAACACACAGATAATATTGGAAAAGTACAAATGGCTGCTACAAGATGGGTAACAAGCTTAAAGGATCTAAGCTATGAAGAAACTTTAGAAAAACTGAGCCTGCCAACACTACAAGAGAAAAGGAGAAGGAGACATAATTATGCTATATACTGTATATGCATCTCAAGGAAAGAGAAAATAAACATCAGTGAGTATATAACCTATGGGGAGGGGTCAGCAAGAATACACTGCAAAAAAATGCATAAAAAGGGAGGTGACAAAGACATAAAGAAACTCAGTTTCCCAAACAAGGCAACTGATCAGTGGAATGCACTTCCGAATGCAACAGTGTGTGCCAAAACTATTTACAAATTAAGGGATATGTATGATAAAAATTGTTTAATACACGGGACAATATGAGCTTGACCCATTCCTGTAAAGATACAAATAGGTAATCACTCTCTCTCTCTCTCTCTCTCTCTCTCTCTCTCCTTGCTATCTATCCTACCTTGTGTGATGTCTCTTCTGTAAGCACACACTCTCTCTCTCTCTCTCTCCTTGCTATCTATCCTACCTTGTGTGATGTCTCTTCTGCACCACAATAAATGTCATGCCGGGTTTGTACTCCTCCTCCAGCTCATTGCAAGCTGCCCGCATTGCCTTCAGCTCAAACGACAGAACCTCCAGGAACCGTGACTCGCTGACGCCATCCCGGTACATGATGATGCGCACAGGTTTCCCTTTGTTTGTTCTGTCGTAGGTGAGTATCAGGTTCCTGAAACCCAAAATGGCAACTATCAACACTCTCAGGTTCCTATTAGTCACTCCTGTATAAAACCATCCCTGAGATGTTTCTACCACTTCTTTAAATCTTCAAAAATCAATAAGTATACCTACCTGTTCATTATCCCATCCATCACTGCCTCATGAAGATAGTAGGGGACTGGGACTGGGTTAATTAGTTCAGGCATTTAAGGTGAGTGACCAGTTGCTCGTCCCTGAGTAGTAGCATGTTAACAATTAACCCCTACCACCTATAGGACAAAAACTCTAATAGTCCACATCCAAATGGAGTAAGGTAAATGTAAAGATGGGAGCAGTTACCTTGAGGCATTAAACCGTGGTGCTCATCTCTATAACAAAGGCATTAGAAATTGTGGCTGGTTATCCAGCCACTATCCTGGGATACAAGGCCACTGCATCATCCGGGTTACCACAGTTACCTCGCCTAGGTGTTACCTTAGGTACTCATTTTATCAATCAGTCCACAAAGGGATGAACACCTAAGTTGTGTGACGCCAGCTGGCCCCTCCTGGAATCGATCCCTGGAGCCAACAGAACTGCAGCTGTGCAGTCAACAGCGCTAATGGTGGTAATGTCTTAACACAAGAGACTACCAGGTGTTTCATTATTATATGGTTGCCACCCAATGCCGCAGAGGGTTTCCATGGGTTGCAGGTAATCATTTATCTTGTTACTCAGCATAGTCCCCTGAACGTAGTACTATAGTCAGTGATTATTATTATTATTATTATTATTATTGGCGCCTGGTGGTTTAGTGGGTAATTATTGTCCTCCAATCGGATTGAGCCGGTGAAGGTTTATACCCAAGGGGTGGTTGGGGTTGACTGCTCATGTAATGCCACTCAGGGATGAATGAGGCTGGTCACTCTCATCTTAAATGTCGGGACCAACTGCTTAGCCCTGGGCTCCTACGCTCCTCATGGGGCAATGTAGGATTGGATGATGGATGAATTATTATTTTTATTATTAATTATTATTATTATTATTACTATTACCAGCATTCTGTGATAGTTAGGGGTGCTCACCATCCACTCACTCGATGTAGTACTGGTCTCGGGTGTCTGCCCTTTCCTCTCCTCCATCCTTCTTCCCTTCCATCCTCTTCTGTCTTTCTTTCCTTCATTCTTTCCTCTTCCTTCTGCCTGTGGGTGACTCTACACTGAGTGACAAGCCATATGGTTTCCTGTACACCAGGAAACCATATGCTAGGTTGGGTGGTAACCATATAACCAAATTTTGGCGCCAGGTGGTTTAGTGAGTAATTACAGTGCTCCAATCGGACTGAGCCGATGAAGGTTTATATCCAAGGGTTGGTTGGGGTTTATTGCTCACGTAATGCCACTCAGGGATGAGTGAGGCTGGTCACTCTCATCTTAAATGTCAGGACCAACTGCCTAGCCCCAGGCTCCTAAGCTCCTCATGGGGCAATGTAGGATTGGATGATAATGATAATGATTACCGGTATTATTATTATTACGATTATTATTGTTGTTGTTCTTCCTAGAGGTCCTGCATCAGAACAGTGCAGTGTTGTTGACATACTTCCAACACAACCACCCTCAAACCTAATCCCTAAAGACATACTCACTTGAGAATTTCCTTGAGGTGTATCATTTCAGCGCGGTGTTGCTGATGCTGCACTTCTGATGCATACTTGCTTGCATAACGATTCAAAACCATCACTTAAGCTTAAACCCATATACTCAGTCGTTTGCTTGACACCCTGTGTCATAGTTTCGTGTTGCTGGCACCTTACTCCCAACACAACCCTCCCTCAAATTTAAATCCATATAATCTCAATGCAGTGTTGCTGGTGCCAAGTTGACATGTAATTATCCCTCAAACTTAAACCCATATACTAATTTACTTATAATGATGCCCAGCCAACCCTTAGACTTTTACCTATACACTCACTTGGTCATGTTTTTGAGGTCTTGGATCATCTCCGTGCGCTGTTGCTGGCAGCGCACTTGTGAAGCATATTTGCAGGCAAACGGATCCAATGAGGCAATTACGGCTGCGAACGATGGTGTGGTCTTGTCGTAAGCAGAAGGATGGTTAACATCTGCTCCCATGATCATAACTGGCTTGTCAAAAACCTGTTGGGAACGAGTTAAATACAGCCAGGATTCAAGGGGTCTGAATAGTGAATGAAAGTGTTTTCTTTTTAACTGGACAGACACATGCCAGTTCTTCTTCTACTAGTTTTTCCCAAGCTCTCTGTGCCCTATATACCTCACCCCATCCTTACATGAAAGAAGAGGTCTGGATGGTGATGACTATCATAACAATAATTTGTTCTCTAACTTCGTCTAAAATTGCAATCTCCCCACCTCGAACGCTAAATTTTAACAATATACTAACACAGAAAGTGATGCTATATTCTTTTCATTTTAACTTGGTCCAGAATTTAGTCCTTCTGCAGCTTATTCCACGTTGCTCGAATTACACAAATAGTTATTTCTTCTCAACTTGAACAAAATTTTCAACCATTTGAGACTTTGCACGTTACTTAGTGGAAGAACAGACGATGCCAAATCTCTACAGCCCCAACTCATACACCAAGTCGACCCACTCTGACTCCATAGACTAGTGGAATATCTGGAAAATGTGGCTGTATAAAAATCCTCAGGCATTTTGGAGCCAAAGTTGGCAAATAGGCTTTCCTAGGGTGTTTTTTTGCGCTGAATCCATTTTTGCTGTTTGCCAAGCTGTATCTCGTGCGGTTTTGCTCCTAGCGGACAAAATCCAAGATGACCGCCATTTTTCTAGAAAATGCATATTTTGAAGAATTGCTTCAAATATAAAATATATTAATGGATATAATGCATTGCACAAGCTCCTAATGTACATATTGATAAAATATGTAAAATGTGTGTCTTTGTGTGTAAATAAAGCATCATAAACAGTGAAACCGCAGTTTTATTTGATTGTTGATATCTTTGCTTCCGGGAACGATGTATATGATATGTTTTTGTTTTATTCTTGTCCCTTTCTCAACATTACTCTCTGAAAAGGAGGAACCAACACTGATACCAAAATATCAGGCTCAAGAAGGATTTATTGAGATGATTCATGTGGCTTTGAGACTGAGAGGTGATATACTGGCACATCCCATGTACAAGGGATTTGTTGTCAAAATGATATCCTGCGTCTCAAATAGCCTTTTTATGTTCCTTCGGTTGATGTTTGGTGGACAGAGTCTTTTGGAAGCAGACCCAGACGACGTAGCAGACGATACAAAACAGGATGACAGTCAAGCAAAAGTTCTTAGTATTGCACAAGACTTGGTTTACAACGTCACTGGAGGTAAGCACTGGACTCCTAAACATCTTGGGCTTGCCAGCATTTTGCACCAGGCTACACGGTCTAAAGAACTTGTTGAACTATTTCACAAAGCTGGACACATCATAAGTTACCCGAAACTACTGCAGGTTGACACATCCCTGGCTGAGAGTACACTGAAAACAATGGATGCAGAGACAGGAGCAGTGATTCCACCAAACTTTGTACCAAACAGATTCGTGCACTTCACGTGTGACAACACTGACATCAACGACAACAGTTTTGATGGTAAAAACAGCTTCCATGCCACACAGATCGCTGGATGGTAAAGAGGTCCCGAAGCTGACACAGGACTGAAGGACCTTCGACCTTCCCCAAACACGAGTCTGAAAGTTCCCAAAGTCATGGATCAACTTCCACCTGCTGCAGTGGTAACAGGAAGACTAGAACTTAGAGCAACTGAGGGCATCAACAAAGAATGGTACAATAAATCAAATGATGACAATCCATCAGCAGCTCAAGCCATTGCCAAGGACATGGCCTTTTTCCTGAAACGACAAGATGTGGACATCAAGACAGGCTGGACACATTTTAACCAAAGCAACTGTAGCGCCAATCCTGAAATGACGAGTGTTGGTTACATACCAATTGTCCAGGCCCCAGCCCATGAACTTGACACTCTCCATACGGTGGTTCAGAGATGCAAACACATTGCAACACAACTTGGACAACACCATGTCGTACTTACAGTTGATGAAGCCCTTTATTGTAAGCTGATGGAGCTCAAGTGGGCAAAGGACGAATACCAGGATTTCCTGATCGTCAGAATGGGCGGGTTGCACATATCGCTGAACTTTCTGAAGGTATTGGGAAACATGTTCAATCATCTGGTCTACTGGAGGCTTGGGTTGAAAGCAAAATCCTTGGTCCTGGTACAGCAGAACAAGTCCTCACGGGCAAAGGCAAGTCATACTCCAAAGCAATGCGAGCACATAAGCTAACCATCCAGGCCATGTGGAGAATCCTGATGCCAAAACTCCTGACCTTCATCCAATACGAAGCACAAGGGCTGAGGGCTGAAATAGAGGCAAAAGCAAACAGCGAAGACATTGAAGAACTGTTATTGCATCACTGGTGCCAACGCTGATGTCCCTACCCCCAGTCCCAGACTCATGTGTGGAACTGATCACCTGCAACTGCGCCAACCGATGTATGAGTGCACGTTGCAAATGTAAAAAGTCCCACTTGCGTTGTACAGCAGCATGCAAATGTAGAACATCCGATGACGATTGTAGCAATGTCGAAGCCCAACAATGACACTGTGTAAAACACACTGCCACTATGCCTGTTCTTCAATTTGCAATCTGAAACTTGTTGTAATATAAATGTGTTGTCAGCCATCCTGGATTTATGTTTATGTTTATTACTTAATTAACAGAAAAGTAATATCAATAAAATAAGTAATGTACAATGACTTTATAGTGGGTTTTAATAAGGTTTTACGGTCGTCATAATGATATACGGACGAGACACCACTTGTAAAAATGATGCTTTTGAGTTTAAGGCAGCCATCTCGGATTTACCCATCTGACGGTGTCAGCTTGAGAGATACAGCTTGGCAAACAGCAAAAATGGATTCTGCACAAAAAAACACCCTAGAAAAACTTAATTTCCAACTTTGACTCCAAAATGCCTGGAGTTGTCCAAATACCTGAAAACCAGACTAGACTATAAAAACGGACCTGGGAGAGCAGGCCGACTTGTGACGTCACGTGACCCTGAACCTCAGTTGATCCGAGACCTTTGCTGAGTGAGCACGTCCCTCCCATCAGCCTCCCACTGCCACTCACTGAATAATATTATGTATTTGTGTAGATGGTGGCGACCATCATCCACTCACTTGATGTAGTGCTGCCTACTTCTTCCTTAGCCTTTATCATTCATTTTCTGTGCCTGCCCTCCTCTCTTCCTATTTCTCTTATCTTTCCTCTCACTTCTTATTGCTTTTCTTTCCTTTACAGGTGGCTTTACATTGAGTGACAAGCCAAATGGTTTCCTGTAAGCCAAGAAACCATTTACAACGCTGGGTGGTAACCATATAACCAAACCATACGTGCTCCCTACGTGTCAACATGTGGGTTGGTGGAGGGTTAGTGCCCCTCCCCTTAAAACAAATAACTCAGAGTCAACTGGCCACCCCTTATGGGATTACGGCGTCTGGCAATAGATAGATAGATAGATATCCTGTTCACTGAGCTCTGATAGCTGGAACCAAGAAACGTGTAAATTAAGGCAACTCATTGCAACGCTGAGGAGCGTGGCAAATCTTCGATTCTTTTTTTAACACACACACACACACACACACATATATATATATATATATATATATATATATATATATATATATATATATGTATATATATATATTGGGGTAGGATCCCGCTGCTACCTGGCGCGTCCCCGGGTGGCGGATAGGGGAAGGCCTTGTACCGTCTTAGATGGTGAGGACCTTGGGACCCCCGTAGATATTTAAGGCTCCACCGAATATAATGAAAATGAAAATTACATCTCACCAGAAACTATGTGGCACGGAGGTGAGATTATTTGCCACAATCCTCACAACCAAACATAAGTTCTATTGCAAATGAGCTGACGGGCGTCCCTGTTGGATCGTCATCTACTATATAGGTCCAACCGCACTGCCTCCTGTGCTTACGGGCAGTGTGCCACCGAAAGTGAGTAGGCACTGTGTTGGCAAATTAAAGACTGGGATATTAAACAATCTGAAATCCATGAAGATCTATACATACAGTGTAAGAAGCCTCGCAGAAGATTACAAACTTGATAAGTGAATGACTGGACCGGAGAACATTAATTGGGATATTGTAGGTTTGAGTGAGACCCACAGAAAAGAAGAAAAAGTAATTCAGCTGGAAGACAGGAACCACCTATTTTACTACAGAGGAAGGCAAAATGAAAGAGTTCCTGTTGTAGGATTTCTAATTAACAGAAATCTTGCAAACAACATTGTTAAATTCAGCAGTGTATCTGACAGAGCAGCACTGGCTGTAATTAGACTATGCCAAAAATATACCCTGAAAATAATACAGGTATATGAACCAACTTCTCAAAGCTCAGATGAAGAAATAGAAACATTCTATGACGACATCTCCCAGATTATGGAAGACAACAATACCACATATTCTATACTAATGGTAGACTTCAATGCAAAAGTTGGGAAATAAAAAAATGGAGAAGCATGTATGAGAAAATTTGGAGAGGGAGAAAGGAATCAAAGGTGAGAAATGGTGGTAAATTTTGCTGAAATGTATAACATGAGAATAATGAACAAATTCTTCCACAAAAGAACAGGGAGAAAGTGGACCTGGCGAAGCCCAAATGGAGAAACAAAGAATGAAATCGACTTCATTTTAGCAGATAAGAATAACACGATCACAAATGTCACAGTTATCAACAAAGTAAATATAGTAAGTGACCATAGAATGGTGGGTTGCACAACCAGATTCAATTTCAGAAGTGAAAGAAAGAAGATGATTAAAAATACTGTATAAAGATAAGCCCCAAAAAAGTAAACGAAAACAAAGCAGCCTTTCAGTTGGAAATACAGTTAGGAACAGATATCAGGCTCTAAGTAATGTTGAATGTGACACTGATGAGTTGAATGACAGACTAACAAAAGTGCTAAGAGAATCAGCGGAGGTACAGTAGTAGGAAAACCCAATACAACCAAAGCCAAAAAGTATTCAGAAAAGACACTCGAGCTTATGGAAAAAAGAAAGGAAACGAAAGTAAAAACAAAGCAAGAAGAAATAGAGCGAGCGGCATTAAATACGCTTATCAACAAGAGGCAAAGAGGAGAAAAAAGAAAGAGAAACATGGATCAGATCAAAGAACCCATCAAAAAAGGAAAAAGTCTGAAATTGGTCCGAAGTAAAATGGCACTAGGAAAGCAACAAATTACATCACTGAAAGACAAAAACGGTGAAGTCATTAGATGCAGAGATAAGATGGTGAAGAGAGTTGAAGAATTTTACAAAGAACTGTATGCATCAAAGCCAGTAGGGCCAAAAGATAACTTTTCAGCTGACACAAGTGAAATACCTGAGGTAACACCAGACGAAGTAAATATTTCTCTTAAAAATATTAAAAGAGGGAAGGCTCCGGGAGAAGATGGAATAGTAGCAGATTTACTGTAGGATGCAAGAGTAAATTATAAAACAGGCTTGCTCAATTATTTACTCAATGTATGGAAAGGAAGAATATTTCCAAAACATGGTGTAATGCAATAGTTATTTTACAAAAAGGGTGACTCTAAAGGTATTAGTAACTATCGACCCATTAGCTTATTATCAGTCATTTACAAACTCTTCACTAAAGTCCTTACGAACAGAATGACAACAAATTTGGAGGAAAACCAACCTCGTGAACAGGCAGGATTCCGAAGCGGAAATTCGACTACTGATCATCTACACATAATGAATCACCTAATTGAGAAAACTATAGAATATAATAAACCACTGAGCTTACTTTTAGTTAATTACGAAAAGGCTTTCGCCTCAGTGCAGCACATAGCAATTATAAATTCATTGAAAGAACAAGGAGTGAATGAGAACATTGTAAAACTGCTCGAAACATTTATATAAAGAGGGAACTGCTACAGTTAAATCACATAAGGACTTGGAAAAGATTAAGACTGAGAAGGGCGTGAGTAAGGGAGATACAATTTCACCAATATTATTTACAGCATGCCTAGAAAGTATTTTCAGAAAGTTAGACTGGGAATACAACGGCGTAAACAAAGATGGAGAAAAGCTAACCCATTTAAGATTTGCATATGGCATTGTCCTAATCCCAGAAACAGCGGAGACATTGCAAGAAACGTTAAATGACCTGAACGTCTCAAAGTAGGGCTACAAATGAACCGGAGTAAAACCAATGTTTAATCCACAAACACCAAAAAGCGTCATCAGAATAAGGGAGGAAATTCTTTATGAAGTCGAGGAGTACAATTACTTGGGGCAAATATTAAAATTAACGGAAGATCATGATAGCGAAATAAAAAGACGCATTACAATTGGATGGAAAGCTTTCGGTAAACATAGAGGCATTATGAAAAGTAGCTTGCCAGTTTGTATGAAACGAAAATTATATAACGAATGTATAATGTCACATGGAGAGACAGACTGACAAATAAGGAAATGAAGGAGCGTTGAGGTGTGGATGTGGATGTGACAGGAAGCGTTAGGAGAAACACACTGAGGTGGTTTGGCCATGTGGAGAGGATGGAGAGTGAGAGACTGACGAGGAGAGTGTATGTAAGGTGGAGGGGGGGAGGGGGAGGCCAAGGATGAGATGAAGGGATGGAGTGAAGAGGTATATGAAAGAGAAGGGTGTGAGCTGGGAGCAAGGCAGTGAAATGGCGAGGTCAGGGTAACATGGAGGCGATTTATTGGTGGCCACCTCTTACGGGATTAAAGCGTCTAGCAATAAACAGATAGATAATTCCAGCTATGACGTATGGTTGTGAGACCTGGAAACTGACAAAATTCCATCCATCCATCCATTGCCAGACGCCATGTATCCCAAACGGGGTGGTCAAGGGCTTAGAGTTAATTGTTTTACAGGGAGGGGCACTAATCCTCCACCAACCCCACTTGACACGAGGAAAATAAATTAATTCGTTCTCAGAAAGCAGTGGAAAGGTCATTGCTGGGAACAGCTTTAAGAGATAGGAAAAGATCAGCTTGGGTGAGACAGCAGAATAAAATCAAAGAAACTGTATAAGTTATAAAAGAACAGAAATGAAGATGAGCAGGCCATGTAGCAAAAATAAGGGATAACCAATGGAACAAGAGGCTGACTGACTGAACACCAAGAGATTGTAAGCGTAGCAGAAAAGGGCCAGACAGGAGGTGGAGAGATAAGATAGAGAAATTTGCAAGGAAAACATAGCAAAGATTGACTTAGTCAAGGAATTCGTGGATAAGGTTGGGGGAGGCCTTTGTTCAACAGTGGACTTGTAACGGCTGATGATAATATATATATATATATATATATATATATATATATATATATATATATATATATATATATATATTGCATCATAAGCAGTCAGGTTAAATATGGAATAATTTCCGAAGCTAAAGAGGTAAAAAGTAGCTTTAAATGTTTATTGTTATGAACGAAAATTAAAGTTAATTAGTGTTTTATAAACGATGAGTGACGTTTGAAGTAAATTATCCACCCACGGTGTACACCTACATCCGCATGTTGCACTGCATCATCCCACGGTGTTCACCTACGTCCGCATGATGCACTACATCATTCCACAGTGTACACCTACGCCAGCATGTTGCACTACATCATCCCATGGTGTACACCTACGTCCGCAAGTTGCACTACATCATCCCATGGTGTACACCTACGCCAGCATGTTGCACTGTAATACATGCCTGTATTTATGTTTTTGTTAGCCCTGTACTGGCACGTTTTCTTTGTTTTAGGGTCAATGACGTTACAGACAGGCTCCCCACAGATGCGTATGGGTCGACTTGGTAGGCTATATATGAACTTAGCAACAGCCTTTCCATAGCTCGAGGACTGATGGTCGTGGGGAGCAAGTAGCCGACCTAATACTACAGTCCAACCTCTGTCTTCTGAACGATGGTAGAGCGACTCGTGTAGATGATCGTACTGGTAACTTTTCGGCCATTGACTTATCTTTGGCCTCCCTTGGTATACATCAAGATTTTGTATGGAATCCTTATGACGACTCCTTGGGAAGTGATCATTTACCCATCTGTCTTTCTTATACACGCGACATCATTTCGGACCCTCCACCTCCAAAATTTAACTATAAGAAAGCAGATTGGGGATCCTTCTCAAGGATCGCCAATTTAGATATATCTGGGGAGACCATGGATGTTAAGGTCGAAAATATAACCCAATCCATATTACACGCAGCTGAGGCTGCTATTCCTAAGACTTATACTGTTCATGCGAAGCATAGAGCACATTGGTGGACGCCGGATTGCCGACAAGCATTAAGAAAACGCAATAGGAGATACAGGATTTTTGATAGACAGCCCACTGAGAAAAATTTTATTGCATACAAACAGGCACGGGCTGAGGCAAGGAGAATAATAAGAAGGGCCAAACATGACTCCTGGCGGTCCTTTGTGTCCACGGTGACTCGTACAACACCATTACGTAAAGTCTGGTCCACTATAAGAATATTAAATAATAAAGGCCCATATTTCCCGATCACCACCCTTCAGGTAAATAGTAACATCTATGACGAGCCCGTGGACGTTGCTAACATCCTCGCCAGAAGTTTTTCTCATGAAAGTAGCTCAGCCAATTATGATCCGCGTTTTCAACATCATAAACGCATGGCTGAGCTACAGATATTAGACTTTGCCACACAAGACGTAGACTCCCCGTACAACCAAGAGTTTACGCTAGATGAATTGCTCCTTGCCCTTAAATCCTGTAAAGACACCAGCCCTGGACCAGACACCATCACGTACGGTATGATCCAGCATCTTAATCAGGACAACCTGATTAAGATGTTAGCATTGTACAATGAGATTTGGGCGTCTCGAACGTTCCCAAACTCATGGCACTTTGCGCACGTCATACCGATACCCAAAGAGGGTGGTCGTCTTATGAATCCCACTTCATTTCGTCCTATTGTGTTGACTTCTTGTCTATGTAAGGTCATGGAACGTATGGTAAACAATAGGCTTCTTTTTCTTTTAGAGTCGAAGAATTTGTTAAATGATCAACAATGTGGCTTCCGTAAATACAGAAGTTCACAAGATCATTTAATGAATTTGGAGCATTGTATTGCAGAGGCATTTGCCAATAAAGAATTCATGATAGGGGTGTTCTTGGACATCCATAAAGCCTATGACATGACATGGCGACACGGTATACTAATAAAGCTCTATGCTTATGGTTTACGAGGAAATTTGCCTATTTTTATTTCAGATTACTTAAGGGACAGGACTTTCTCTGTCAAATTGCCCCGTAACGTAACATCGGATATATTTATCCAGGAAAACCGGGTGCCACAGGGAAGTGTGCTTAGTCCTACTTTATTTAGTATTATGATCAATGATATTCTGTCATCAGCTCCCATCCCGAGGAATCTTAAATACTCGCTCTACGCTGACGATTGTGCAATATGGCACTCTTCCTGTAATGCACAATTTTCGGCTGGGCAGATTCAAGCAGCCCTTGACTCCGTCCACCAATGGGCCTTGCAGTGGGGATTTAAGTTTTCCGTCCGTAAGTGTGCCGCTGTAGTCTTCACTAATCGTAACGTACCTAATTTGTGCTTAACTTTGGATAATCAGGCGGTACCTTTTCAAAATTCTTTAAAATTTTTTGGAATATATTTTGATCGTAGAATGAATTTTAAACTTCACGTTAATACTTTGCTTGCTCGTTGTGATAAACCGTTAAATGTCCTCAAGTACCTAGTGGGTACTACCTGGGGTGCCGACAGAAAATCTTTATTAATGGTGTATAAGTCCCTTATTCGATCGAAGCTAGACTATGGCGCACAGGTGTATGGCTCGGCATCCGATGCCACGCTGAAAGGATTGGATGTGCTACAGAATAAATGTTTGCGAATGTGTCTTGGAGCCGTCCGGTGTACCCGTGTGGCTCGTATGGAAGTGGAGGTGAATGTGCCTCCCCTCCGTATTCGCCGTGACCACCTGGCCTTGTCCTACGGCGTAAGGACACTTAGGAAAAGTAATATCGGCAATGTGGCCTGTACCCCCCTGCGTCAATATCACCACCTTCTGCGGGGGGTGCGTCAACCACTTGCCGTTTGCCTCCACTTACTGACTCAGGAGTTTGATGTGGACCCCAGTGACTGTGACAAGTTGGTGTTAAAAAATATAGCGCCTTGGGAGCCACCTGGCTTTACTGTTGATGTTACATGGCTCCCAGCACCAAAGGCCAAGGCGCCGGAGGCAGAGGTCCACCACTTGTTTCGTAACATCATCATTCGTCACTTGGGGTCCCACCACTTGTACACCGACGGCTCCAAGTCGAGTGAATGTGTGGGTGCAAGTGTGTGGTCGACTGAATGTGCCCTCAGGTATCGGTTTCCGACTCATACATCTGTGCCTGGTCATTGTCGTATCTACGGCAATGAGCAGGTTGACTTACTTACAAAGTCGGTTGTAGAGCTCTAGGAGACTTGGGACGTTCCTCGTGATCTACGGTCGAGTGTCTCTCTCGGAAAGAAATCAATAAATCTTCTGTGGCAAGGTCAGTGGACCAGACTAAATATTCCAACTTGTAAGCCGTACACTGCCAACCGTCCCAGTCGCCTAGAATAAAAAGTGTTGGCACAGTTACGGCTCAATGCCACCGTTTTAACTCACATGAAACCATATATGGAAAGACGCTTCCCACCGCACTGTGACATCTATAATGCGGTGTTATCTATCAGTCATATCATCCTGCGCTGTCGGCGATTTATTCGTGAACGTGCTTCACTTATAAATTACTGCGGCGCATTAGACGTCCCCTTCACCCTTTCCACCATCCTGGGTGATGGGGACATTGTTATGACTGATAAATTGATGGCTTTCTTGAGAGAGACCGTACTGATCAGAGTGATGTGACTTTTTTACTGTGTGGTTATGGTTTTTATCAACGGTAAATATGTATATATTGTAATATTAATTAGGGTTGACAGTTGACATATTTTAAATAGTTCCTCCTCCCACTGATCTATTTCTAATATAGATGTCCCCTAAATTAAGCCAAGTTCCTTGCCTGACAGTCACCAGCTGATGAGTGCAAGTGTGCAATATAGAAAGGTATTTGGCACTTGCAGTCGATGGTGGTCTGCTGGGCGAGGTTCTTCACTTTTTGTACAAATTATGTAAATACATTATACCATCTTGCTTTAGTTATTCTAATTAGGGACGACAGCTGACATATATGGAAATGTTCCTGACTTGTCTGGTTCCCTTTCATATATTGATGTCCCCTATATTAGGTTGAGCCTCGACTGACAGTCACCAGGTGATGAGTGCAGGTATGTAATGTAGAAAGGCATTACATATCTGCAGTCGATGGTGTTCTCTTGGTCGAGGCTTTTTTACCATTAGTGTAGGTCTAGTTATTTGTCTCTTAGGATTTAGTATAGGTTAGCGATTTGTCTGTTAGGTGGTTAGTTTTAGGGTCTTTAAATTAGGTATTTTTCATTATAAGTAATATAAGGTTAAAAATATAAAAAACTAAATAAAAATAATAAAAATAAAACTACAAAAAAATAATAAAATAAAAATTATCATATATATATGTACGTGTGCATGAAAGTGTGTATGTTTATATGCATGGATGTGTGTGTGTGTATATATATATATATATATATATATATATATATATATATATATATATATTTGCCTTAATGAGCAGGGGCTCCGGTCTCAATGGTCGACGGGCAAAAAAAAAAAAAAAACTTTCCACAGTCACACACACCAAAAAGCCAGCCAGAAGACAGGGCGTGTGTGCTGGGCAGTCCCCAGGCCCTGTCTTCCCCCTTACTATTTTTTAAGTCAGCCCATACCCCACTGACTGGGCTATGTATGGCCCGGCCTGCACTATAGGCGCAGGAAATCTTTAAACGATAAACTTTCCACAGTACTTCATCGTATGTAAGTACCGCAGCTAACAAACGAGTGGTTTTGTCATGGGTTGTAGGGTGGTTGATATCTGCTCCCATGATCATTGTGGGGGTGTTGAAAACCTGCGTGAATCAAGGTAGTGAACAGGATGTCCCAGGAAACATGTGAGAACGTTCAGGAAGGAATTCTTGAATTAACTTTGAGTAAAAAATAGTACAGTCAGACGGCCTATAATATGGCTAATTAGTCCATAACTTGAAAAGCGTTGTGAGAATCTGTCTTATTGGAGACACAGAGCCTATGAGACAAAAGGCGTTCGGTTAGGAACCTCCCTAGAGGAAGAGTCCTAACCGCCATAACCATCCATCCCAGAGTCTGCTCTGACCACCTAGAGCTGGCCTTAAGTACACGAAACATTAACCACACCATCACCTAGACCACACCATTTCCCAACATCACCCAAACCACACCATCTCTCCACACAATCACCCCATCATAACCCCAAGCCATCATCCACATCAAATCATCACCCACACCACATCATCACCCACACCACATCATCACCCACACCACATCATCACTCACAGCACACCATCACCCAGCAACAGTATGCCTCTGAGCAGTGGCCTGTACTGTGACACATGTGCATGGAATGACATAAAGCCATATCCGAGCTGCAGTCCTTGTTGCTACGGATGTACTAGTAACCACACTGTAGTAGTTGTAAGTACTTAACCAAGTGCCCATCACAATATTTATGATCATTATTAAGGAAAAGCGTTTATAGGCGACCTAACTGCAGATGCAGTCCAAGTCTTATATGAGCATGAACCCAATAGACTGTAGACTAAAGCTGCCCTTCTTCCACAGTCCATTATCCTCTTTTCGGGGGAGAGCAACGGGATTCAGGGGCGTTGGAATAACTGGCTCTCTCTATTGTCCCGCCATACCGGTGCCACCACGTGAAGGCATCCCTCTCCAGCACCTAATTTTGAGTAAAAAAATGCTAATGGGTCCGATTCTCAAGCCACAACGAGAAAGCATTAAGAGAGAATACCTCCACCAAAGCCAATAAAATTTAAGATATACTCCTGTAATTCCTCCTTCTTACCAGATGAATTTTTAGTCTCGCACAGTCAGTCAAGGAACTGTATGGTCTTAGTCTGCCCTATTACTGAATCGGAGATCACATACCTCCACTGAAGTCAATGAAACTAATTATTTACTAGCAGGGGTACCCAGTGTTATTCGGACAAAACCATATTATCCTGCATAACGACACTGCCTGGGACACTGGATGGCCACCCACGGTGAGAGAAGACCCCGGGGTTTCATCTTACCCACCGAACCAATGTTCATCCCTGGGATCAGTCATATAATCCCCATAGATCTATTTGTACCATGGACCTGTTTTCCCACTACCCACCCACCCACCAACCCTTCCCACCCACCCTGCTAGCCCACCCACCCACCTACCCTACCCATCCATCCACCCACTTTCCCACCTACTCTACCCATCCATCCACCCACTTTTCCACCTACCCTACCCACCACACCCACCCAACTTTGCCCACCCATCCCACCACACTCGTCCTCCCAACCACTCCACCCACCCTGCCCCTCCACATTCACCCATCCACTCAACTCTGCCCACCCTACGAATCCGTTCACCCATTCAACCCGGTGTAGCTAACAATGATACAGTAAAAAAAAAAAAAAAAAAAAAGAAAAGTTTACCATACTTTCCCGATGTTGACTCGAGTATTTCTAATTAGTTCTAATCTAGGCCACCAGGGGCCACTTTAGCAACTGTAATTAATACATTTAAATTCCTCGTACAAAGTTACAAGTGTTACAGCTGTTTAGGGAGCTTATTATGTATCTCCCTCGATTTCCTTATAGGAAAGACAGACAGACAAACATTCTTTTATATATACAGACAGATATATGGATTGGTAGATAGACTGATACAGTATATATATATATATATATATATATATATATATAACTTTTGGACTGGGGCGTGTAGCATTTTATGACCGGATGCCCTTCCTGATGTCTACCGAATCCACCCAAGGGTCATTGGTAGACATCAGGAAGGGCATCCGGTCATAAAATGCTACACGCCCCAGTCCAAAATTCCTTTACCCAGAGGCAACGCCTTAGCCCTTCGGGGGTACCTGGCGTAAAACCATTTTATATATATATATATATATATATATATATATATATATATATATATACATACAAACACGAGTATATACGGATACATGTATCTGCATCCGGATCCACCTCAGAATCTAATAAACTTTTCTTTGATCCAGTACTACATATTCACCCAATTTCATGTGAAATCCGATGACAACTTTTTATGATATCTTGTCAACAAACAGACACTCAAACACACACACACAGGTGATTACATAACCTCCTGCAAGTTTGTTGTTGGAGTTAAATACCAATGACCTTATGGAAGAGAGATCATTCTCGCCCATATGTTCATCAGTAACTGCAGCTCCATGACGACTGAGATCTGGACACTGTGTTGATATAGCATTCCTAATAAAAAATTAGCCCAAGAATAATCTGAAGTTTCTTAAATATTTCCTGGAGCATCCTGCCTAGTTTTATCTTTTGATAATTCTCACACTTTAATATTTGTTTCCGGCTCCCACCTCACTCCACTGTTTGTTGATGATAATGGTAATGATGATGATGATGATGATGATGATGATGATGATGATAATGATGATGATGAAACTGACAAAGACACTGAAGATAACAACAGATTTGCTGGTGACGATGGTGATGAGTAGATTGAAAATGGCAATAACAGTGATGATGAAGATGTTTATAATGACACTGAAGATGATCATGAAAAAGACAATGATGATGATGATGACGATAAAAAAGAAAAAAGCAGCGGCGGCAGCGGTAACGATGATGATGGTCATGAAACAGATAAAGATGGTGGTAGTGGTGGTGGTGGTGGTGGTGATGATGATGATGATGGAGAAGAAATGGCAATGATGAGAGAGAGAGAGAGAGAGAGAGAGAGAGAGAGAGAGAGAGAGAGAGAGAGAAATCTACTCACAATGGGTTGTGAAGCCTCTCCCAGTACATTGTTCGCGCCACCCAGCTTAGCATTGATCTTCAGTAGGATGTTGCTCACAGTGGGAGGGCTGCACTTCTGTACGTTGTTACTCTTCACACACTGCGTCAATATCTTCACTTCTCGGTCTCCTACTTTCTTTACTCGATCTGGAATAAGATTAGACTATTTTTTTCCTTCACCTGATGGAACTAGGCAGCACTGCTCTTAAGTAAAATGTTGCCCACACTCCACACACTGCATCACTACAATTACTTCTTGGTCTCCTACTTTCTTCACTCGGATGGGAATTAGAGGATTATTGTCAATTCTCCCAGATAAACACAAAACAAATACAGTATAGCATGAATATAAACTAAAAACGCGTCACAGAAGTGAAAGGGTTAATGCTAACAGATAAGCCAGTAAATATATGACTGGGTAAAAACACATACAGTAATAGCTTCCATGACTGCACTGTTTGATCTCATGCAGGTAAGAATACACACACACACACACACACACACACACACACACACACAGTACATACATACACACATATACACATAGCAACACTCACGGTAATAGTATCCATTTTTGGGCACCACCACAAGGATGAGCTCGGTGTTGGAATAGTCTTGTTTAATTTCAGGCAAGTCCTTCTCGGGGTTGCGGAAGTTTCGGACCAAGGCTGGGTCACTGATTTCCATTCCTCGTTCCTTCCCCATCGCCATCAACTTGTCCAAGAACCTCCTGTGATGAGGGAAAATTATGAGAGGAGACGAACCGGGGAAATAGGAAGAGGATAGGGAAGGAGAGCAGAGAATGGCAAAAACTAATTCCCATTCCTGGCCCCATGCCTATCCTCATCAGCACTTCCAGGAACTTTCTAATGTGAGAGATTATCAGAGGACAGGATGTCAGGACTCTAAAATATCACAACACAATACATAACAGCTAGTAACCTACATATGTAATCTAGAGGTTAGATGAAAGTCATGCCTGGGCGAGATGGTTGGAGGAAATGGCGGAGAGGTGAGGTTCTGATCTTTCTTGTTAAGTCTCTCTGAGGCTGGGTTCCGTGTAGCCCAAAACATTAGACAAAAATAAAGAATTCAGACTTCATCCTGTGTGTACCACCCGACTTATCCAACTGTCAGAGTGAATCAGCCATCATCCACATATATGTTTCACACACACACACACACACACACACACACACAGTTTCGTAACCAAAACCCACATTACTACTCTGTTCAATTCTTCACTAATATAACTGCCATCAGAGTAAGCAACCACCCTATTTATACTCAAATTGTTCATATCACCACATCATCCACCTTGTTATCAACAGACTTCTCGGTTCATATCTTTTTTACATTTTCATCATCATCACCAACTCCCCAAACTCTTTTTCTCACCCAAAGATATGGTGAGATAGGATCCAGAAAGCACGAAAAACATGACAGAGAGACAGCTAATTAACAGCATGCCTGATGAAATAGCCCACACACTCATTCCTTCACCATACATGATTCTGGAATCCTGCCTCCACCTAACAGGCAAAACCACCCACACATAACCAACACACATCTCACTAACTTGAGCGTTTTTTCATCAATAAAGCTGCCATCATAGTTTGCCACCACCCAGTTCTTCATGTCAGCAGTTAAGAAGAAGGTGCGACCACGGGTGTCCCAAACCCCTTTGTTCGGCTCAAACTCCTTGTTCATCTTAAGCTTTGGGGCAGGAATCACACGTCCATCAAGATTCACAGGCTGTAACAAGAACAGGAAAAAGAAGAATGTTTAAATTATGTCTATCATGTGCTGTCCCCCTCAAAAGTTCTTTTCCTCCTCCTGACTTCCAGTAACCCATAACATCATATTGGTTTGAGTAAAACTGCAGGTAGGCACCATAATCTATTTGGTTAGCTAAAAGAGTTACATTAATCAACTGTTACTTTGAACTACCAAAACTGATATAATGTTATAAGCTACTGAGAGGAAGGAAGAGGAATAGAACTTTTGTAAGCAACTGTACATGAGGGTTTTGGTCATTCAAATCATATCAAATAATGCCAATGTCCCTACTAAACCCACAGAACCTGGGAATGTCTTTTTAGTCTTATTCTTGCCATTTCAAAAGGTAGTACTGTAGATGATTTGCTACCATCGACGTGGGAGGCACTACCGTGAGAGTGAAGTGTGGCTGTAAGCCGGATAACTAGTTACACAATCATCACTTTTAGACAGGAAAACTTAACCACAAGTACAAAGAATCTAAGTCCAAAGCTTCACCTGTACCATGGCCAACTAAATAATGGAGATTCCGTAAGAGGAAGTGTGGTATTTTATGTATTTAAGTATCGTTCTCCCTCTACTGGGTGTTTTCTTGCTCTCTGGATCCTACCTCACCCCATTATCAGATGAAAAAAAAAAATTAGGATGATGATGATGAACATTTCTTTTTCAGGTGCTTTTTGACTGACTGGCTTATTAATGTTTGTCTTACCTAACTAAACAGATTATAGTGGCCAGACATATAACCTTTTCAAGCTGGACAACTTTCATTTTCGTTTACACTTCATTCATTCATCATTCATTGCCAGACGTCATGTATCCCAGACGGGGTGGCCAATGGCTTAGAGTTAATTGTTTTACAGGGAGGGGCACTAATCCTCCACCAACCCCACTTGACACGTAGGGATGCCAACACCATCTGGTGTTCCCAGGCGGTCACCCATCCAAGTACTAACCAGACCCAACGTTTACACTTACTCTGACCAAATAAGTTTAAAATTTCAACATCTGTTTTTCTGTGCCAAGCGCTATTCCTTCTTATTTTTTTCCCTGCCAGTTTCAGCTGGAGGGTTTGGTGGGCGGGGGAGAGCATTTTTCGCTGCTATCCTTCTTATTCTGTGTTTGGTTTATCTCCAGCTGACGGAATTGGACCACTCGGTCAACTTAAATACTTATTTGTGGTTGGTTGAAATTCGATGAGACTTCCTTTTTAGGTAAGAATGAGTCTCCTTGGCTACTAGTCAAATCCACCCTTCCAGTCTGATTACACTTAGCCATCAACTGAGCTAAAAGTAGGTTACGGATCTCTGTCAGGAGAAAACAGGCCAACTATAGCATCTCAGTCACACTCATAATAGGAGCTACCGTACCTAATATGGGCCATCAAGCTTAAAGCAATTATCCTCTCTTCTTATGTTCTTAACTAAAGAAAGATCTCTCGTATTATCATTATTTGTAGTAGTAGTAGTAGTAGTAGTTGCAGTAGTAGTAGTAGTAGTAGTAGTGGTAGTAGTAGTGGTGGTGGCTGCAACCCCAGATTCATCTGAACGTGAACCCAGTGGACAGCAGGCTGAAGCTACCCTTTTCTTGCAGTCTACCATCCTCCTTTCTGGGGGGATGGTGAGGGAACTGATGGGATCACCAAGCAGCAAAGCCACCTGGTCATACTGGTGCTAACAAGAGAAGACATCCCTCTCGTACTGGAGGGGATTGGCGACGACAGGGTGAATGCTATGCCTGGTTTAATACTGAAAACTACAAGGCCTTAAGGAGTATGTGAATCCAATGAACTGCATGCTTAAGGTGTTCTTCTCCCGCAGATCACCATCCTCCTCTTGGGCAACAGGAAAGTAGTCAGGGATGTTCATATAACCCGGCAGTTGAGCAACCCATCCAAGGCAATAAGGATGGAACCATTACGTTACTGTACTGTCATTAAGTTTCAAAACAATGCTGCCGTTATAAGCTGCTGTATTCTTTTCACTTTAACTTGCTTAAAATTACCACCTCTTCATATTGAAAACTGAGTTGTAACAACAGATTAACAGAAAAATACAATGCTAATTACCAAGAATTATTACGGAAAGGATGTAGAGCTGTAGCATTGTATTTTCCTGCAACTGAGCTACGTGAAATTAGTTGTAAAGGGGTAAAACTCTGGGCCAAGGTAAGATGAACAGATTATAGAATTCTAGCAAGATAGTGGGTGGTGGATGTGTAAGGGCGCGTCCACACGCGTCATCGAACACGTGTTAACACAGCTGGCAGTATGTTTAGATGCATGTATGTAGCATTATTTAGACAGATGTATGCACATATTCTTTAGTGCTTCGAACTTACCAGCAGGAGAGGTGATGCAATCAGCGTGTTCATACGAGGCAGCTGAGACTTCACTATGATGTTGCCTGCGTGATTAGGAACCTGCGGTTCCGAACATGCTTGCAGCTTGTTCAATACTGTGCTGTGCACATGTTGCAGGCACTTTTTCGAGCACACGTGTGGATGTGCCCTTAATACGCTACCTGCATTTATTCTAATCTGACAAAGATTAACCTCTTGTAACCAAGGTGATGACGAAGTTGATGACCAACTGTAGTCTGACTGGATTGTTGATTTGACTATACACTTTATACTCTGACTTCACCTAAAATTGCCATCTCTATATCTTGAATGCGGAACTGTAACAAAAGATTATCACTAGAATATGATGCTAGTCATGAAGATGTGCTACTGAATGGACAAAGAGTCACAGTACTAACTTATCCTGCCTGGGAGCTACATGCTAGAAGCTTCAAAATCAATCAATCAATCATTTCCTGTAGCACCCTCGGGGATGCATAGGGCCTCGATGAACTCACACCACCACATCCTATCTTGTGCTAACTCCTCAAGATCTCCCCAACACTCATCTCCAGCTTCCCGTCTCATTGTCCCACCCACGTCTCTTTTGGGCTTCCTCTACCTCTCCTACCAAGTGCCACCCACCCTGGTGTACCTCGTACTATTCCCTGTCTCCTATACACATGTCCTAGCCACTTCCATCGTGAGAACCTAACATATTCATCGACCGGCTGCACTCCCGTTATTTCTCTAATTCTACTATTTGGTATCCTTTCCCACCACTTAACTCCTAATATTCTTCTAAGTGCTTTGTTTTCAAACACCAAGAATTTATTTTCCAAAGTCACTGTGCTGTACCAAGACTCGTGTCCATAAATTAAGATACTCCTAACCACTACCTTATAAAGTTTGATTTTTGTATGCACAGAAAAATTGTTATTATTCCAAATATTTTTAAGCATTCCCATTGCCTGATTAGCCTTCTTTAACCTTTCCTCGAATTCAAAGTTCAAAGAACCATCCTTGGCTAAATAAGTACCTAAATATTTAAACCTATCAACTTGCTTTACAACCATACCTCCAATTACACATTCCTGCGCATTTTCCATATTCATATTGATTATTTCAGTTTTTCCACAATTAATAACCAAACCCACCTTAAGACCTTCACTCACCAAACAGTCCAACACTCTCTGCATCTCTTCTGGCCCATCACAAATCAAAACTATATCATCTGCATAATCTAAATCCAAAAGTTTCCTGTTCTCTTCCCAAAGTATACCTGCACCGGTTTCTGTTCCAACACGTTTCATAATGTAATCAATGACCAATATAAATAGTAAAGGAGATAGGACACCACCTTGAATTACTCCGGACTTGACTTCAAACGAATCACTCAGACAACCATCAACCATCACTTTACAAAATGTGTCCTCATGCATGTTCATAATGACCCTCACAAACTCCTCTGGTATTCCATAATGTCTCATGATCTTCCCCATAGTCTCTCTCGAAACACTATCAAAAGCCTTTTCAAAATCAACAAAACAAAGACTTAATGGTACTCTCATTTCATTAACTTGCTGCATCAAATGCCTAACTATAAAGATCTGATCATTGCAACCACGTCCCTTTCTAAAACCAGCCTGTTCATCCCTCAGAATACCCTCAACCACCGGCTCCAACCTATTTAACAACACTCTACTGAAAACTTTCAAAGCTATCGGTGACAAAGAGATTCCCCTCCAATTACCACATTCACTCAGGTCTCCCTTCTTCGGAACTTTAACAATTACACCATTCTTCCAAACTGATGGTAGTAACCCTGTCACCCATATCTTATTGAATAGCTTGGTCAAGATCATTATTAATCTATCCCCCTCCACTTTAAACATTTCCGGAAATAAACCATCCTCCCCTGGTGCCTTATTATTCTTTAACTGTTTTACTGCAAGCCTCAACTCTCTTGTTTCTATATTTAAATCTTCCTAAGCAGACGGTATATCCTCTTCTGGTGGTATTGGTCTATTAAGAACTGTCTCAAAATGCTCTTTCCATCTATTTTTAATATCTCCATCTTTGGTCAATAAATTTCCTTCCCTGTCTCTAACTGGTATTTCCTTGCGTTTACCTGCATTACCACTCAGTTCTCTAATCGATTCATATGCTATTCTTTGACTCTGTCCATCATTTTTGTTTATTAAGATTTCAGTCTCTGCAACCTTTTCATCCACACATCTTCTTTTATCTCTCCTAGCTAACCTTCTTACTTCTGAATTCAAACTCCAGTACGCAGCTCTTGCTAATTCAATCTCTCGTTCATCAACGCATTGCATCTCACTCCTCAATTTAGCCTCACCTCTCTTTTTTATCATATCCCACGTTTCCCCTGATATCCATTTCTTTCTCCTGAATCTATGTCTCCTTCCAATCGTACATTCAGCAGTCTCATGCAAAACTTTGTTCACATCCTCCCACATCTCATCTACACTTATCTCCCCCTCTTCCAACGTTTCCAACACCAAAAACCTATTTCTGCATTCTAATCTGAATTCCTCCTTTTCTTCTCCTTCCCTTCTAAGCTTAACAATATCGTATCTACCAACACCAGATTTTTCCTTCTTCTGATTTTTAAGTTTAAACCTTATTTTTGCAATGCTGAGTTGATGGTCACTACCAATATCCGCTCCCCGTTTAACATGAACATCTAGCAGAGAACTTCTATGCCTCCTACTGATAGCGATGTGATCAATCTGATTTTTATATTTTCCACACGGCGACACCCAAGTTGTCTTGTGTATATTGCAATACTGAAAGAGTGTGCCCCCGATGACTAAGTCATTTGCTAGACAGAAGCTTCCAAACCTCACTCCGTTTTCACTCATCCTACAGTACTACCAACTCCCATCTTACCCATACATGCCTCAAATCCCTCATTTGAACAGCCCATTACTGCATTAAAGTCTCCAACGCAGATCAAAACATCATGTCTAGGTACCCTTCCTACTCCTTCTTGCAACTTTTCATAAAATGTGTCTTTCCTTTCATCGAGTGCATCATTAATAGGTGCATAACACACAAACAGACTGATGTTGCCATGATTTGATTTAAACCGTGCGTATAACAATCGCTCATCTATAGGATCCCACTCACATAAAGCCTTATTTGCCTTACAACCCAGCAACAATCCTATCTATCTATCTCTATCTATTGCCTGACGCCTCAATCCCGTTTCGGGTGGCCACAAACAAATCGCCTCCAAGTCGCCCTGTCCCCCGCCATTTCACTGCCCTGCTCCCAACTCACACCCCCCTCTCTCATATACCTCTCCACCCCATCCCTCCATCTCATCCTCGGCCTCCCCCTCCCTCTTCCCCCCTCCACCTCACTCACATACACTCTCTTCGTCAGTCTTTCACCCTCCATCCTCTCCACATGGCCAAACCACCTCAGTGTGTTCCTCATAACACTTCCTATCACATCCACATCAACACCACAACGCTCCTTTATATCCGCATTCGTCAGCCTGTCTCTCCATGTGACTCCACAGGCTCCTCTTAAATAACTCATTTCCACTGTTCTCACTCTTGACTTGTGTCCTTCCAACAACGTCCAAGCTTCACTTCCGTACGTTAGAGTTGGTATCACAATACTGTCATGTAGTAACTTTTTCACTTCCATGCTCACTTCTCTGTTTCTTATCACTGCTTTCAAAGAACCAGCAACCTTTCTTCCCTGCTGTACTCTTTCAAGCACTTCACCCTCCAAACCTCCATCCTTACTCATCACACTACCCAAGTACTTAAACGTACTCACATTTTCCAATTCCTCACCATCCAACCTCGCTATACATTCACTGACTTCACCTCTCTCAAAGACCATCACTTTACTCTTCCCTACATTCACCTTTAGATTCCGTTTCTTACACACTCTCTCAAACTCATCCACCAAGCCTTGCAGCTCCCCTTCGTCTTCACTCAACAACACAGTATCATCTGCAAACAACAGTACAGGGAGTTTCCAAACACTATCCTCTCTCACCAGGGCCACTCCAACATCCACTACCCTACCTTGTACCTCTTTTATTACCCCATCCACGTACAGATTGAACAACCATGGAGACATGACACATCCCTGTTTCAACCCAACTTTCAAAGAGAAAAATTTACTTAGTTCACCATCCACACGTACTGCAGCCTTCGCACCATCGTACATACTCTTCACAGCATTCAACAACTTCCCATCTACTCCATATATTCTTAACACTTTCCACAATCCTTGTCTATCCACCCTGTCATATGCTTTCTCCAAATCCATGAAAGCCGCATACAACTTCTTTCCCTTCTCTAGAAACTTTTCCACTAAAGATCTAAGAATGAATATCTGATCTGCACAACCTCTTCCCTTCCTAAAGCCTCCCTGTTCTTCTCCAACTAATTTCTCTGTTCTTTCTCTAACTCTGTCAATAAGTATCCTGCCATACACTTTTCCTATTATACTAAGAAGACAAATGCCCCTATGATTACCACACACTTCTTTTTCCCCTTTTCCTTTGTACAAGGGAATAATTATACCTGACTTCCAATCCTCCGGGACTCTACCTTCCTCCCAGGCCAATCTGCACATCTTCCACATCCATTCTACTACTATCTCTCCCCCATGCTTCAGCATTTCACCACACACTTCATCAATTCCTGGGGCTTTCCCCGATTTAACTTTCTTCATTGCTTCCACAACTTCCATCTTACTGATTTCTTCCTGTCTTCTCACCTCCCTCCTTCTCCCAGCCATTCCCCAGCCACTTATACTCGCATTACTTCCATCCTCATGTTCAACAATTCCTTAAAGTGTTCTCTCCATCTGCTCACTTTTTCTCCCTTCTCCACTAGTAATCTACCATTTTTCTTTCACTCCCTGCTAACTTCACTTCCACCCTGTCTTACTCTTTTTCACCTCTTTCCAGAACATTTTCTTACAGTCCCTCCACTTTACACTCAAATTCCTTCCAAATTCCTCATCCACTCTCTTCTTACTCTCTCTTACTAATCTTTTCACTTCTTTCTTTCTTTCTACATATAACTCTCTTCCGCCTCTCAACTTCTTCCACGCCCCTATTTCTCATCCATTCATTGTATGCTTTCTTCTTTTGTGCCACAGCCTGTTTCACCTCTTCAGTCCACCACTCTGTTCCTTGCACCCCCCTCCGTCTTCTCTTCCTTCCACACACCACATCACATGCTGCACATATTTTTTCTGTAAATATCCTACACACACCTTCCACGTCTCCCATCTGCTCCAATTCATAATTGTCCAATCGTTCCTCTACTTCTCTCTTATACTCTGCCTTTTTCTCATCCTCTTGTAACCTTTCCACTCTCCTTGCAACTACTCCTTCCTCTCGTCTTTCCCTTCTTCTATTCCTCCATCTTACTTGAATTTTAATTCTGGCCACCACCAAGTAGTGGTCAGAAAGTCCACTCCCCCAGCCTCTATAAACTCTTGCATCCATTACACATCTTCGCATCCTTTCATCCACACACACATAATCAATCATTGCCTTCCTTTCATTCAGTTCACCACCCACCCTTCTCATCACTCGCCATGTATACCTGTGGATCATTTTATGCCTGAAGAGGGTATTGGCTATCACCAACCCCCTCCCAGCACAAATGTCCACTAACGCACTCCCATTCTCATCTATCTCAGCAGGCACACCTCACTCACCAACTATTCCATCCACCTTCACATTCCCAACTTTACCATTCATATCACCAATCAAAAACACTCTCTCATTCCTTCCAAACTTTTCCATGCACACTTCCACATTTGTCCAGAACTCTTCTCTCACTCTTCTAGCACGATCTTGCATTGGCGCAAACACACACACAATCGCCCACATTTGTATTCCAACTTTCAATTTTACCCACACAATCCTTGACCCAACTGATCCATACTGTCTTATGCTCCTCTTCCATCTTTTACTCACAACTATACATACTCCTTCCTTTGCCCTCTCATTCTCACCTACTCCTGCACATATACCCCATCCATACTCCCATTCTCTCACACTTTCTCCTCTCCATTTTGTTTCAGTTATTCCACATACATCCACTTTTGCACCCTCAAGCACCTGGACAATCTCTCTCTCTTTCACCTCATCATTCGCTCCTCTTACATTCCACGTAGCCATTACCAAGTCCTCTGTCCGGTCCTGGGTCGTCATCGTTTGGTCAGTCCTTGTCCGAAGCTTGTTGTTTGTTTTTTTAGTTAGTTGTTTTCCGGGGAGGGGCACTAACCCTCCGCCAACCCTTTTAGTCGCCTTTTACGACAAGCAGGGATACTGGGGGAGTATTCTTGGAAAAAAAACCCAACCCCCACTCCCTGATAATGCATTCCATCCTGTCGGCCAGATATCAATAAACGTATACCATCCTCCAAATCCAACTTATCGACTCCAGTTAATCTAGTTTCTGTCAGAGCACAAATATCAAGCTTCAAAAGTTAAAGTAAATTAGCAGACAAATGAAGGAAACTCATTCCTGCTTTATAAATAAGGCTGATCGAAGTTTATGCCACCACGACTTCGTATTCAAGTTGTGAGTGGCCCAGTTCCCTCAGATGAAAAAATACCAACTTCAGTAGCCTATTACACAAGCTACTAGTACTACATCATGTGAGTGGATGATGAATGATTAACTGTTCGACTGTCACTGTACAACTTTACTCTCATAAGCTTTCACCTTAACTTGGCAAAGAATCCATCCTTCCGTAGCATATTTCACGTAGATCAGTGCCAGAAAAAAGACAGTGCCTTCCAAACCTTCCCCATGGCATTTCTTCGTGGCTAGCATCATATTCTAATGTTAACCAACTGCTGCAACTCGGCATTCAAGATGGGAAGATGGCTATTTTATGCCCAGTTGAAGTGAACAGAGTATAGTATTATGAGACGGAGAGATGGCAATTTTATGTCTAGTTAAAGTAGTACAGTACATCAAGTGGGCGGATGGTGGAAGGCAAAGAATCTACTGGATTAACACACTACCTGGTCTGATACAGAGAACTCCAGCGCCTTAAGGATGGGGTCATCGTTGTACTTGCGTGTCTTCACAACGTTGCGTATACTGTTCAGTCGTTCATAGGGCATCTTTGCTGTACCACGGATGTACTGGGCCATTTCGCTGTCATGCAGTTTCTTTTTCACTTTCTGTCCCTTGGTTATCTTGCAAACCTGTAAATAAAAAGTCAGTCATCATTATCATCATCACCTTTATCATTTTCATCATTATCATTATCATCAATAACAGTCATCCTCGCCGTCCTCATCATCATCATCATCTTCATCATCAAGAAGGCAGTGGATAAGTTGAAAAGTGGTAAAGCAACCGGTGTTTGTGGCATCCCAGTGGAACTAATTAACGTTAGGGGTGGCCCAGTGGAACTGATCAAAGTTGGGGGTGAAGCCATGGTCTGGGCATTATATACACTCACAGAAGACGCCTAACGGACTGGTTTTATTCCTCCTGACTGGACAAGAGGTATAGTCACCCCTGTCTGGAATGGAAAAGTAGACCTGTGTGAATATAATAACTACCATGGTATTACAGTGCCCAGTGTGGCAGGCAAGGTTCTTGCTCACCTTCTCCTGATGCATATCCGGGACCATCTAAAAAAAAGTTTCAGACGTCTGAGCAATCCGGATTCACACCCTAGAAGTCTACAACTGACCGTATCCTGGCTCTTCTAGCTCTTGTGGAATGTTGTCTTGAGTATCGACAAAGTATACTTGCAGCCAATGTGGATCACAAGGTGTTTCACTCAATTATCAGGAGGTGCAGAGTACTAAGGCAACACCTGCGACTCCGTGGGATCCCCAAAGGGATAATCTGACAGAATGCTGGCCTGTACTCAGACACTGAGAATGTTGCCAAGCGTGAATGAAGAACATCCAACTGCTTCCCAGTAAATGCTGGTGTAAGACATGGAATGTGTCCTTGCTCTCACGCTTCTTAACATGTGCATGGATTGGGTACTTGGCCAGCCTGCACATCGAGGTCACTACGGAGTATCAATTGACAGGGTTACTGACCCTGACTTTGCTCATGCCGCAGTTATCCTAGCAGAGTCGCTGGAGATGCTACTAAGTGCCCTCAAGGAATTTCACAACAATGTGAATCCATTGGGATTCAAGGTCTCTTGGACCAAGACCAAGGTTCAAACATTTGGTGGCTTGTTGGATGAGGCAGTTCAGTCTGTCCAAGTATGTAGTGAGAATGTAGAAGTCTTGGACTGATTCACCCATCTTGGCTGTGTGCTCCATGGTAATCGGGGGTCAGATGATATTTCTCATCTCATCGGTCTGGTCTGAGGAGTTATGAATTCACTCAGCTTGGGTATCTGGCATTGTCATTATTTGAGTAGAACAAAAATTCGTATCCCCAAGGCATTAGTGCTGCCTCTCTTACTCCATGGCTGTGAGACATGAACACTAAACAGTAACTTGAAGCAGTGTATTGACTGCTAAAGGCCTTTGCAGGATCATAGGATAAAGCTGGCGTAACTAGGTGCCTAAGGAACAAATACTTCGTAAAGCTGAACCGAGGCCTATTACCCACGTAATACGTTAGCGCCAACTCCAGTTATACAGACACCTGGTCCATTTTCCTGAGGTTGATCCTGCTCACAGGGTAATCTTTGAAAGAGCTACGAGTAAGAGTAACCCAGGGTGAAGGAAACCAAGGAGAAGGCCATGGAACTCATACGTACAGCAGGTCGATCACCCCTGTTTAGAGACACTTAGAGAGGGAAAAGTTGCTGCCTGGAGGGTTGTACATAGTAACTCATGTGGATGGAGTCAGAGGGTGAGTGAAGCTATGCGACCCATGGCTTTTGCTACCATCATCATCATTATCATCACCATCATCTTTGTTGTACCAGGGAAGAACTCAGATGTTTCCCTGTAAGTTAATTTCCTCTTAACCTTCTATCTATGCCGCGCACCTGACTCCAGATTAACAATCTATATTATAAAGATCCGATTTCTGTATGTCTGCTTGTTTGTTACGGTAACACAGCAACAACTGGCGCATGCAGAGCAATTTTTGTTAGAGCAAATCGTTAAAATGCTTTAACTTGAAGAATAAAACAATTTCCAGTCCAGTCGGGCCACTGTATGACTTATTTCTGATTGAAGATGGGAGGTGATTTATCAAGCGCAGGCCGCCGAAGGCGGCCTTTCAGCGAGTAATAATAATAATAATAATAATAATAATAATAATAATGGAATATTTAAAAATAATAATAACACCACCACCATCACCACCACAAACAACAACAATGCCCTTTTTATTTAAAAACAACCTAGAATCGCCATCTCTGCATCATCAATGTTGCTGTAACAAAAGACTAACACTAGAATAAGATGCTAGTCACGAAGATATGCTGTAGATAAGATGCAGAGACATAGCATTGCCTTTTCCTGTCACTGAGCTACGTGGAATAATCTGCAAAAAGGACTTAAAGTGAAAGAATTACGATCAAATCAACCTCCCAGTCTGACTACATGTAGCCACCGAGCACTGAGATACTCATTTCACTCTAACTTGCTCCAATCATTCATCTTATTGCAGCTTATTTTACTTACTATAGCTCAGAGGGAGAAAATGAAAATACCCAGGCTCTACATCCTTTCCATGGCACTTCATCGTGACTAGCACAGTATTTTAGTGCTAATCACATGCACAAAACAGCAGCAACATTTATAGGCAGGTAAATATTCCTCTCCTCAAGGCCGACTTTCAGGGAGTTGAGTTTGTGCAAGGTTTATACATAGATAGATACACAGACAGATAAACAGACGGATTAAGAGACAGACATATGGGCAGATAGTAGTGATTTATCTCTACAGGTAGGTACCGGTAACCTTTCCACAGAGCCAACTTTCACGCAGTTGGGTATGGGGACAGATATTTTTTTCCGAACGGCTGATTTATTGATAGATGGATAGACAGATAAGTAAATAAATAGACAGATAGACAGACAGACAGACAGAGACAGATGGATAGATGAATGGAT
Organism: Coenobita brevimanus; assembly: GCF_032717465.1. Lineage (NCBI taxonomy): Eukaryota > Metazoa > Arthropoda > Malacostraca > Decapoda > Coenobitidae > Coenobita > Coenobita brevimanus. The sequence continues at coordinate 10,140,875 of NC_136973.1, read as the reverse complement.
GGATGGATAAATAGAAAGACAGAGGAAGGCTGCTAGGTAGACAGACAGATATGCAGCAGCGATTTACCTCTATAGGCAGGAAAACATTCTTCTCCCCAGGGCCGACCTTCAGGCAGTTGAGTCTGGGGTACCTAAGTTTTGTGTCATACCGCTCCAGAAAATAATCCTTCACGGTAATTTGTCTGGGTCGCCCATCGCCAGAATCTAAAAAGAATTCTTGCCTATCCGAACCAACTGGAGAGACATCGTTGACCTTGTACGTGCGACGTAATGGGGTGTGTGTTACTTGGATCTAGAAACAGGAAGATAATAATAATCATAATAATAATAGTAATAACAGTAATAATAATAATAATCATCATCATCATCATCATTAAACAATGCAGAACCTCATATGAGGCACAGTGAAGGTCTGCACGGGCCCTGCTGCAAGCCTCATATGAGTACAGTTTGCACCGGTTATGAAACAATGACCCAGGGGAGGTAAACTACCTGACAAAGAATCACCACGGCAGGGGTTAATTAATCATAATGTTGTTATTATTATTACTTCTGTATATGCCAAGGACATGAGCCTCTGTTACTTGCATCTGAAAACAAGAAAACCATCACTATCACCATCACCACCATCAGTTGGCGTGAACTCTAGTGTGTGTTAGATCTGAAATAGAACTATCATTATCATCATCATCTTGGCCTTTTTATGGACAAGCAACTGGGGTGTGTCACTTGGATCTCAAAATCGGAGAATCATCATCATCATCATCAGCTCCCTCTAACCAACCCTCTTGAACTTTGCATGTTTGTGAGAGAGGAGTGTGTGTTAGTTTTCATCTCAGGCAGTAGAGACGCCATGCACAAAGCCACCTATCAGCAAGAAATATATGAAAACACGTTTGCCTAATGCATTCAAACCTATGTATCATTTTTATATTTTATTCTTACCATATTTTGACAGTTATATTCAGCTTAGGAGGAATTTTTCAAATTAGAGGGGTTAGATATACAGTAAGCTGTATCCCCTAGCCCCTTTTCCTTGGTGATTCACTTTTAGATAAAGCAGATTAGTATCCCTCTCTACGTTATTTCTGCAGACTATGGTGATATTCGAATCCAAGTCTATATATATCAAATCGACCCACTTTGACTCCAAAAAACAGAGCCGGCCGCATAGGCCGACTTGTGACGTCACGCGACCCTGAACCTCAGTTGTAGTGATGGGAATTCCGGCTCTTTCAAGGTTTTGGCTCAGTTCAGCCAAGACAGCCGGCTCTTTCGGCTCCCAAATGGCTCCTCATTTAGTACCACATTGGCTTTATGAAATTTGCCCCAATTTAGCAATACTGCACTATATGTACAAAAATAAAAAATGGATGCAGTCACAAAAATCTTAATTCCGCAAATATGTTTTTCTCTTCAAACATCCTGAAACATTCTCAATGCAAGTAAGATTATGCATATTCAGCATTTACAGTTGCTGAAATCAAATTACCCTTACATATACATTATATTTCAACTTAAAGGCCGCATGGAGGACTTTGCTCTTGTAATGCAAGAGGAGAACTTAAAAATGTACATCTTCCATTTGTAGTGTAAATAACGAATAAAACCTTCATTATCATGTAAAAAACAAAACAAAAAAATATTAGCTAAATCTCGTAACCATAGAGGAGTAACTTACTTTGAAATGCAATGGAACATAATCTGCATATTCATGAAAAGACCCTAGGTTTGATTAAAGGAAAATAACAAATAGAAATAAATTATAATCCGCAAGCAAAGCAGCGCAACAAGTTTTACTTGTATCTGTTAACAATGAAACACCAACATTATAAAAGAAGACTGTAAGTGGCCTCTTGAACCATGTAACTCATTTTTTCTTCATGGCAGATTGGCATGAAGAAAAACCAAGCGCCTCAGCTTACAGGGGCTGATCCGGTTTCTTCTCTCTAAATTACTCGTAAAGTATCTCCAAAAGTCGCAAGTAGCAGATTTCATATGTTGGTAGCATACAGTTGCAAAAAGTAGCCCAATCCGCTACTTTTCGCCCAATCTGGCAAGTCTGTGATGGTGCCTTGTGACTAAGCTTCCACATGCGCAGTTGAGGGTTACCAGCATAGAATATCTTTTACAACAAACAGAAGTCTCACTCTGCTTGGTTTTTAGTAGCGACTGAGATGCGGTGTTTCTGGGTCGTTTTTAACAAATGATTGACCATCCTCCCATTCCCTCTTTCATTATTTTACCGAGAAAATGAAGGAAAAGTAAACGGCTCCCATCGTTCACCTAAAAGAGCAAGCTCTGTGAGACGGATCGTTCACGAACGACATCACTACTCACTGACTCAGTTGATCCGAGACCTTGGCTGAATAAATACGTATCTCCTATCAGCCTCCACTCACTGAATAATATTATGTATATCCTGTTCACTGAGCTCTGATAGCTGGATCCAAGAAACGTTTGAATTAAGGCTGCTCATTTGTTTATGCTGCGCTGAGGAGCGTGGTAAATCTTCAGTTCTTATTTTAACACAAACACAAACACACACTCTATATATATATATATATATATATATATATATATATATATATATATATATATATGTGTGTGTGTGTGTGTGTGTGTGAAATGCTTGCAACGTAAGCAGCCAGTTTAAATATGGAATAATTTCCGAAGCTAGACAGGTCAAAATTAGTTTTAAAAGTTTGTTGTTATCAAAGAATATGAAAGTAGATTATAGTGTTTTATAAAACGATGAGTGACGTTTGAAGTAAATTATCCACCCACGGTGTATACCTACGTCCGCATGTTGCACTGCATCATCCCACGGTGTACATCTGCATCCGCATGTTGCACTACATCCACCCACGGTGTACACCTACGTCTGCATGTTGCACTATAATACATGCCTGGATATATGTTTTTGTTAGCCTTGTAGCGGCACGCGTTCTTTGTTTTTGGACTAATGACGTTACAGACAGGCTCCATCCACATGCATATGGGTCGACTTGGTATATATCAGGGTTGCCATTGCTTGGGATTTTATACAAGATCTTGGGTTTTTGACCTCTAAAATGGGTTCTTGGGAATTAATTCGAAATATCAGCTGGATCTTGGGGTTTCTTGAAGTTCAAATCAATGTACACATGAAACCTGAAAAATATGTTATAACTTTAATGATCAGTATGAAATGTTCGTCTATAATAACGTGTACAAACCCTGTGAACTGTGTGTACAGATGCAAAAGCACTTTCCTTTTGACGAGGAAAATGTGCTGGCACTACTCAGTAATTTTTTATCCAAAAATAGTTCTATCTCCCAGAAGAACAGAAACAATTGCAATATTGGTGGTACACTTCCCTACTCTTGTAAAGGAAAAAATTTGATTCTTTACAGGAACAGTGGCAAGATCTGTTGCATTCCAGATCAACTCTTCAGCATCTCAATCAATCAGCAACATATTTCTGGCATGAAATGCTTGGAATTACTGATGGGAATTGAAATACCACCCGCAACGAAACACCACCTGGAAGTCGCGACCCCCCACCCCAGGGGGAGACAATGGAGGGGGCTTCGAGGGCGCACGCACTACCCAGGTAGTATGGGCCTATGTCCTCTACTAGCCTGCACCCTTATTCCCTTCAACGGACCCAACCAGAAGTACTCAGTGCTAGGGTATTACCCTCCAGCCAGACCAGCCCTCACCAGGTTCGAGGTGGGGCTGAATACTCAGTCCCAAACAGTGCCCGAGTGACGGCCAGTAGCCACTCACTAGCTGCATTCCCCCCCTCTGCAGGGACCAGTGACGGCCACTAGCTGTGCAAGTGGAGACAGCCACTAGCCGCTCCCCTCCTGCAGCTGCCACAGGGAGCGGGACCTCAGTGACGGCCATTAGCCGCACCAGCATGCAGGTGACAGCCACTAGCCACACTGTGTCTGCCATCCCCTCTCCTCTCAGGATCTTGGTGATGGCCATTAGCCGCACCAGTGAGCAGGTGACGGCCACTAGCTGCACTCAGCCCACAGTCCACCCAAAGAACAAGGCCCCAGCAACAGCCACTAGCCGCACTTCCCCTCACAGGACCTCGATGACGGCCACTAGCCACACCTATGGACAGGTGACGGCCACTAGCCGCACCTGTGGACAGATGGCGGCCACTAGCCGCACCTGTGGACAGGTGGTGGCCACTAGTCGCACCTGTGGACAGGTGGCGGCCACTAGCCACATCTCGCCCTCAGTCCTGCCAAGAAGTCGGGCCCCGGTGACAGCCATCAGCAGCACCGGCAGGAGAGAGACGGGCACTAGCCACCCTACCCTTGTTGCCCTTGGGACCTTGACAACAGCCACTAGCCGTGTCAGGTAGAGACCAGCTACCAACTGTCTCTCGCCCACTATTACTTCCCCTTCGGAGGACGTCCCTTGCTCAGCCCGCCCTTTTTGTGGCCGAGTGGGACGCCCCTCCTGTTCTCCCCACAGAGGCAGCCCCCAGGAGGAACTACCCTGTCTGGAGGAAGTCTGACAAGGCCCAATCATGACCCCAGGAGTGAGAGCAGTCCAGCCGGTGCCCAGGTGAGACCACCCACTGTCGAATTCCCAGAGAGGACACTGCAGCCCACACCTGATGGCAGCCTGACCCGAGGGAGACCGCAGTCCTCGTACTCCCCAAGGAGCCCCTCAAACCCCGGGGCGTGACCTGCCCAGTCCCAAAGGACAATGACCCTCTCTCCAGGGTGGGCACAGACAAGCGTGCCTACTCTCCCTATTTGGTCCCAGTCCCAGGGACCGAACGCCCCACAGAGGCCCCACTAGAAAAGGACTCCTCTCCACGCCGCCCAGCAGCCCACTCAAGACGAATCAGACCCTGAGGACGGTCCCGTGCCCTCCAAGGGAAGGCACACCTGACGGGACCCCTCCCACATCCGGCCGACACCTGTAGGAGCCCAGGACTTCAGCAGCCCTCTATAAACTCTCCTGTCCCAAGACTGACTTTGTATCCAGACAGTGTATTGTGTCTTTGTTGTATCTACATTGTATCTAGTGGTTTGTGAATTTAAGATAATACATGTGTAAGGTTTGACCAGTGTTTTTATGCGCTGTTCCTCTCGTAGTGTATTCTAGTTCCGGTCTCGAAAGAGAACCCCGGCTCAGCAGCAAGTGTTCTTAGGGCGAGGAGTCGACCTAAAAACACCTTGCATAACAGGAATAACCAATTTAAATTTGAATTTCTTTCCAAATTAACGTGTGCTCTTTTAGTTCTACAACATTCTTCTGTGTCAGTCGAGAGATTGTTCTCACAAATGAGTATACTAAAAACCATGACCACGAACAGATTGTTGACCCACACAACTGTCAATCGGTTGTTTGCAAAACAAGCCATCGCTCAACAAGAAGTACTGTGCTTTCAATGGAAACCATCAAAAGAACTCATCATTGACATGGAAAGTTACAATATTGGCCAGCGTTATGGAGATGTGTTGCAGCACACACCGGGCAACACGTATCCTGCCAACGAGACCGAAGTTGCCAGCGGCAAAGAGGAAAACACAGAAGTTTATGTACAATAATTCTGCTGTATAAAAGCTTAAAAGATGAGTTTAAGGAGCTATACATGTATTTGTATGTACATGTAAATATTGTTACGTAAATCTTGTTTTTTCATTCGATTTTGGAGATTTTAGGTGAGCCATCTTGGATTTTTGTATTTTCCCCAGTGGCAACCCTGATATATATAGACTTAGATTCGAATGAGGCAAATAATACAGAAGACGAGAGTAAGGTGTAATAAGCAAAATAAATCGCAGAGGAACGGGTGTTAGGGAACCTCCTTAAGCGAGGAAATACGGCCTACATATACAGTACAGTGCAGTACAGAGCTCCCAAGAACCATCTCTTGAGAGTTACTGATTCAGTGTACTGTATGGATGGATAGGGGGCCTCTGTGACATAACGTAATATGGTGGTGGGATGCGGGTGTAGAAATGGCATTTAAAGAGAAAAGACTTTTCCGGGAATGGAAAAGGGTGGTAAGAGAGTGCAATAATTGGCTGGAGGCGTAGAGCTAGAAAGGACCTATACTATACTTTTTTTTCTTCTTCTTCTTTTTTTTTAGGCGAAGATGCACGTGACAGGTTGATGATGATTGGCTGAATGCAACATGTCCAAAAAATATTTACTAACCCAAATTTCCCCCACACATATTTGTTGTCAGTTGACAATGCTAGATTATGAAGTAATTTTGTATTCAGCCAATCAACTCCATTCTGTCAAGTGCATCATCGCCTCGATAAAAAAAAAAAAAAAAAAAAAAAACTGATTATAGGAATATCTGAGTCTCAGGGACTTACTGGATAACCTAAATAATGCTGAAAAGAATAAGTGGTATTTAAGGTGACAGATCGGATGAAAAATGAAAACAGAGATATCACAGGTAAGCAGTGTGTGAAGAATGATGAAGGAGAGGTAGTGGTGAACAATGAGGATGCCCGTAAAGAGCATTATAATCGGCTGCTGCATAAAGAACTGAGAAGGTGTGGCGTTAGCTGATCCTTCATCTGGCTCTTGGTTTTTGACTGATGCTGCCACTATGAGGAGGACAATAGGCAGGGTGCAGTTGGGGAAGGCAGCTGGTATGTCTGGGCTGACTGCTGAAATGCTGAAGGCCTCAACATATGCAGAACTGGGTTTAATTATTGATTTGATACACTTGGTTATATACGAATGTGTTGTCCCAGATGACTGGCTGAAGAGTGTGGTTGCAAATGTGTGTAAGGGGAAGGGTGATGTCCTGAAAAAGGGAAATTATAGAGGCATAAAACTTTAGGCCCAGATAATGACGGTAATGGAGAGAGTCCAAGAAGGTATGATAAGGGAAAGTGACTATTTATGAGATCCAGTTTGGGTTTATGCCAGGCAAAGGGTCACTGATATCATATTCATTTCCGACAGCTTCTGGAGAAATACATCAGAAAGAAGGGAGAGCTGTACTTTGTTTCTGTTGATTTGGAGAAGACCTTTGACAGAGTACCTAGGGAGGTGGAGATATGGGCAATGAGAAGGCCTGGGGTAAAGGAATGGCTGGATAGAGTGGTTCTGGCTAGGTAAGTTGGTGTCTGCACCCAGGTGAAAGTGAATGGAGATTTGAGTGATGAGGTTTCCGTGAATGCTGGCATGCATCAGGGGTCAGTCGTGAGCCTCTTGTTGTTTGTCATGGTGTTTGAAGCCCTCTCACTTGACTTCAGAAATGAACTCCCATGGGAGAGGTTGAATGCTGATGATTAGATGTTGATTGCAGTGGATGAAAGGGAGATGGAGGGAGGAAAGATTAAGGAAATGGAGTGATGGAACGGGGCACACGTGTTTTAGAGTAAATGCGGATAAAATAAAACAAAAGTCATGATATTTAGGGCTGGTGGAGGTACTGTCAAAGCAGAAGAAGTGTTGCTATGTGCAGTTTGCCACAAGGGTATGGGAAGTACCTAAATTTTGTGCAGTGTTTGTGATAAGTGGGTGCATAAGAGATGTAGCAGTATTAGAGGCAGACTGAAATAATGCTGATTTTGTGTGTGCAGTGTGTTGGGGAGAGCATGTAGAGACGAAAGGATTGATCTTAATGGAGAGTCTCTTGAGTGTGTGGAGGGGTTATGTTATTTGGGGGACATGTTATGTGATGGAGGTGGACTAAATTGAATTCTGTGGCTAGGGTAAGGAGTGGTTGGAGGAAGTTCAGGGAGCTGTTACTTCTCCTAACATTGAGGGGGCTCTCCCTCCATGCTACTTAGGGATCTTTGTATGCGGCATGTGTCAGGAGTGTAATGCTGTATGGTGATGAGACGTGGGTAGAAAGGGATGAGGATACTAGTAGGCTCAATCATATAGAAATAACAGTGATCAGATAGATGTGTAGTGTGTCCTTGAATGCGAGGTCTGGGGGGGCTAGAATTGCGATTGAATTGTTGAGAGGAAGGATGGGACTGGAATGTAATGGCGTTGTGATAAGGAGAGGTTGACTGAGATGGTTTGGGCATGTGGAGAGGATGGAAGACGACAATCGGTTGCAGAAGGTGAGAAGTGTAAATGTCGAGGGTAGGGTTATGAAAGGTAGACCAAAAAAGACCTGGAACGAGGTCACAGAGTGTGACCTTAGGGATAAGGGACTGAATATGGAGGCTGCCAGAGACTGAGCAGCCTGAAAAGCCACCATTAGGTGATCAGGGCCGACGCATGCAAACATGTTTGAGCCATTTATGACGGATACGATGCAATACGATACACTGTAGTTTTAAACCCTTCACTCCGATGCCTTTAATTTTATTATCATTATCGATGTTGTGCGCTTTTTTATAAATTCTTGCTACCTTCAGATGACTGTATTCAGCTTGGGACAGACTTTTTTTTTTTTTTTTTTACTGAAGAGGTTAGATATAATCTTCCTTTATCCCTTCCCGATACTGAGTTGAATTGAAGGCCTGGAGTCAGTGAGAGTAAAGAAAATTGTATGTCATCAGACTGAGAGGGAGCTAATAACCACATGTAAGAGAAGTCTTTCCCAGACTGAATAAAGTCATGTAATAAAAAAAAAAAAATGTCACTCGGATGCAAGGGGTTAATTTAATCTTTTCATTTCAAGTTCCTTCCTGCTCATTTCAAGTTCCTTCCCTGTGAGGCGCAGTCAGACTTTCGGGGGCCTTGGATGGTCAGTGAATGAAAGCGTTGACCATTCACTGAAACAGACTTTGGTTAGTTTCGCCGTCTGTCAAGTTCCATCTTGCTACCTAGACCCTATCTCACCTCATCTGATGGAGGGGAAGAAGTCTGGATGATGATGGATGATGACGATCCTTCCCAAGGTAGTATTTTCCCTTAACATATGGCAGCAGCTGGAATAATAAATCATCATCCACTCCAGTGCTGCCCCATCGCAGCACAGAGGACCAGGGCAAGGCTGCTCAGCTCTTTCGGACATTGAACTTATTTTTTTTATTCAAGGAAGAAGGAACCACAGGCCAGAAGCCCGCAAACCGTTCCTTCCAAGATAAAAACAAAAACAATACAAAAAAGCCTAATTCAAGATCCGTTCATTTCGAGATGCATAGACACACTGCATTTGAGACAGTGATCATAGGAAACACGAAATACAGAGGGGGACAGTTCAAGAGTTGACCTGATGCATAAATGAACGACTGGGAGTAACGGTTAACTCTTGCATTAGAGAGCTGGACAGAAAAGGGATGAGAGTTTGTTGCTATACGAGTGCTAAGCGCCCGTCGTAGTGGTGGAGGGGTGCACGTAGAATGTTCAGAGGAGCAGTGACCACTGAAGTAGCGATAGAAAAAGAGATAAAGATGCAACAGTGCACGAGGAGACAGAGGTTGAAGGGTGCCAGTAAAATGAAGAGAGTTAAAGTGATGAAAAGCCTTTGACTCCTCCTTCCTGAGAAGAGGTGTATGTGGGGAGCCTCCCCGCACATCAGAGTAGTACTCTACACAGGGACAAAAAAAAAAAAACTCGTGTATTAAGTCAACAATTGTGCTGGGGGAAAGCAGGTAAGGAGTCGGCTTAGCACAACTAATATCTTGGAAGCAGATTTTACAGGAGATGTAATATAATCTTTCCAAGATATATTCCGAGAGAATGAAATCCCAAGTATGTTTAAAGATGGTGCAAAATTGAGCTGGATATTAAACATTAGTGGGTACTCGTGTGGAAGATTTTGGTGTGTTGATAGTTGCAAGAACTGAGTTTTTGACGCATTAAAAACAAGATTACTTTCGCCCCAGGCAGAGAAAAGAGCCAAGTCAGAAAAGTGTGCCAAAGCCTCATCCCTTGTTTGCTGCAGTGACTGCTGAGAAAGACACCGCGGGATGTGAACGGAAAGGTGAAGGGTGGAATCATCAGTGTATGAGTGGATAGGATTAGCTGAACAGCTTAGAAGGTCACTGATGAATAAAAGGAAAAGAGTTGGTGATATGACAGAGCCCTGAGGAACACCGCTGTATATAGATCTAGGAGAAGAACGGTGGCTGTCTACACCAGCAGCTATAGAAGGATCAGAAAGAAAGCTAGAGATGAAGGCACAGATAGAAGGATTGAAACCGTAGGATGGCAGTTTGGAAATTAAAGATTTATTCCAGACTCGATCGAAAGCCTTTGAGATGTCAAGTACAATGGCAAAGCTTTCGTCAAAGTCCTGAAAGGAGGATAATCAGGAATCTGAAAGGTAGGTGAGATCACCAGTGGAACATCCCTGACGCAACCCACACTGACGATCAGAAAGAAGGTTGTGACAGGAAAGATGCTTTAACAATTTTTTGTTAAGGACAGACTCATGCATTTTTGAGGCACAGGATGGTAAAGCAATTGGACGATAGTTAGAGGGCTGAGAATGGTTACCCTTCTTTGGGACTGGCTGAATGAGAGCAATCTTCCAGCAAAAAAGGAAAGGTACATGCTGGTAGACAAAGGCAAAAGAATTTACCTCGGCAAGGTGTAAACACAGAAGCACAGTTCTTGAGAACAACAGAAGGGACCCCATGAGGCCCTTATGCCTTGTTAGTACTGAGGCTGGTAATGGCAGAAATTACATCAGCTGAAGAAATCTTAATGCCAGCCATAAGGAAATCAGACGGGGGAAGTGACGGAGGAACAGCACTGGAATCATTTAAGGTGGAAATGGAGAAGAAAGTATGAACAACGAGATCTGCTTTATCAGAAGAAGAAATAGCTAAAAAGCCATCAGAGTAGAAAAGAGGAGGGAATGATGACGGGTAAAATTGTTAAAAACGTTTTTGGCAACGTGCCAGAAGGATTGGGAAGAATTCGAGTTGCAGAGTTCAGAGCATAAATTTCATTCATCCATTCATTCATCAGCCAAGCCTACATTGCTCCCATGAGGAGCGTAGAAGCCGGGGGCTATGTAGTTGGTTCCGACATTTAAGATGAGAGTGACCAGCCTCACTCATCCCTGAGTGGCATTACATGAGCAGTAAACCCCAACCATCCCTTGGATATAAACCTTCACCGGCTCAATCCGATTGGAGCACAATAATTACCTACTAAACCACCAGGCACCAAAGTTTGGTTATAAGGTTACCACCCAGCGTAGTAAATGGTTTCCTGGTATACATGAAACCATTTGGCTTGTCACTCAGCGCAGAGTCACCCACAGGCAGAAGGAAGAGGAAAGAATGAAGGAAAGACAGACAGAAGAGGGAGTGTAAAGTCACCCGTAGGCAGAAGGACAAGGACAGAATGAAGTAAAGAAAGACAGAAGAGGATGGAAGGAAAGAAGGATGGAGAAGAGGAAAGGGCAGACACCCGAGAGCAGCACTACATCGAGTGAGTGGATGGTAAGCGCCCCCACCTACCAAGCATTTAATACGGATGAAATTATTTTTAGCAGGGCGAAGAATAGACTTAACACGATTCTGGGCAGAACCATAAGAAAGATGAGATTTGGAGGTGGGTTGCCTCTGGTACCTTTTGTATGCCTTCTCCTTACTGTGGACAGCATTAGAACAAGCGTGATTAAACCAAGGTTTCTTTGCATTAGTCAAAGGATATGAAAATGGAATGTAAGCTTCCAGGCCCGAGAGAACAACCTTTGTAATGTGCATGGCACACTCAGATGGCTGTCGGCCATGGAAGCTATAATCATTCCAATTAGCAGCTCCAGAGTGCCACAAATGACGCGTTTTTTTTTTTTTTTTTTTTTTTGAGGGTCCACAGGCCATACTGGAGCAATAGGACAGATTAAGGTGAGATGGTTGTGATCGGAGGAGCCCAAAAAGAGGACAGATTAACAGCATAAGCAGAAGGATTAGTTGTAAGGAAGAGGTCAAGTAAGCTCGACCTCTCTCCATGGTGGTCAGGGTTATGGGCACGGTGCTGTACAAGCTGCTCTAGGTCATTAAGGATAGAAAAGATGTAGGCTTGTTTACCAGGTGGATCAGTGAAAGAAGAGGAGAGCCAGAAGTGGTGGTGAACATTGAGATCTCCTAGAATGGAGATTTCAGAGAAAGGAGAAATTGATAATATGTGTTCCATTGTAGAAGTAAGACAGTTGAAGAGTTTTTTATAGTCAGTAGAATTAGGAGATAAGTTAACAACACTGACATATTTAGTCAGAGAATGACAGGAAAGCAGAAGCCAGGGAGTCAAGAATTCAGAAAAATCAAGTTCAGGAACACGAGAGCAAGGCAAGTCGTGTACGCATACACAATTGCCACCTTTGGCTTTCAAATGAGTCAAGAGAAAGTAGGAGGATGCAGAGAAAAGTTTCCTATCAATTGCCTCAGACAGCTGAGTCTTAGTTAGGGAGAGAAGGTGAGGTTTAGAGGAGAGGTGGTGCTCAACAGAGAGACAGCTAGAGGAAAGGCTGCAAATGTTACGAAAATGAAGAAGTGAGTCCGACAGTGGTTCCAGGCATCTGGCTGGGTCGTCAGTAGTTCAACCCTGCCCAGGACTACGCACGAATAGTCCTTGGAAGGGTTGTATTGGGCCACGCCCTCAAGCAATCCCCACCATCCCCTCCCTCCTCCTCCTCCTCCCAGCTTAGTACTGGGCATACCCTCAAGCAATCTCCCTCCCCCCTCCTCCTCCCACTCATGTGTAGTATTGAGCATACCCCAGTATTGTCTATAATATTGGGCATCCCTGCAAGCAATTCCTCCTGCCATTCATTCGTAGTACTGGACAGCTCTCAAACAATCCTCCCCCCCTCCTCCTCCCACCCGTATGTAGTACTGGGCCTGCCCAATATTGTCTGTGTAATATTGGGCATGCCCGCAAACAATCCCCCTCCCGATTATAAGGCCACACACCCACTGTCCAAATCTGTGCAGGTTGAAGATGTTTTAATCACGAGAGGACACACACGTCCACTTCCCACTGTGGCTGGTGGGTAAATGACCTAGGTGAAAGCCGACTCTGAGTAAGTGGCCTTCACTAACTATCATATCCGGGTAGCTAACTAGCGAAAATTTCTCTCTCTCTCTCTCTCTCTCTCTCTCTCTCCATTCTGTTTTCTATCTACGTTCACTTTACAGCTACAGTACCGGTAACTACAATTGACACCACCACCACTATTACCTGATTTAAGAAGCGTCTTTTCATAATTATATAGGACATAATAAAACATGGTTTTGTTCTGAAGTGTGGGTCGTCACCTTCATTCTAGAACTTGGGCAGAGCAAGAACAAACGTAAAACACACACACACACACACACACACACACACACACACACACACACATATAATAAACTTGGTCATAAATTGCTTAGTTTTGTGTATCACTGCCTTAACAGGACGTGGAGAAACATTGAACCAAAAAGGTCGGATTTGCGGAGCTCGCAGAAGTGCTTTTGATTATTGAGTAAAAAGATTAAATAATTTTGTCTTGATTACTTGTTGTTTACAGAGAACTGGTGAGACAGGTCAGAGGTATTGTACAGTATTGACACTTTAGTGGCTTGATTAGGTTATGTTTACGGAGAGCTGGTAAGATAGGTCAAAGATGTTTACAGGTATTTACAAGGGATAATTCTTTTGACACTGGCTGTAAAAGGGCAACATGTTATGGATAGGATAAAGGATTGTATACTGAGTGGCACAGATTTCGTAACGCCTCTTGCCTAGCGATTGATCCGGAATATAACACTTCAGTATCGTCAGTGTTTTACTTATGCATACACCGTCGAGATTATAATTATACAGACAGCATACACGAGAATTGTAAGGTGTTATAGCAAACTAGATCGCTGAGAAGATGGGACGAATCTTCCAGTGCCATCTAGAATACGACCTAAAATGATGAGCGGTTCCCAGTAAATAATGATGATGGCGTTCGAATAAGTAAGGTAGATAGGGAAAAAAAAAAAAAAAAAGGAGAGACGAGGATGTGGAAATGGTGATGATGATGGTAATGATGACAAGTTGTCGATTAGGTGGTGAATTATTGGTGAAGGGCGGAGGCGAGAGATGTAGCGTGGTGATGACGATGATGATGATGTGCAGTTAAACTATGCAACATTTTCAGTCGTTAAAGAAGAGATATGGGAGACGCTGAATGTAATGATGATGATGATGCACTTTTAGGTTACGTGGTCAGTCGTAGACAAATGGGAGCAGTTAGGTATGATAAAGGTGATGGTAACTTTTTTTTTTTTTTTTTTCCCTTAAGACGGCCAAAGAAAGATGAGATGGTAGATGAGGGATTTCTTCGACTGAGTACAACAATAAATCGATGACAGGGGGATGTGGAGTAGGTTAACTGCATTTCTCTCTCTCTCTCTCTCTCTCTCTCTCTCTCATTTTGTCACCACCAAGTGCTGTAACCAATACGATTCGCCGAAACCATATATCGCCGATATTTGCATTTTTTCCGATTCAGAACCGATACCGATATTTACTGCTGATATCGGGATGTTGGATATGGACGGAAGAAACATTAACATGACTTATTATTTCGGTCATTGTTTTGTCCTGATTTTGTGTGAAAGAATGTTGTTACCTTGACACTGTTTTGCAGCCCAATAGACTTACTCAAAATCAATAAATGTTCATAATAAGTGGGCGAGTGGGAGAGAAAAAAAGAACTGAAGGCCGCAAGCAGCAAGGTGAGAGTAAAGTATACTGGGTACGTGTACTGGTGGTGTGTAAGTGTGATGGCCGTGTGGGTTTATGTACGTAAATAACGTATACTCGCTGGCGAAATAAGCGCGAAATGCCCGCTCCTATTTGTTACTGTATGCTTTATCTAGTCGTAATAGTCACTCTTCTCACTGAGTCTAAATAAGAAGTTATTTGCTGCATATAATAAGGAAGAAGACAGTAGATGGTGGCAACAAGAGGACTGTGACTCTGAGACATGGGATGAACATCTAGCTACAGTACTTTGTTGAAGCTCAGCATAAATAGTGAAAGAGTACTTGATGGAAAAGTTACGTATAGATCTTGCCTAGGCTTCTTCATTACTACGCTATACATTTAGGGTTTGCAATCTGGTACTTTGTGTGTGTGTGTGTGTGTGTGTGTGTGTGTACACATAAATACATGGATAGATAGATGATACCGTATACACAAAGGAAAGATGGTAGATCGAAGGGTGTGAACGTCTTTTGATGATGTGTATGTATGGTCGATCGTGTGTAAGCTACTAGTGTCTGTGTACGTAAATCATGTCCAGATTCGAGGGTCATCTCAGAACGAATACTTCACATGACTGATGGGGTGATCCAAAGCGTCGCTTTCTTTAACCACAGAACCCTCAGTGCTTAGCTTTTCAAAGTAAATAAGATATACTTGACTGAAGACTGTCTTAATATCTACAGAAGCATAAAAATGTGTGTGTGTGTGTGTGTGTGTGTGTGTGTGTGTGTGTGTGTGTAATGTGAGCCACTACAGTACCTACTGTACATTATGTGGTTGGCATACACTGAACTTAGACATTTATTCTTTATTTCATGGAAAGCGGTTTTAATCAGGATATGAGGATCAGTCTTTGCCTACTAGTGTCTTAAATCCAATCTCAGCAATGAAAGCAGGTGTATTCTTCCATTATGCACTAACTCTCGGCTGGCCTGGCCTGAATTGGCTTATGATCAAAATGTTACGTACTGTGGGTCACAAAAGTATCGGTGCTCAGGGGTCCAATGCCCACCGAAAACATTCGAACAACTGCTTACATTACCAATGTCACTTTTGTATGAACAGTGTTTATATAAACATACCATTTGTTAAAATGTTTGCATGAGGATATTGTTAGTTGGCGATGACACCTCCCGACGGTGGGCTCACCAGCGTGTGGTAGGTCGGCTTCTAATATTTCACTGGCCTTCGTCCTGTGGTCCAAAATGTTTCACGCATATTGTGCACCGATACCTTTGTGACCTATGGCACGTTTAAATACAAATGTTTATTTCCTTGGCTAATGGCCAGCCGGCCAAGACTTTACATACAGCACGGAACTTTGAAGTACAAATGTTTTATTATATGGTAATCACCATTAGCTTGTACTGTATATGTTATGCGTTTCACATATCGTTAAATCACCATGATCTGGCTTAGATATTTACTGTTTGTCTTATGACTTAAGTGTTCCGTACTTTTAGGGGAACAAAAGTTATGGTATATGCTTTATGTTTCCTATTAACTTGCCTAGTTATCATTTTATAGGTTCTTTATAATAAAAATCCAAAGATAAAAACTAAAGGAATTATTATGCGATGTAATTTGATATTTTAATATAAATTTTTTAAATTAAACACAATTAGATTTTCAAGTAACGACCAAATTTGGCAATAATTTTCTTAAACTCAAAGAAAGCCAACTATAATTAAATGTTTTATTATTTAATCGTATGCATTTTACTGAAGATTAATAGAAAAACATAAAAAGAAACCGTTTTCTGCTCACAGCTGTTGTACCATCGAATGTAATCATTAAGTTTTAATCATATCACCGATGAAACATCGCCAGTTTGTGTGTGTGTGTGTGTGTGTGTGTGTGTGTGTGTGACTATACAAATCTGCTGATATATGTTTATAGCCGTGTTCATACACACCTTAACAGTCACACATACACATATCCATGTGCACACACACACACACACACACACACACACACACACACACACACACAAAGTACAAAGTTATACCGGTAGCGTTAAATCACTGAAAAAGGTAATCGATTAAAATTAAACTATATACTGTATCTATCTACCTATCAGGCGAAAGTTAGTTAGGTTAAAAGGTAAACAAGTAACAGCACATACTACACAAGTAAATATAATTCTATATCATTCAGAATCTAATAAAAAGGTTAATATATTCATTAATTATAAAGGAGGGCTTGTTACAAAGTAAGGAGAACAGCACGCAAGACAGGCCAAGACAAAGCTATACCAACCCAAAGCTACCCACTGAGCTTATCGTTTCATTCATCACAGAAAAACTATTGCACAAACTATTCTACTCACCTTTTTTTTTTTTTTCTATGCAAGGAAGAAGGAACCAAAAGCAGAAGCCCGCGAGATTGTTCTCTCCAAGAAAAAATAAATAAATAACAGAAAGCCAAATTCAATATCAAAATCTTAAACAAGCAACACATACCACATAAGAGCAAGACAAGGCTTCTCATATCAAAGCTAATTGGTTTTTAGCAATATATATATATATATATATATATATATATATATATATATATATATATATTCCTAATAAGGCTACGAAAGAAACACGACACAAGGCCAGAACAGAGCTAATCCAAGGCCACTCTGTATAATGCTATTCATCACAGAGAAGAAGAATCAGTAATAAAGTAACGAAAGAACCATTATACATCACACAAAGCTAATACAGAGCTAACCAGTCATAAGCTAATCAATGAAAAGCCAATACAGCCACATACTATATCACAGGAGAGGAAGTTAAAAAAGCCGTGGAGGAAATAGCATACACCATACAGTGCAAGAGAAAGGTTTAACAGTCCATAGTTAATGAGGTAATCTATTCATTTACGTATCACAGAAAATAGTTACGGGATAAAAATAACTAAAGATGGAACAACACACACACACACACACATACACACTGGCAGTGTTCCATCGGTGATATGATTTAATCTTAATGTTTACATTCGATGGTACAAGAGCATCATTATCATCATCAACGCTCCCACAACTTCATCTCTTCGATTTACAGTCCTTGTGAGAATAAATGACCGTCGCCAATAAGCTCTTAACCACTTCACTCCAATGATTCTGTTACTGCTTCCGTCAAACCATTTTTGGAAACTATGAACAGATTTTTCGACCCGGAAGAGTAGACTATAGCTTTCAGTAACCTTTCCACTGCTAAAGCTCTGTTAAAATTTTTTAATAAAGTCGGTCGGTGTTTAGTTGTAAATCGGCAGCCAAAAATCGATTAATATCGGTATCGGTATCGGAAGGGGAAAATTATCCGATAATCGGATTCGGATCCTGATCGGCTGAGAAACTATTGCTGTATTTTGGCGGACCAAGCGGCGGATCGGATTCGAAGCTGGTCAACGGTGAAACCAAGCTACCCCGTTTTGGCGGACCAAAGGATACGAAGCTCGGCCCAATCCAAGGCCATAGAAACCAAGCGCGTCTTCGTATCTCACCGAAGCGTGATTGGGAGCAGTCTTGGTGGACAAACAAGAAGGAGAAGACTCTGGTGTAGCAATTCACAATGGCCAGCAATGACAAGTAAATATATCATGAAATTATTCATACTTACATCTGGTTGCTGGTGACAAATACCAACGACATAATCATATAGAGGTTCAGTTGATATAATTAAAAGGGCAGACTGTGAATTGTGAATTAATATCACATCAAGCAGGTTAATTCTCGAGATATTTCCACTCTTGCAGGGGAATGAAAAACAATTTTGATTTGTAAAAACTCTGTGATGGTCTTGCCTAATGCAGGTCTGCTGTAATCTCTAGAATGAAAGTACAGGTAAGAATAGGCAAAACATTGTTATGGCTGGGTGGACGTCTAAAGAAAACACCAAAAGTTTGGTAGATATAAAAAAGGACAGGAAGGGGAATTCACTCCAATTATTAACATGGTAAAAGAAAAAAAAAAATGGGTAAAGCATCAGGTAATTGTTTAGTTCAAAACAGTTGTGTATCTTTTTTTTCTTCTGAAATTTTTAAGTGAGGCGGGTTTTCATCTTAACACTGTTTGGTTGCAAATGCACATTTAAGGGTAAATTTATAGTTTCAACCATCCCTATTTTACAACTTTTAACTATCATTTTCCACTATTTCCGACCAGTCTAAGGCACTTTTCTTCTCTGGCATTTCCGTCGCAAAATATTTTTATTTTACTCTTGAAAACAACCAACCAATCTTAACCTAACCTGGAGAAGTTCAGTGAAAAAAATTTGCAACAGAAATGTTATAGAGAACCCCCATCCCTCACCCCCAATTAGGCCAACAAGTAGCGTGGAAAAACCTAGAAGACCGGCTGGTTGAAAGTAAAGATTCCCATTTATGGTGGTAAAATACTTGTCCTGTGTTGAAGATCCATGCTTAAAGTAAGGAAAAAAAAATTGTAAAGCAACAGGTAATTGTTAAGTTCAACACAGTTGTGTACTTTTTTCCCACCCTTTTATAAGTTTTTAAGTGAGCGGGGTTTTCATCATAGGTTTTTTGGTCTAAATGCACATTTACGGCGGTAAAATACTTGTCCTGTGCTCTATAGAAAATGACCAGTTCATGTTAAGAAGAGATTGTGGCCTGTTTACACCGCAATCGGCAAGTGTAATTTTTCGGCTTTCTGTTTTGGCGGAAAAAAAAATGATTGTTTTAAATAAGATAAAATCCTTGAACTAAAACATACGATATATATATATATATATATATATATATATATATATATATATATATATATATATATATCAAATTACATCGCATAATAATTCCTTTAGTTTTTATCTTTGGATTTTTATTATAAAGAACCTATAATATGATAACTAGGCAAGTTAATAGGAAACATAAAGCACATACCATAACTTTTGTTCCCCTAAAAGTACGGAACACTTAAGTCATAAGACAAACAGTAAATATCTAAGCCAGATCATGGTGATTTAACGATATGTGAAACGCATAACATATACAAGCTAATGGTGATTACCATATAATAAAACATTTGTACTTCAAAGTTCCGTGCTGTATGTAAAGTCTTGGCCGGCTGGCCATTAGCCAAGGAAATAAACATTTGTATTTAAACGTGCCATAGGTCACAAAGGTATCGGTGCACAATATGCGTGAAACATTTTGGACCACAGGACGAAGGCCAGTGAAATATTAGAAGCCGACCTACCACACGCTGGTGAGCCCACCGTCGGGAGGTGTCATCGCCAACTAACAATATCCTCATGCAAACATTTTAACAAATGGTATGTTTATATAAACACTGTTCATACAAAAGTGACATTGGTAATGTAAGCAGTTGTTCGAATGTTTTCGGTGGGCATTGGACCCCTGAGCACCGATACTTTTGTGACCCACAGTACGTAACATTTTGATCATAAGCCAATTCAGGCCAGGCCAGCCGAGAGTTAGTGCATAATGGAAGAATACACCTGCTTTCATTGCTGAGATTGGATTTAAGACACTAGTAGGCAAAGACTGATCCTCATATCCTGATTAAAACCGCTTTCCATGAAATAAAGAATAAATGTCTAAGTTCAGTGTATGCCAACCACATAATGTACAGTAGGTACTGTAGTGGCTCACATTACACACACACACACACACACACACACACACACACACACATTTTTATGCTTCTGTAGATATTAAGACAGTCTTCAGTCAAGTATATCTTATTTACTTTGAAAAGCTAAGCACTGAGGGTTCTGTGGTTAAAGAAAGCGACGCTTTGGATCACCCCATCAGTCATGTTAAGTATTCGTTCTGAGATGACCCTCGAATCTGGACATGATTTACGTACACAGACACTAGTAGCTTACACACGATCGACCATACATACACATCATCAAAAGACGTTCACACCCTTCGATCTACCATCTTTCCTTTGTGTATACGGTATCATCTATCTATCCATGTATTTATGTGTACACACACACACACACACACACACACACACACACACAAAGTACCAGATTGCAAACCCTAAATGTATAGCGTAGTAATGAAGAAGCCTAGGCAAGATCTATACGTAACTTTTCCATCAAGTACTCTTTCACTATTTATGCTGAGCTTCAACAAAGTACTGTAGCTAGATGTTCATCCCATGTCTCAGAGTCACAGTCCTCTTGTTGCCACCATCTACTGTCTTGTTCCTTATTATATGCAGCAAATAACTTCTTATTTAGACTCAGTGAGAAGAGTGACTATTACGACTAGATAAAGCATACAGTAACAAATAGGAGCGGGCATTTCGCGCTTATTTCGCCAGCGAGTGTACTGTACGTTATTTACGTACATAAACCCACACGGCCATCACACTTACACACCACCAGTACACGTACCCAGTATACTTTACTCTCACCTTGCTGCTTGCGGCCTTCAGTTCTTTTATTCTCTCCCACTCGCCCACTTAATATGAACATTTATTGATTTTGAGTAAGTCTATTGGGCTGCAAAACAGTGTCAAGGTAACAACATTCTTTCACACAAAATCAGGACAAAACAATGACCGAAATAATAAGTCATGTTAATGTTTCTTCCGTCCATATCCAACATCCCGATATCAGCAGTAAATATCGGTATCGGTTCTGAATCGGAAAAAATGCAAATATCGGCGATATATGGTTTCGGCGAATCGTATTGGTTACAGCACTTGGTGGTGACAAAATGAGAGAGAGAGAGAGAAATGCTGTTAACCTACTCCACATCCCCCTGTCATCGATTTATTGTTGTACTCAGTCGAAGAAATCCCTCATCTACCATCTCATCTTTCTTTGGCCGTCTTTACGGGAAAAAAAAAAAAAAAAAAAGTCACCATCACCTTTATCATACCTAACTGCTCCCATTTGTCTACGACTGACCACGTAACCTAAAAGTGCATCATCATCATCATTACATTCAGCGTCTCCCATATCTCTTCTTTAACGACTGAAAATGCTGCATAGTTTAACTGCACATCATCATCATCGTCATCACCACGCTACATCTCTCGCCTCTGCCCTTCACCAATAATTCACCACCTAATCGACAACTTGTCATCCTTACCATCATCATCACCATTTCCACATCCTCGTCTCTCCTTTTTTTTTTTTTTTCCCTATCTACGTTACTTATTCGAACGCCATCATCATTATTTACTGGGAACCGCTCATCATTTTAGGTCGTATTCTAGATGGCACTGGAAGATTCGTACCATCTTCTCAGCGATCTAGTTTGCTATAACACCTTACAATTCTAGTGTATGCTGTCTGTATAATTATTATCTCGACGGTGTATGCATAAGTAAAACACTGACGATACTGAAGTGTTATATTCCGGATCAATCGCTAGGCAAGAGGCGTTACGAAATCTGTGCCACTCAGTATACAATCCTTTATCTTATCCATAACATGTTGCCCTTTTACAGCCAGTGTCAAAAGAATTATCACTTGTAAATACCTGTAAACATCTTTGACCTATCTTACCAGCTCTCCGTAAACATAACCTAATCAAGCCACTAAAGTGTCAATACTGTACAATACCTCTGACCTGTCTCACCAGTTCTCTGTAAACAACAAGTAATCAAGACAAAATTATTTAATCTTTTTACTCAATAATCAAAAGCACTTCTGCGAGCTCCACAAATCCGACCTTTTTGGTTCAATGTTTCTCCACGTCCTGTTAAGGCAGATACACAAAACTAAGCAATTTATGACCAAGTTTATTATATGTGTGTGTGTGTGTGTGTGTGTGTGTGTGTGTGTGTGTGTGTGTGTTTTACGTTTGTTCTTGCTCTGCCCAAGTTCTAGAATGAAGGTGACGACCCACACTTCAGAACAAAACCATGTTTCAACTTGTCCTATATAATTATGAAAAGACGTTTCTTAAATCAGGTAATAGTGGTGGTGGTGTCAATTGTAATTACCGGTACTGTAGCTGTAAAGTGAACGTAGCTGCAGAGAATAAGAAGAAATTAGACAGAAAACAGAATGGAGAGAGAGAGAGAGAGAAATTTTCGCTAGTTAGCTACCCGGATATGATAGTTAGTCAAGGCCACTTACTCAGAGTTGGCTTTCACCTGGGTCATTTACCCACCAGCCACAGTGGGAAGTGGACGTGTGTGTCCTCTCGTGATTAAAACATCTTCAACCTGCACAGATTTGGACAGTGGGTGTGTGGCCTTATAATCGGGAGGGGGATTGTTTGCGGGCATGCCCAATATTACACAGACAATATTGGGCAGGCCCAGTACTACATACGGGTGGGAGGAGGAGGGGGTGGAGGATTGTTTCAGGGTTGTCCAGTACTACGCATGGGTGGGAGGAGGAGGGGAGTTGGGGGGACTGCATAGTCCTGGGCAGGGTTGAACTATTGTCGTCGCCGGGAGTAAACAGTTGTCCTTCCCTAAGTAGCATTATGTTAGCATTAAACCCCAGACCACATTACTCATTATTTTTTTTTTATAAATAACAGAACGGAGGAAGGAAAAACAAATAAGTGGAAAAAAAAAAAAATCCATACACCAGATTACTGGCGTCCTCCGTTCATAAAATATCTGTAACAGTTAAGACTTGAACAGCTGTGGGTTGAAATTTGGAGGGAAACAACTCGGGGGAAGCGAATTCCAGAGAGATGCAGTTCGGGGAATGAAAGAATTCTGATAGGCAGAAGTTCTGCAATATGGCTGAGTGACATTCCAGTCATGAGCGCTACCAGATGCCCGTGTAGCACGAGGGAAGGCATGGAGAGGTGGCACCACAGACGCAACTTCGTCTGAGCATTTGCTAAAAAAATATCTGTAAAATAATGCAAGGGAGGCAACATTCCTTCTTACTTACAGGGGAGGTAGTTTATTTGTAATGGCAGGGTTGTTAATAATTCTAACAGCTTTGTTCTGAATTTTGTCTAGTTGTTTTAATGCAACCTCTCCACATCCATTCCACAAGGGTGAGCAATATTCAAGCTGAGAGCGCACATGACACTTATAAATTATAGCTAAATGATCGTCAGTGAAGAAGTTACGGACTCTGTACAATAATCTAAGTTTCTTTGAGGCGGTTTTAGCAAGTGATTGACATGAGAGGTCCAGCTGAGGGCACTGTTAAGTGAGACGCCAAGAATTTCAATACTTTTGGATATGGGAATATTAGTAGCACTGAAGGTAATGTACAAATCTGGCAATATCTGTCTATTAGTAAATTGTATATATTTAGTTTTACTAGCATTAAAAGAGACAAGGATGTTTTGTCCCCATTCACTGATCGTAGATAGATCTTGATTTATGGAGATGGCTGTACTGAGTTGAGAGGTAGAGATACAAGACTTTGTAAATGGGCGTCTGAGTGTGAATGAACTATGTAGTGTTGAGTCATCTGCATATGAGTGAATGGGATTGTGGGTGACAGATAAGAGATCATTAACATGAACCTGAAATAGGGTTGGCGACAGAACTGATCCTTGTGGCATGCCGGCGTTAATGGAGTGGAATTTGGAATATACATCATCTACTTTTACTCTTACTTTCCTGTCAATAAGATATGAAGAAGTCAAAGGAACAAAAGACGTTAGTCCATAGCAAGGGAGTTTGGACAGCAGGGAACAGTGCCATACTCTATCGAAAGCTTTAGAGATATCAAGAGCTACTGCATGAGTTTCTCCAATCAATTGATTGATGGATGGTATGAGTTAAGAGATTGAGTATATCAATGGTGGATCTTTCATGGCGAAAACCATATTGTCTATCACTAATTAAGTTGTTGGATTCAAGATGTTTAACAATGTGCTTATTAATTAAAGTTTCAAATACCTTACCAAAAGAAGATGTGACAGCTATTGGTCTGTAATAGGAGGGGTCAGACGAACTTCCTTTCTTCGGAATTGGGTAGATATTGGCTTCTTTCCATGAATTTGGGAATAAAGAAGTACGTATGCATAGTCTTAATAATTTAGGTAGGACAGAGGCAAGTTCAGGGGAACACTTTTTCAAAACAATTGGCGGAATTCCATCTGGACCTGGAGCTTTGTTGGTAGGTAAATTGTCTAGGATGGATTTTACGTATCTTGTCTGTATTTTAAATGGGGCAATTTCGGGAGAATCAAGTTCCAGTACTGGGACATTCTGGCTGGTATCGTCTATGGTAGAGTTTCTGGCAAAGGTACTGGCAAAGATATCTGCTTTCCCACGCGGGTCATTTGTAATGTTGCCATCTGAAGATTTTCGTGGGGGAATGGAAGATGACTTGTTAAAGTTATTATTGAAAGAATTAAGAGTTGACCAGAATATACTACTGTCATTAGGGTTGTTAAGTAGTTCTGATGCTTGCTTTTGAAGAAAGTTTGATTTAGATAGATTTAATACAGCTTTTGCATGATTTTAGCAATTTTAAATTGGGAGAGTGATTAAGATGTTTTTTATTTTAAGTAAGAGTTATATGCTAATGACTTTTGGGCTGTTGCTCTGGCACAGTTCCCATCAAACCATTTTGGAGAGTTCGATCTTTTAGTGAACTGTTGACTTGGTATGAATAAATCCATACCAGCTAGTATTAAGTCACAAATGTGGGACTGGGTAGAATTGGGATCACTAGAGAAGAAAGACTGCCATGGAATGTCAGCAAGACAATTTCTACATCCATCCCAGTCTGCCCTATCAAAGTGCCATCGGGTCACCCTGACAGTTTCAGAACGGGAAGGTGTGTCTAAAAAAACACAAAATGGCAAGGTGGCTAATGAACTACATCAGTACACAGCACAAAGGCCGACCCTTGATCTCCCTAAGCTCATCAGAGGAATGTCTTATGATGGGGAGAGTACCCAAGTGTCACAGAGTAAATTGAAAAACTGCATAAAACCTGTATAGAACCATCTGGGAGTACCAAGAATGGAGATAAAACATTCAGTTTTACCAGCATGTTTTTCAGTTCCTTTTTGAGCCTGTTTATCTCTGCACTAAATCATCTAAAAAAAAAAAAAAAGCTCACAGTGCAACACCCTCAATCATCAACTGGTCTAAGTGTTGAATATTTGACTCTTCCCTGTGATCTTGACCTTCAGTAGAGTACTCTCAAACTCAAATTACTTTATTCTTGTTTAACCATTAACTCTTGCACCCACTGGGGTTCAAATTTAATCTTATCAGCCCGAGTTGACCTTGCCCACTGACCTTGACCATTATGCTTTCCCTGTCACCTTGACCTTTGCTCTTTCCGTCCCCTTGACCTTGTTCTTTCCCTGTCACCTTGACCTTTGCTCTTTCCCTGTCACCTTCACCTTGCACTTTCCCTGTCAATTTGACCTTTGCTCTTTCCCTGTCACCTTCATCTCGCTTTTTCCCTGTCACCTTGACATGTGCTCTTTCCCTGTCACCTTGACATGTGCTCTTTCCCTGTCGCCTTGACATCTGCTCTTTCCCTGTCACCTTGACGTGTGCTCTTTCCCTGTCACCTTGACATTTATCTTTCCCTGTCACCTAGACATTTACTCTTTCCCTGTCACCTTGACATTTGCTCTTTCCCTGTCGCCTTGACATTTGTCTTTCCCTGTCACCTTGACATTTGTCTTTCCCTGTCACCTTGACATTTGGTCTTTCCCTGTCACCTTGACATTTGTCTTTCCCTGTCACCTTGACATTTGTCTTTCCCTGTCACCTAGACATTTGCTCTTTCCCTGTCACCTTGACATTTGCTCTTTCCCTGTCACCTTGACATTTGCTCTTTCCCTGTCACCTTGACATTTGCTCTTTCCCTGTCACCTTGACATTTGTCTTTCCCTGTCACCTTGACATTTATCTTTCCCTGTCACCTAGACATTTACTCTTTCCCTGTCAACTTGACATTTGCTCTTTCCCTGTCACCTAGACATTTGCTCTTTCCCTGTCACCTTGACATTTGCTCTTTCCCTGTCACCTTGACATTTGTTCTTTCCCTGTCACCTTGACATTTGCTCTTTCCCTGTCACCTAGACATTTGCTCTTTCCCTGTCACCTTGACATTTGCTCTTTCCCTGTCACCTTGACATTTGCTCTTTCCCTGTCACCTAGACATTTGCTCTTTCACTGTCACCTTGACATTTGCTCTTTCTCTGTCACCTTGACATTTGCTCTTTCCCTGTCACCTTGACATTTGTTCTTTCCCTGTCACCTTGACATTTGCTCTTTCCCTGTCACCTAGACATTTGCTCTTTCCCTGTCACCTTGACATTTGCTCTTTCCCTGTCACCTTGACATTTGTTCTTTCCCTGTCACCTTGACATTTGCTCTTTCCCTGTCACCTAGACATTTGCTCTTTCACTGTCACCTTGACATTTGCTCTTTCTCTGTCACCTTGACACTGGTCTTTCCCTGTCACCTAGACATTTGCTCTTTCCCTGTCACCTTCACATCTGCTCTTTCACTGTCACCTTGACATTTGCTCTTTCCTTGTCACATTGACCTTTCACTGACTGTTCTCAGAACTGAATATCTCCATCAGTGTTTTAATATCAATACTTCCACAAAATTTAGTCTACATCAGATAAAAACTTTGTTAACCTTGCCATATGAACTTGACCTTTGACCTGTTATTCTTAAAAGAAAAAAATAGGGTGATCCTCAACTCGTCTATCAAACTGCATCCAAATCAGATCAAAACTGTTATAGTTATTTCATCACACACAGGTCGAACTTTGACCTTGCCCTGTGACTTTGGCCTTTGAGTAGCGCTCTTAAAACTGAATCCCTTCGTTCTTGCCTTATCCTTAACCCATCCAGTAAGTTTGGTTCAAATCAGATCAATACTGTTTGAATTGACACTACTCTGTAACCCTGGCCTTTGACCTTTCCCTGTGACCCTGAGCTTTGACTAATTATTATCAAATTCGGTCCATTTTGCTCTTACCATATCCTCAACACTTCCATAAAGTTTCATATAAACAGATGAACTTTAAGTAGACCTTACTCTGTAACCTTGACCTCTGACCTAATGTTCTCACTAGCAATAGGTTTACTCGTTGGCTGACCCTCAATACTTCCACCAAGTTAGGTTAAAATCAGATGAAAACTATATGAGTTATTTTGTTAACCAATACACACGGATCAAACTCTGACCTTGCTCTCTGACCTTGGCCTTTGATTGTTCTCAAAACTGAATCACTTCACTCTTGCTTATCATCAGCCTGTCTTCCAAGCTTTGTCAAAACTGGATAAAAACTGTTCAGGTTGACTTTGATGGGTCAAACTTTGTTCTAGTCCTGTGGCCTTGATCTCTGACCTAGTGTTTTCAAAAACTATAGGATTATGAGCACTTGGCTAACCTTCAAGCCTTCTACCAAGTTTGGCTGAAATCGGATAAAAACTATATGAATTATTCTGTTCACACATAATGCACACGCAAGCGCTGATCAAAACACAACACCCTCACACTTAGTAGTCACAGGTGTAATGAATGGTAGAGCAGACACTGGTCCTGTGAATGATATAACGGGTAATAATGGAGTACAGGAGAGAATGATAATGGGGAGCGACTGTAGGACATGTGTCAGAAAAGAAGGTTGTGCATATGTACTTATTTTCAACACAAAGATGCACATAAACATGCGTGGTATAGAGGGAATGGAGATCATGTTGAATGGAGCCTGAATGACTACGTGCTCGTAGACACATCGATGCTGGGTAGTGTTGTTGATACGAGGGCAGTGAGAGAAAGATGTGGAGGATTGTCAGATCATATGATTGTGGCATGCAAGGTCAAGATGAGAGGAGTATGGTGGACCAAGAAAGAGAGGAGCTGTCAGGGACTGAGACTGAAAGTTGAGAAGCTGAGGATCAAAGAAATGGCAGATTAATACAGGGCCAAAGTAGAGGAAGAATCAGAATTAGTGAATTGGACTGAAATGGATCTTGACAGCTTGTGGAATGTTAATAGGGACTACTTCTTTAGGAATGCTAAAGTGATGTGTGGCGTGCGAAAAGTAGCAACAAAGAAGAAAAATATGGCATGGTGGGATGAAGAGGTTAAGAGAGCAATGAAGGAAAAGGGGAAGAAGTGGCTAGAGTGGACACAACACAGCTGTTCAGTTGCAATAAGAAATGAATATACTGAGATCAAGAAGCACGTGAAGAGAATAGTCTATCTATCTACTGCCAGACGCTTTAATCCCGTAAAGGGTGGCCACAAACAAATCGCCTCCATGTCACCCTGTCCCCCCCCCCCATTTCACCGCCCTGCTCCCAGCTCACACACCCCCTCTCTCATATGCCTCTCCACTACATCCCTCCACCTCATCCTTTGCTTCCCCCTCCCTTTCGCCTCCTCCATTTCACTCACATACACTCTCCTCGTCAGTCTTTCATTCTCCATCCTCTCCATACGGTCAAACAATCTCAGTGTATTTCTCCTAACGCTCTCTATCACATCCACATCCACATTACAACGCTCCTTCACTTCCTCATTTGTCAGTCTGTCTCTCCATGTGACTCCACATGCTCCTCTAAAACTCATTTCCACTGCTCTCACTCTTGACTTGTCTCCCTCCAACAAGGTATAAGCTTCGCTTCCATACATTAGAGTTGGTATCACAATATTGTCATGCAGTGACTTTTTTACTTCCAAGCTCACTTCCCTGTTCCTTATCACTGTTTTCAAAGAACCAGCAACGTTTCTTCCTTGTTGTACCCTTTCAAGCACTTCACCTAAACTTCCATCCTTACTCATCAGTCATCACACTACCCAAGTACTGAAAAACATTCACATTTGCCATTTCCTCCTCATCCAACCTCAATGTACATTCAGTGACTTCATTTCTCTCGAAAACCATAACCTTACTTTTACCTACATTCACCTTTAGATTCCGTTTCTTACACACTCTCCCAAACTCATTCACCAAGCCTTGCAATTCTCCTTCGCCTTCACCTACAACATAGTATCATCTGCAAACAACAGTACAGGGAGTTTCCAAACACTGCCCTCTAACATTAAGGCCACTCCGACATCCACTGCCCTACCTTGTATCTCTTTTAATTCCCATCCACATACAGATTAAACAACCATGCAGACATGACACATCCCTGTTTCAATCCAACCTTTAAATAGAAAAATTCACTCTGTTCACTGTCTACATGCAGTGCAGCCATAGCACCCTCATACATACTCTTCACGGCATTCAGCAACTTCCCATTTACTCCATATTCTTAATACTTTCCACAATCCTTGTCTATTCACCCTGTCATATGCTTTCTCCAAATCCATGAAGGCTACATACAACTTCTCTCCCTTCTCTAGAAACTTTTCCACTAATGACCTAAGAATGAATATCTGATCTACACAACCTACTTCCTTCCTAAAACCTTCTTGTTCTTCTCCAACTAATTCCTCTGTTATTTCATTAACGATTTCAGTAAGTATTCTACCAAATACTTTTCCTATTACACTAAGAAGACAAATGCCCTTATGATTACCAAACTTCTTTTTTCCCCTTTTCTTTTGTAGAGGGGAATAATTATACCTAACTTCCAATCTTCCGGGGCTCTACCTTCCTCCCATGTCAAGCTGCACATTTTCCATATCCATTCTACTACTATCTCTCCCCCATGCTTCAGCATTCACAACACACTCCATCAATTCCTGGGACTTTCCCCATTTTGACATTCTTCATTGCTTCCACAACTTCCATCCTACTGATTTCTTCCTCTCTTCTCGTATCCCTCTTTCTCCCAGTCATTCCCCAGCCACTTATACTCGAATTACAACAATTCGTTAAAGTGTTCTCTCCATCTGCTCACTTTTTCTCCCTTCTCCACAAGCAACCTACCATTTTTATCTTTTACTCCCCGACCACCTTCATCATTCTGTGTAACTCTTTTTACCCCTACCCCTGGGGGTAGGGGGGTTTCAAGAATACTCCCCCAGTATCCCTGCTTGTCGTACGAGGCGACTAAAAGGGTTGGTGGTGGGTTAGTGCCCTACCCCATAAAAAGAACTAACTAAAAAAGCAAATAAAGCGCCTCGGACCCGGACGGACCATACGTTGACGACTAAGGAACGGACAAAGGACATTCTGAGAGTAGGAACGTGGAATGTGAGAGGAGTGAATGATGAAGTGAAAGAGAGAGAGATTGTCCAGGTGCTTGAGGATGCAAAAGTGGATATATGTGGATTGACTGAAACTAAATGGCAAGGTAAAAGGATGAGAGAATGGGAATACGGTGTAGGTATATGTGCGGGAGTCAGTGAGAATGAGAGGGCAAGAGAGGGAGTATGTCTGATGATAAGCAAGAAGTGGAAGGAGAATATAAGAGAGTATGGAACAGTGGGTGCAAGGATTGTATGGGTGAGGATGAAAGTAGGTATACAAGCATGGGCGATTGTATGTGTGTATGCTCCAACGGAGGATCGAGTGGCAAGAGTGAAAGATGAGTTTTGGGCGAGAGTAGAAGCATGTATGGACAAGTTTGAGAGGAGCGAGAGAGTGCTGTTGATTGGAAACATGAATGGCAAAGTCGGGAATGTACGAGTGGATGGAGTGGTTGGTCAGTGGGGTGTGCCAGCGGAAGTAGATGGGAATGGTAGTGCTTTGGTGGACATCTGTGCTGGTAAGGGGTTGGCAATAGCCAACACCTACTTTCGTCATAAGATGATCCACCGGTATACATGGAGAGTAATGAGGAGGATGGATGGTGAACTTGTTGAACAAAAGGCAATGATAGACTACGTGTGTGTGGATGAGCGAATGAGAAGACAAGTGTTGGATGCAAGGGTGTGGAGAGGGTGGGGGAATGGAGTCTCGGACCATCACTTAGTGATGGCCAAGGTGGAGCTGCAAAGAAAGTGGTTGAGGAGGCGAAGGGGAAGACAGGAGGAAGCAGCTCCTGTGAGAAGAGTGGAGAAATTGCAAGATAGTGAGAAGAGGACAGAGTATAAGAGCATAGTGGAAGAAAGATTGGGAAAGTATGAGCTAGAGCAGATGGAAGGGGTGGAAGACGTAAGATATTCACGGAAGAGATAAGCGCAGCGTGTGAGGCGGTTTGTGGAGTGAGGAGATGCAAGGGTGTGCAAGGGACAGCATGGTGGAATGATGAGGTGAAACAAGCTGTGGAACAAAAGAACAAGGCATATGGTGAATGGTTGGCGAGTAGAGGTAGGGGAGAAGATGAGAGAGAGAAGAGAGAGGTATATGTGAGCAGGAGAAGGGAGGTTAAGAGACTGGTGAAGGAGAGTAAGAAGAAAGTGGATGAAGAGTTTGGGAGGAATCTGAGTGTGAAATGGAGGGAGAGTAAGAAATTGTTTTGGAAGGAGGTAAAGAAAGTAAGGCAGTGTGAAAGGGGAAATAGTAGGGGAGTGAAAGATAGGAATAATAGATTGTTGGTGGAGAAGAGAGAGAAATTGAGGAGATGGAAGGAGCACTTTGAGGATTTGTTGAATGTAGAGAGTGAGAGCAGTGTGAGTATAAGTGGTTGGGGAATGGCTGGGAGAAGAAGAGATGAGAGGAAGGAGGAAGAGATCAGTAGGTCGGAAGTAGTGGAAGCGATGAAGAAGATTAAGCTGGGAAAGGCCCCAGGAATTGATGGAGTGTGTGGTGAAATGCTTAGGTATGGGGGTGAGATTATTGTGGAGTGGATATGGAAGTTGTGTAGATTGGCTTGGGAAGAGGGAAGGGTTCCAGAGGACTGGAAATCAGGTATAATTGTTCCTCTGTACAAAGGAAAAGGGGAGAGAGAAGTATGTGGTAACTATAGGGGTATTTGCCTTCTTAGTGTGACTGGTAAAATATATGGTAGAATACTCATTGATAGGGTTAGGCATATGACAGAGGAGCTAGTTGGAGAAGAACAAGGGGGATTTAGGAAGGGAAAAGGGTGTGTAGATCAGATATTTGTTCTAAGATGTTTAGTGGAGAAGTATCTAGAGAAGGGAAGGAAAGTGTACACTGCCTTCATGGACTTGGAAAAAGCTTATGACAGAATAGATAGGAAAGGTATGTGGAAGGTATTAAGAATATATGGAGTGGAGGGGAAATTGTTGAGTGCTGTGAAGAGTATGTACGAGGGAGCTAGGGCTACGGTGCGAGTGGATGGTGAGCTGAGTGAGTTCTTTGATCTCAATGTGGGACTGAAACAGGGGTGTGTAATGTCTCCATGGCTGTTTAATATATATATGGATGGGGTCGTAAAGGAGGTACAAGGTAGGGCAGTGGATGTGGGGGTGGCTCTAATGAATGAGGGTGAGATTTGGAAGATTCCGGTGTTGCTGTTTGCTGATGATACAGTATTGTTGAGTGAAGATGAATGGGAGTTGCAAGGTTTGGTGAATGAATTTGGGACAGTGTGTGAGGAGGAAGCTGAAAGTTAATGTAAACAAAAGTAAAGTTATGGTGTTTGAGAGGAATGAAGTCACAGAGTGTGCAGTGAGGTTGGATGGTGAGGATATGGAGAATGTGGATGCATTCAAGTACTTGGGTAGTGTGATGAGTAAGGATGGAACTTTGGGGGATGAAGTACGTGAAAGGGTACAGCAGGGAAGGAAGGTTGTTGGCACACTGAAAGCAGTGATGAGAAATAGGGAGGTGAGTATGGAAGTTAAGAAGTCACTGCATGATGGTATTGTGATCCCTACCCTGACGTATGGAAGCGAGGCGTGGACCTTGCAAGAGGGGAACAAGTCAAGAGTGAGAGCAGTGGAAATGAGTTACTTGAGAGGAGCATGTGGAGTGACATGGAGGGACAGGTTGACGAATGAAGAAGTGAAGGAACGTTGTGGGGTAGATGTGGATGTGGTTGAAAAGATTAGGAGAAATACACTGAGGTGGTTTGGACATGTGGAGAGGATGGAGAATGAAAGACTGACTAAGAGGGTGTATGTAGGTGAGGTGGAGGGAGGGAGAGGGAGGGTAGACCGAGGATGAGGTGGAGGGATGGAGTTGAGAGGTATATGAGGGAGGGGGGGGTGAGTTGGGGGGAGGGGAGTCAAATGGTGGGTGACAGAGTGACTTGGAGGCGTTTTGTCTGCGGCCACCCTTTGCGGGATTAGGGCGTCGGGCTATAGATAGATAGATAGAAGAACATTTTCTTACATTCCCTCCACTTTACACTCAAAGTCCTTCCAAATTCCTCATCCACTCTCTTCTTGCTCTCTCTTATTAATCTTTTCACCTCTCTTTTCCTCTCTACATATGACTCCCTCTTCTATCTCTCAACTTCCTCCATGTCCTTGTTTCTCATCCACTCACTATATGCTCTCTTCTTTTGTGCCACAGCCTGTCTCACATCTTCATTCCATTATTCTGTTCCTTGCATCCCCTTTCGTATTCTTTTCACCCCACACACCACCTCACATGCTGCACAGATTTCTTCTGTGAATATCTTGTTCACACCTTTCACGTCGCCCATCTGCTCCAAATCATATTTACCCAATTGCTCCTCCATTTCTCTGTTATATTCTGCCTTTATTCCATTCTCGTGCAACCTTTCTACCCTCCTTGTATGAACTACTTCCTCCTGTCCTTCACTTCTTCTATTCCTCCATTTCATTTGAACCTTGACTTTCACCACAACCAAGCAGTGGTCAGAAAGTCCACTCCCCAACCTGTATATGCTCTTGCATCCATTACACACCTCCCCATTCTGTCACCCACACACACATAATCAATCATTGCCTTACGTCCATTTAGTTCACCACCCACTCTTCTCATCACTCGCTACTTACTGTATATCTATGGATTATTTTTTGTCTAAAAAAGGTATTGGCTATCACCAACCCCCTCCCTGTACAAATGTCCACTAGAGCACTGCCATTCTCATCCACTTCTGAAGGAACACTCAACTCATCAACTACTCCATCCACCCTCACAAACCCTACTTTCCATTCATATCTCCAATCAAAAACACTCTCTCATTCCTTTCAAACTTTTCCATGCACGCTCCCACATTTGTCCAGAACTCTTCTTTCACTCTATTTGCATGATCTTACATCGGCACGTATACACACAATCGGCCACATTTGTAGCTCAACTTTCAATCTTACCCACACAATCCTTGAACCAACTGATTCATACTCTCTTTTATTCTCCTTCCATCTCTTGCACACAACAGTACATACGCCTTCTTTTGCCCTCTCATTCGCACCTACTCCCGCGCACATACCCCATCCATACTTCCTTCTCTCACTCTCTCACCTAACCATTTAGTCTCATTTCTTCCACATACACCCACTTTTGCACCCTCAAGCACCTGGACAATCTCTCTCTCTCTTTCACCCCATCATTCGCACCCCTTACATTCCACGTCCCAATCCGTATCATGCCCTTTGTTCGGTGTTTAGTCGTCACCTGTTGGTCAGTCCTGGTCCAAGGGTTCTTGTTCGTATTTTTAGTTAGTTTTCCGGGGAGGGGCACTACCCTCCGCCAACCCACCTCTTGTCAGGCAGGGAACATATGTTGGTTGGTTATAAGGTTACCACCCAGTGCTGTCAATGACAGTAAAGAAGAAAAAGAAGGAGGTAAATGATGACGTAGGAAGAAATATAAATGCAAATTACTCTGAAAATAGGAAGCTATTTTAGAAAAAGGTGCTGAATTGTAGAAGTGACAGTGGAAAGAAATGGGAAGGTGTGAAGGATGTGAGTGGTTGATTATTAACCCATGGGGACGATGTAAGGACCAGATGGAAATAATATTTTGAAAGTCTGATGAATGGGAATTGAGAGACCAAAGCGACTGTTCACATTATTGGTTTGGGGGGTGTACAAAGAAGGAATGCTGTGCCACGAAACGTGGCATTCGCACAGGTGAAGAACGCTGTGATGCGGCTGAAAAATGGCAAAGCAACTGAGGCTGATGAGGTGTATGCAGAGATGATAAAGTGTAGTGGAGAGGGGGAATGAAGTGCTTTTTGGAGATATGTAAGAAGGCATGAATGAATGAAACTGTGCCTGTAGAGTGGGAAAAGGTAATGATTGTAACCCTGTACAAAAATAAAGGTGAGCGAAGTGAATGCAAGAATTATCGTGGCATAAGTTTATTGAGTGTGTGTGTGTAGGGAAGGTATATAGAAGAAGTACTACAGAGAAAGAGAGATATCAGGAGTCCTAGTGATTGACGAACAGGGTGGCTTTAGGAGTGGTAGAGGATGTGTGGATCAAATATATGCAAAAAGACAGAGAGTGGAAAAGACGTGTGAGAAGGACTATAAGGTGTTTATGGCATTTATGTATCTTGAAAAAGCATACGACCAAGTAGACAGAGAGGGACTGTGGAAGGTTTTGCGTATGTACGGTGTAGATGGTAAGCTGCTAGGTGCCGTCATGAGTTTAAATGATGGTAGTGAGGTATGTGTAAGGGTTAATGGGCATCTAAGTGATTGGTTCACAATCAATGCGGGCATATGACAAGGCTGTGTGATGTCCCCATGGTTGTTCAATATATATATTTATGGATGAGATGATGAGAGAAGTAAAAACACGAGTAATGGAGAGAAGGATGACGCTGGTAATGAATGGTGATGGATGGATTATCTCAAATTTGTTGTATGCTGACGATGCAGTACTACTTGTAAATGCCGGACAAGAGCTTGGTAGACAAGTGCGGAGTGTTGTAAATGTCTGTGACCGTCATGCTTTGAGAGTAAATGTAGAAAAGACTAAAGTGATGGTTACAGAGAGAGAAGGTGACTCTCAGTGCGATGATGCAGTGAATGGAGATAGACTGGAATCGACGAGAGAGTTCAAATACCTGGGTACACTGACAGAAAAGAGAGGAAAATGTGCAAATGATGTCGAAAGTTAAGTGACGCAAGGAGGAAAGCAGCTAGTGCTATGAAAGCCTTGATTAAAACAGAGGCTTGGGTGTTGCAGCTGCGCGAGGCTAACATGAAGGAGTGTTAGTGCCAGCTTTAACATACGGATGTGAGACTATGGTGTGGCATGAAAATGAAGTCAGGAGTAAGAGCAGTGGAGATGGGACTGCTGAGGAATGTATGTGGAGTACAGAGAGTGGATAGGATACGGAATAATGTGATTCGTGAAAGATGCGGAGTGAGGACGTCGGTGGACACCAGTATCGAAGAGAGTGTACTGAGATGGTTTGGTCATGGGGACAGAATGGATGACAAGTGGTGAAAATGGTATATCTGAGCAAATCTGAGGGAGGGAGGAGGCGAGGTGCTACAAGAAGAAGGTGGAGGGATATGGTGGATGAGTGTGTGAGGAAGACAGGTATGGAAGATGGTGAGGCTAAGGGACTGAAGAGATCGAGCTGGCTGGATGAACTCTGTGCGGAGAAGCGCATTCCCAGGGATTGGGCAACCCATTTTAAAGTGACAGCGTTCGGGTTGACTATAAGATACGTATATGTGAAGCTACGAGACGTGGGGATTTTTTTTTTTTCTTGTTTTTTTTTTTTGACTCTCTGATGGAGCCAGGATTTCATGGGCTTGAATGATGTGTGAATAAGCGTAGTCCACTGAACTTGGCAAACTTAGGCTGTCTGGGCGTTGCTACTCCTCACCCTGCCCCAGGATGGGAAACGAGCTCCGGATGATGATGATGTTGAAAAATTAAATAAACTAGCATATAAAAGAAGACACATTCAATTTTACCTTCAAATTCTTTAGTTCCTGCTTGAGTCTGTTCAGCTGCTTTCGATCCAATGGTTTGGTTAACTCTTCCTCCCTGAACCTCAAGTCGTTCTTCATGAAATCAATGATGTTCTGCTCTTTGTAGACGGCAGCGTTGGCCACTGAAAAGCAGGTAAAATTTAAATTTTAATTGTCTTCATCATCATCATCATCGTCGTCATCAGAAAAGTTGGTTCAAATCAGTTCTTGTTCTTGTGTCTCATTCTTATCTAGACATGAACCCAGTGTCTCGAGCTTATCTGGATGTGAACCCAATGAACTGCAGGCTGAAGCTGCCCTTCTCCTACATTCCACTATCCTCCATTTACTGGACAGGAAGGGAGTTTTTTTTTTTTCTGCAGTCCACAATCCTCGCTTTACAGGACAGGGAGGAAGTTTTTCCTTTTGAGGATAAAGAAAAAATTAAAGTGTATATTTCTGTATAACCAGGCAAGGGAGCCTCCCAGTTTTATCAGCGCCACAGTGTGAAAACTTCCCTGTCCAGCACCTCAGATGAACAAGTCTGAACGGTTTATGCAAGTCTTCATCATCATTATCATCACCAAGTCATTCCCCATAAAATAAATAACATACTGCTCTTTGTAGAAGGCTATGTTGGCCACACAAAGATACGCACAAGTCAGGCACAAGTCAACACTTTTCCTATACTCTCTCCACTTTAATTTGGACTCAAAATGTCAGCTCTCTTGGATGCTGACCTGTAACAAGAGATTAACACTAGAATATGATGCAACATTCTCTTTGCTTCAACCTGATCAAAAACCTACACACACACACACACAGACACACACACGCACACACACACACACACGCACACACACACACACACACACACACATAGATATATATATATATATATATATATATATATATATATATATATATAAATATATATATATATATATATATATATATATATATATATATATATATATATATATATATATATATATCCCATTGAAGCCCAGTGTCCGCAGTACTGGACGGAACTGGGAATTTTCAAATCTTGATAAAGTAGGGAACACCCGGGTAGGGACCTATGAGTTTCGCGACTACGAGCCAATAGGCGGAGGGCGGTACGCTTAGTACCCGCCCAGTGCAGTGCCTCGTCCAGCTACGGGATCCACTGGGATATATATATATATATATATATATATATATATATATATGTCTATATATATAGATATATATATATATATATATATATATATATATATATATATATATAAGTTGTCTGTCTATCCATCTATCTATTATCTATGGATCTACCTATGTATCTATAATATATATATATATATATATATATATATATATATATATATATATATATATATATATATATATATATATATATATATATATATATATATATATATATATATATATATATATATATATATATATATATATATATATATATATATATATATATATATATATATATATATATATATACACCGATGTATGGGCTAGGTTCATTGTGAAAAATGACCCAAAGCTCAACTGAACGTGAGCCTTGTGGACTGCAGACTGAGGTAGCACTTATCCAGCAGTTCACCATCCTCTTTTCTGGGGACAGATTGGGAGTAGATGGACTTTTATTTAACTGGTCAGTGAAGTCTGGTTGAGGGACTTTTGTATAGCTGGTCAGTGAAGTCTGGATGAGAGACTTTTGTACAACTGGTCAGTGAAGTCTGGTTGAGGGACTTTTGTACAACTGGTCAGTGAAGTCTCCCAGTTATATATGAGTCACCACAAAGGGTCAGTGAATGTTACATCTAAACCCCTAATTTGAAAATTATCCTTATACTAGTCGTCATGTGGGTTGCTTTAACTGAAAAGAATGAAATGAATATTACAGTACAGTCACTGGAAGAGGTTAAGTACAATAGGTCGCGTAGTGCTTTACTGTTTACTGTACCTAGTGGTCAGGTGGGTTACGGTGCCTACATCAGATGTGGCCCATTAAGATTCTAAATCCATGGAATGGTTAGAGACGCTAAAGAAGCTTCAGCTTGTGATTGTACGGTCCGTGTTACAAGTGGTGATTTATTTTGTTTATTACACCTTAACATTTTCTTGTATATGTGTTATCTACCATTTGTCATTTCAAAATCGATGTAGCTTTCATCAGTAACATAGTAAGGAATAGTGAGGTGTAATATCCAGATTAAATTGCTTACGAAGATGTATTATGAAGTTTACCCTACCTTACCCTACCCTAACCAAACCTATCCTACACTATCCTACCTTACCTTACCCAAACCAAACCTACCCAACACCATCCTACCTTACAGTACAATACCCTAACCAAACCTACCCTACCTTACCCTAACCAAACCTATCCTACACTATCCTACCTTACCCTACCGAAACCAAACCTACCCAACACTATCGTACCTTACAATACCCTAACCAAACCTATCCTACACTATCTTACCTTACCCTACCCTAACCAAACCTACCCTACCTTACCCCTACCCTAACCAAACCTATCCTACACTATCCTACCTTATCCTACCCTAACCAAACCTATCCTACACTACCCTACCTTACCCCTACACTAACCAAACCTATCCTACACTATCCTACCTTACCCTACTCTAACCAAACCTATCCTACCCTAACCAAATCTATCCTACCTTATCCTACCCTAACCAAACCTATCCTACCCTAACCAAACCTATCCTAGATTATCCTACCTTATCCTACCAAACCAAACCTATCCTACACTATCCTACCTTACCCCTACACTAACCAAACGTATGCTACTCTATCCTACCTTAACTTACTCTAACCAAACCTATCCTACTCTATCCTACCTTACCTTACTCAAACCTAACCTATCTTTCCTTACCCTACCCTATCCCTAACCTAATTTAGCCTCCCCTAACCCATCCTATCCTATCCCTAACTTAATCTAGCCTGCTCTATCTTACTCTACCTTACCTTACCCCAACGTATCTTACCCTAACTTACCCTACCCTACCCTGACCACCATCGTCTTCTTGCCTCTACCCATATCCTACAATCAACCAACTCCTCCCACCCTTGAACTTAAACCATTATTGGTCACATACACTTTGTCTTCAAGATTCCATAACAAGGTTGCTCCTATGTTGCATTTAAAGAAAAACTATACATTACATAATTACACTTTCCTTATGATGGGATGCTGGAGAGAGACATCTTCACGTGATGGCACTAATGTAACTGGGTGGCTTAACTGCCAGGTTATAAAAGTGTCCCCTCACTTTCCTCCCATCACTCGAAGGGAGGATGGTGGACTGATAACCGGCCTGCAGTCCACAGTGTTCATGTCTAAATGAGCTTGGGTTGCAGCTACGACTACTTACAGTGGTGGAAGGAAAAGTACTTATAGTACAGAAATAGTTTATGTGTAAATTTCATTCTAACCATCTGTACTGAGTACAAGTGTATCTTTCCATACAACTGGCCTAACAAAGCAGTACAAAAATGGTCATGTGCAACTCCTGTCCTAACCGTCTATACTGTGTAAACGTGTATCCTACTTCCATCCATCGCTGCTCTTGGGAATTAAAAGGTTTGTCTCTTTTTATGCACGAGAGAAAGAATCAAAGGCCAGGTGCCCGCAAGACCGTTCCCCCCAAGAAAAAAAAAAATGAGATCCATATTCAAGATCTGTTCATTTCGAGATGCCTGGACACACTATGTCTGAATGACTGGGGATCATAGGCAGTAAGAAATGCAGACAGGAGGTGACAGTTCCAGAGTTGACCTGTTGCATACATGAAGAACTGGGAGTAACGGTTAACGCTTGCATTAGAAAGATGGACAGAAAAGGGATGAGAGTTTGTTGCTAGACGGTTGATACGCGTCCGCCGTAGTGGTGAAGGGATGCAAGCAGACAGTTCAGAGGAATAGTGACCACTGAAGTAGCAATAGGAAAGTGATAAAGATGTAACAGGGCGGCCAAGAGACAGGGGTTGGAGGGAGTCAGTGAGAGTTTGCTAATCAACTCCGTGTGCTTTATGCTTCAAACTTCCCTCCTTGATGCACCATATCAAAGAGAATCACCCATGGCCACAGTCACATACCAAGTCTTTCTCAGCTTAGGAATATTGACCACCAGGGGAAAGTGACAAGTAAAAGAGATGAAATACCAGAGAAACATATCAGACCCCTCTCAGTTTAAGAATATTAGCCAGCAGAGGAAAGTGACAACAAATGAAATATTAGAGATTCATACTAAACCTCTCTCAACTTAGAAATATTAGTCAGCAAAGGAAAATGACAAAAAAATAAGATGAGATACTAGAGAAACATATCAAGTCTCTCTCAGCTTAGGAATATTAGGAATGTAAGGCTGTACGGTGGTGAGACCTAGGCAGTAAAGGAGGAGGATATTCGGAAGCTCAAATAAGAGAAATGACAATGATTCGATGGATGTGTAGTGCGTCCTTGCATGCGAGGCCTGGGGAGGCTAGGATTACGACTGAAGAGTTGACATGAATGATGGGACTGGAATGTACTGGTGTTGGGATGATGAGGGGTAGACTGCGATGGTTTGGGCATATTGAGAGGATGGAGGATGACAACTTGGTACGGAAGGTCAGAGGTGTGAAAGTCGGTATTAGGGTTGTGAGAGGCAGACCGAAAAAAAACCTGAGACGAGGTCACATAGTGTAGGATCAGGGACTGAATAGGAAGGCTGCCAGCGGTCGAGCAGCATGGACAGCCACCATTAGGGGACCAAGGCTAATACATGCAAACATGTTGGAACCATTATAAATAATACGACAACAAAAGGACTCTTACAAGAGGCGAAATATTTGAGAAACATACCAAACCTCTCACAACTAAGAAATGTTAGCCAGCAAAGGAAAGTGACAAGTATGAGAAGTAAAACAGAAAGAAAAATACCAATCCTCACTAAACTAAGGAATATTAGGCAGCAGAGGAAAGTAACGAAATAAGAGGTGAAATACTAGAGAAAGATATCAAGCCTCTCTCAACCTAGGAATATTAGGTAGAAGAGGAAGGTGACAAGTAGAAAAGGTGAAATATTAGAGGCATATCCAAATTTTCTCGGCTTAGTAATATTAGCCACCAGAGGAAAGTGACAAGCAGAAGTGGTGAAATGTTAGAGAAACATATAATTCCTTTCTTAACTTGGGAATATTAGCCAACAGAGGAAAGTAACAAGTAGCAGAGTGTGGCATACTGTATTAGAGACACATGCCAAGCCTCTTTCAGCTTAGGAAAGTGACATGAAATGATACACAGCAACAGGCAATGTTTCTCCTCAAGTCCTACACTTCATCAAAAACTACCATGGCATTAAGTAAAAGTGCATGCTTCTTCCACCGAACC
Source organism: Coenobita brevimanus (assembly GCF_032717465.1). Taxonomy (NCBI): domain Eukaryota; kingdom Metazoa; phylum Arthropoda; class Malacostraca; order Decapoda; family Coenobitidae; genus Coenobita; species Coenobita brevimanus. The sequence goes on along the minus strand of NC_136973.1, from coordinate 10,098,258 downwards.
TAACCTGACTTAACCTACCATCGACACTGAGCAGCAGTGTTTCATTTCATCCAAACGAACCACACCTAATTCAACCCAAGTCAACAATCATCAATAAGCAGCAATGTCTTTCCTTCTATCCAGTCTAACCTAATCTAACTTAACTTGACTCAAGCTACCATCAAAACTAAGCATTGTGTCATCTTTACTTAACCTGACTCAACCCGACTCAACCTACCATCAATGTTAAGCAGCAGTGAGTTGTCCTTCCAAGCAATTGGTCTCAGGGACTCAAAGAATCCTACTACCACCTCCTTCCCCCTTCCAATGCCTACCGATCGACCAAACTCCTCGCCCAAGGAGAAAAACGAGTTGCGTCCGATCTTTTCATACTCGACCAATGGGAAGTGGTGAAGGAGCACCTCCAGCATCTGAAGAAAAAAAGAGAACAAAGCTGTGACATGTGAAGATACTCGACCTCAGGGAATGGGCTATCTAGTCTATGTCCAGAGCTGGATATATACAGTATACTGTATAAAAAAAAAATCTCAATCTCCAGCTACTGTGGAACAAGAAACTAAGTGGTGACATGTGAAGATGCCAGTGTCACAGAAAATATTGACCCTCATGGAAAACCGACCCACGGGTCGCTTTTCTATTACAGAATTCTGACCCCCATTATGGAAAAGTGACCCACAGCCTAACCTAACCTAACCTAACCTAACCTAACCTAAATTTCACATAAGGGGTCTATTTTCTATAGGGTGGGTCAGTTTTCGATAATAGAAAAGTGACCCGGGGGTCACATTTCCATGGGGTCAGATTTCTATATGACACCAGGATACAGTGAATGGGCTCTCTAACCTATGCTTAGTCACAGAAGAAGAAAATTATCTAAGATTACAGTGGTCTACCTGTATGTGTAAAAAGAAAGAAGTGACATGTGAAGGAATGGGACATGTTGGATTGTAGAGGCGCTAAAATATTATAACACACTACATAACAGATTGAGACATTAATATGCTGTTAATCTATATATATAAAAGACCCACGTTGTTTGTTTGTTTGTTTATCCTTCAATCACGCCCAAACCAAGGCCAGAGACCCCAAGACCCGTATATATTCTGAATCAGGGTGACCCAAGGATGGTTTTAGGGGGGTCAAAATTCGTATCTGGGTCATTTGAAGTCACCGGTAGGGTGTTCGCCTTTTTTAGTTCGGACAATTCCGGGTGCCCCTGCAGCCCAGTTTTTGGTATGGAGACTCACGTGACCTCCAGTTCGGACATAAGCTATGTGAAGTTGACCTCCGAGGTCATTTGAGGTCACTGGTTGGAGGTAATTTGAGGTCACTGTTAATACACACTTGAACGACTGGACCCAGCAGCCCAATTTTTGGCATGGAGACTCACATGACCTCCAGTCTGGACATAGGCTATGTGAGGTTGACCTCCGAGGTCATCGGTTGGAGGTCTTTTGAGGTCTCTGATAATATTAAACAAGTGTGCACAAAAACTACATTAGTCTGTGAAAGCTGAAACAGAAAAGTCCTGGACCTCTTACAATCCCTCTTCAGAAGCATGATTGGTACATGGTCTTCCTGGAGTACAAAGATTCAACCAGAACAAGTAGGCTTAGAGTGTTCGCCTTTTTGGCTCGGCAACGCCTGGTACCCCTGCTAGTCTGTAATATAGAGGTTTGAGGAAAGTCGTGCCTAAATTCGAGAGAGCTGGGGGAAACAGCAATGGAATTTCTAGCTAGGGAATGTCGCACAAAGCACAAGGTGACGTCACGGTAGCTAAGTTACACAACACACCTGATGGAAATCTCCACAGACTTATACACGTGCCCACACACATGATCCAACCAGACATATACGGGGGAAACTGAAGAGACTGGTCAGGAGGGGTTGGGACGCAATAGGAGAGAGAAAAGGCACAGTGGAAAAGACAGAGTAGAGGGCATGGCGTTAGCTAGCATAACCCCTCCTCATCGGGCCAAAAAAAAAAAAAGGCGAACACTACCAGTGACCTCAAATGACCCACATCCGAATTTTGATCCCCCTAAAACCATCCCTGGGTCACCCTGATTCAGAATATATATGGATTTGGGGGTCTCTGCCCCTTAGTTTGGGCGTGATTGAAGGATAAACAAACAGACAAACAACGTGGGTCTTCTATATATATATAAGGATAAACAAACAGACAAACAACGTGGGTCTTATATATATATATATATATATATATATATATATATATATATATATATAGAGATAGATAGATAGATAGATAGATAGATTAACAGCATATTAATGTCTCAAACTGTTATGTAGTGTGCTATGACATTTTAGCGCCTCTACAATCCAACATGTCCCATTCCTTCACATGTCATTACTTAGTACTTGTCAAGATAATTCCCTTTTGAGAATAAAACTGCAATCAAACCCCAGATTCATCTTTATCTTTCTCCTGCCATCCACGACAAGACCAACTTGATAATTCTCTCCTTTTACAACCCTATAATCAAACATTTTTGGAAACGCCTCGGCTACAACTACGAGAGGATGACTGCTATGGTTCTTTCACCTAAACTGGCCCAGACTGTCATCCTTTTCCGGGATATTTCACATAGTTTAGGGCCAGAATAAACAATTCTATGGCCCTATATACTTTCCTGAACACTGTTTTGTGACTGTCATTATATCCTAGCGTTAATTTTATTGTTAAACCTCAGCACTCAAGGTGGAGTGATAGTAACCTTAGACCAAGTTAAAGTAAAGAGAGTATGGGCCTCGGGTAATGGGTCTGTGACAAGAATCTCTCTCTCTCTCTCTCTCTCTCTCTCTCTCTCTCTCTCTCACACACACACACACACACACACACACACACACACACACACACACACACACAGAAGTCTATGACCACACCATGGGCAAGAAAGGGTTACATCTGCTATTATCAAACCCAATGGTATGTTTAAAAGGGATGCCTTAACGTGGTGGCATCACTGCGACCGCGCAGTGGGGCTGCATGGTTATTCAAACGTCCCTTAACTTCCCCCTGTCCCATGAAAGAATGAGGGTGGACTGCAGGAAAAAGGCGCCTTAAAACTACAGTCTACCAGGCTTATATTCAGATGAACATGAGGTTATAACTACTACTACTTCTGCTGCTGCTGCTGCTGCTGCTGCTGCTGCTGCTACTACTACTACTACTGCAGCTTCTAATATTGCTGCTGCTACTGCCACTAAAATTTACCTGGTTTAATGGAATGTGTCTGCTTTCTGCCGGTCTTCCGAGGGCTTGAAAAAGCGTTTCAAGATGTCCTTTGTTCACCACCCTCAGGCTCACGTGGTAGGTCATGTTTTCGCCTTCCTCCTTAGGAAGTTTGACCTGAAACAAAGAACGATTACGCCATGCGTGATCTGAAATGGTGAATGAATAACCCGTGGATGAAATAAAATAGAGAACAATTTACCTATGCATGAACTGAAATAATAAATGATTAACCTGTGCATGAACTGAAACAGAGACGATTAATGACCGAAAAGGAGAAAAATTAGACATGCACGTACCGAAAATGAAGGATGAACCCGCGCATGAACTGGAACGGCGAATAATTAACCTCTGCATGATCTGAGGGGAAGAATGATTAAGCCGTGCATGAACTGAAGCAGATTGCTAACCCGTGCATGACCAGAAAAGGAGGAGGATTTACTCGTTAATGATCGTAAATTTTGTCAAGCGAAAATTAAGACATTCGTCAAAATGAACAACGAAAAAAACCCTAAACAATCAACCGTCCTTCTCCAAGTCAAGGGAGACGAATCCAGCATTGTAGGCGTTCGTTCCTAGTCACGAAGAGTGCTTTGAGGAAGATCCAAGACTATAGCACTGTTTTAATCCGCCACTTAATTACGGGAATTAAGCAGCAAAGGAGGAAAATCTCCGCCTATAGTTGATTCACTTTAACTAGACGGAGATTTTTATCCTTCTGCAACTCATATCCCCTTGTTCAGTGGCAGAATGATTCATTACTACAGAGAATTCATTGACCTAACAAACGTCCTAACTTCCTAACAGTTTGGTCAATGGCCAAGTGTAAACAGACAAAGTTTGTCTGGTAACCAAGGAGACACTCCAACTTCATAAAAGAAGGTTCCGTTAATTTCATGCAGTCACATCTTATGCAAGCTGTGCAAGTGACCAAGTTCCCTCATGAAAGAAGCGATTATATGACTCTGCATACTCTTCATGACACTTTTTCGTGACTACCATCGCATTCTATTGTTCATCTCTTGTCACAGCACGGCACTCAAGCCGGAGACATGGCAGCTTTACACCTTGCTAGCAATGGAGAGAGAGAGAGAGAGAGAGAGAGAGAGAGAGAGAGAGAGACAGACAGAGAGACAGAGAGACAGACAGACAGACAGACAGACAGACAGACAGAAACTTCCTTTTATTCAACTTTTGTATGCGTGTCCGACTCTGGGCATAGGTTCAACAGTCTGGGCAGCGTTTGGTCATCAGCCAAGCTGAAAGGGGTTAAGACTCTTTTATTGTCAGATGGTAATAAACCAACAACAGTTAAAATGAATTATACATTACCTTAGATTTTGCCAGGTAAAAAGGAAAAAATCCCGAGGCTAACTGAATATAGTCCAGCAGCAGAAGGAATTACATTACTGTATACTCTTTTCACTTCATCAGGTCGTAATATTGCCATCTGTCGATCGTGAACTTTGAGATGTCACAATAAAACAAAATACTAAAATACGGTGCTAGTCAAGAAGTTGTATGGCAAGTAGACGGTGTTATAGTATCGTTTTAAGACTGATTCATATTGTCCTTCACGCCACCGTCTCATTACGTCACGTCAGTATTTCTTCCATGTAGTCGAATGGAACTGTTCACATCACCGTCGCATATCAGTTCTGTCCCGTCACAAATTCTTGGAAGAATACTCTGACTGACAAGACGGTACCAAGCCTGACTGTTGCCGACACATACTGACAGTGTGAACGACGCCCCAGAGCGGTTGCACAAACTTTATACAGATATACTGACCAGGAGGTACAGTGACAATGTGCTTAGGGGAAAAAATGTGCACTCGTATAGAAGAGCTAAATAAACCAGGGAAAAAAAAATATTAGTTTAATGGTCTGTGATGTAACAGCTGTAATCGAGGCACTGTTGTTCTATTTTAATGATCTAAAGCACTCATGAAAAAAAAAAAAAAAAAAACTGCCTAAGAAATCAGTGTTTGGCTGCTAAGATACAAAATCAAAAAGTCTACTTAAGAATTTTCATGAATGTTTTATATACTTATTTATTTTTGTATAACATCGTCCGGCTCCTCGTAAAGTGTCCTGTAGTCACCTTCAACTGGTCGAAAACCTTGAGGCTTTACAAGTATATACCCATAACCGCCTCTCTTTAGGGTTCAACTCCTTTTCTTCATTTAACAGAATAGCAACGAATGCAGGTTTCTTAAACTGTAATCTGTGAGGCGCCATGCCTACCTGGGGGTTGAGCGCGAGCTGGACTGAATTGTGGCGGATCCTGCATGAATACAGTCCACGGCACGGTTGACGGAACGTTGACGAGACGCGATGGCACGATGACGTGATGTATACAGTAGTGTGAATCAGCCTTTATTCTGAACTGCGGGAGGTAAGCTGCAAATGGAGGAAAATCTCCATCAATAGTTCATTCATTTTTACACAGGCGGAGATTTTCGTTCTATAGCTGCTATTTCCCGAAGCTTTGTGGCAGATTATGACAATACTGTACTATGGCTCAACATTCTTTCCACTGAACTGTGGCAAGCACCATATTCTACCGTTATTCTATTACAGTATTACGGCTCAGTATTCAAGACGCAGAGATTGTAATTTTACAGTTAAAGTGAATAGACTTAAAGTGAATGAACTATACCTTAAATAATCTACCATCCTTCTTCTCCAGCACAAGAGACACTGATCCAACACTGCAGACTTGTTACAAGTCAAGAAGTGCTATGGAAAGGATGTAGGGCCACAGTATTGTCTTATTTTGCCATTTAGCTATGGATAACAACCTTCGCCTAGTTTTTGCTGTTGTTGTGGCCCCAGTCTCACCTGAAATGTGAACGCTGTGTACTGCAGGCTTAATATGTCCTGTAGTTCACTATCCTTCTTTACGGGGACAGGGAAGTACATGAGGGAGATCCGTATAACACGGAACCAGGAAGTGGATCAGCTTGGTTGTATTAGTATGGTACCTTCACATGAAGGCGTCCCTGTCCAGCACCTTCACCTAGTTCAAATAAATTAACTACAGATTACCTTAAAAACTTTTCCATCGTTATCCAACTCAGGAGAGAATAATCCAACACTGTAGGCGTTACTTCTACTGTCAAAACCAATGGCAGCATCCTTGAAAGTCGCCTTATACTGTTCCTTTTTTCTCACTGTTTCAAATATCTGCCTGAAAAAGTAAGAGGTTAGGATTCCAGGGGCTTGAATAGTTAGTGAATGAAAGTGTGGCCCATTCAATCGGGCGAACTCTGATTAATTTCTCCTATTACTTTCACTTACCCCCCCCCTAGGGGTAGTTTTTTTTTTTTTTTCAAGAATACTCCCCAGTATCCCTGCTTGTCGTATGAGGCGACTAAAAGGGTTGGCGGAGGGTTAGTGCCCCTCCCCGGAAAACAGTTAACTAAAAAGACGAACAAGAAGCCTCGGACAAGGACTGACCAAAAGATGATGACCAAGGACCAGACAAAGGACATGGTACGGATCGCGACGTGGAATGTTAGGGGTGCGAATGATGAGGTGAAAGAGAGAGAGATTGTCCAGGTGCTTGAGGGTGCGAAAGTGGATGTATGTGGAGTAACTGAAACTAAATGGAGAGGAGAAAGTGTGAGAGAATGGGAGTATGGATGGGGTATATGTGCAGGAGCAGGTGAGAATGAGAGGGCAAAAGAAGGAGTATGTATTGTTGTGAGTAAAAGATGGAAGAAGAACAAAAGAGAGTATGGATCAGTTGGCTCGAGGATTGTGTGGATAAGATTGAAAGTTGGAATACAAATGTGGGCGATTGTGTGTGTATATTCGCCAACGTAAGATCGTGTAAGCACAGTGAGAGAAGAGTTCTGGACAAATGTGGAAGTGTGCATGGAAAAGTTTGGAAGGAATGAAAAAGTGTTTTTGATCGGTGATATGAATGGTAAAGTAGGGAATGTGAAGGTGGATGGAATAGTTGGTGAGTGAGGTGTGCCTGCTGAGATAGATGAGAATGGCAGTGCGTTAGTGGACATTTGTGCTGGGAGGGGGTTGGTGTTAATCAATACCCTCTTCAGGCATAAAATGATCCACAGGTATACATGGCGAGTGATGAGAAGGGTGGGTGGTGAACTGAATGAAAGGACGGCAGTGACTGATTATGCTTGTGTGGATGAAAGAATGCGAAGATGTGTAATGGATGCAAGAGCTTATAGAGGTTGGGAGAGTGGACTTTCTGACCACTACTTGGTGGTGGCCAGAATCAAGACCCAAGTAAGATGGAGAAATAGAAGAAGGGAAGGACATGAGGAAGGAGTAGTTGCAAGGAGAGTGGAAACGTTACAAGAGGATGAGAAATAGGTAGAATATAGGAGAGAAGTGGAGGAACGATTCGGTAAACATGAACCGGAGCAGATGGGGGAAGTGGAAGGTGTGTGCAAGATCTTCACAGAAAAAATATGTGCAGCATGTGATGTAGTGAGTGGGGTGAAGAGAAGACGGAAGGGGATGCAAGGAACAGCATGGTGGAATGAAGAGGTGAGACAGGCTGTGGCACAAAAGAAAAAAGCATACAATGAATGGATGAGAAATAGGGGTGTGGAGAAAGCTGAGAGGCGGAAAAGAGAGTTATATGTAAAAAGGAGGAGAGAGGTGAAAAGATTAGTAAGAAAGTAAGAAGAAAGTGGATGAGGAATTTGGAAGGAATTCGAGTGAAAAGTGGAGGGACCATAAGAAAATGTTCTGGAAAGAGGTGAAGAGAGTAAGACAGGGTGGCAGTGAAGTTAGTAGGGGAGTGAATGATAAAAATGGTAGATTACTAGTGAAGAACAGAGAAAAGGTGAGCAAATGGAGAGAACACTTTAAGGAATTGTTGAACATAGAGAATGGAAGTAATGCAAGTATAAGTGGCTGGGGAATGGCTGGGAGAAGGAGGAAGGTTAGAAGCCCGGAAGAAATCAGTAGGATAGAAGTTGTGGAGGCAATAAAGCAAGTAAAAATGGGGAAAGCCCCAGGAACTGATGGAGTGTGTGGTGAAATGCTGAAGCATGGGGGAGAGATAGTAGTAGAACGGATGTGGAAAATGTGCAGATTGGCCTGGGAGGAGGGTGGAGTCCCGGAGGATTGGAAGTCAGGTATAATTATTCCCTTGTACAAAGGAAAAGGGGAAAAAGAAGTGTGTGGTAATCATGAGGACATTTGTCTTCTTAGTGTAACAGGAAAAGTGTGTGGTAGGATACTTATTGACAGAGTTAGGGAAATAACAGAGGAACTACTTGGAGAAGAACAGGGAGGCTTTAGGAAGGGAAGAGGTTGTGTAGATCAGATATTCATTCTTAGATCTTTAGTGGAAAAGTTTCTAGAGAAGGGAAAGAAGTTGTATGTGGCCTTCATGGATCTGGAGAAAGCATATGACAGGGTGAATAGACAAGGACTGTGGAAAGTATTAAGAGTATATGGAGTAGGTGGGAAGGTGTTGAATGCTGTGAAGAGTATGTATGATTGTGTTAAGGCTCCAGTGCGTGTGGATGGTGAACTGAGTGAATTTTTCTCTCTGAAGGTTGGGTTGAAACAGCGATGTGTCATGTCTCCATGGTTGTTCAATCTGTACATGGATGGGGTAACAAAAGAGTAGGGCAGTGGATGTTGAAATGGCCCTGGTGAGTGAGGGTAGTGTTTGGACTTTCCCTGTACTGTTGTTTGTAGATGATACTGTGTTGTTAAGTGAAGACGAAGGGGAGCTGCAAAGCTTGGTGGATGAGTTTGGGAGAGTGTGTATGAAACGGAATCTAAAGGTGAATGCAGGGAAGAGTAAAGTGATGGTTTTTGAGAGAGGTGAAGTCAGTGAATGTACAGTGAGGGTGGATGGTGAGGAAATGGAAAATGTGAGTACGTTTAAGTACTTGGGGAGTGTGATGAGTAAGGATGGAAGTTTGGAGGGTGAAGTGCTTGAAAGGGTACAACAAGGAAGAAAGGTTGCTAATTCCTTGAAAGCAGTGTTAAGGAACAGGGAAGTGAGCATGGAAGTGAAAAAGTTACTACATGATAGTACTGTGATACCAATCTAACTTATGGAAGTGAAGCTTGGACGTTGCTGGAAGGACAGAAGTCAAGAGTGAGAGCAGTGGAAATGAGTTACTTAACCCTTTAACCGCGGGTATTGTTTTGGTCTGACTGTCCTCTCCCGCGGGGGTTTCAGCCAAATGTAAACAAACCTTTAAACCTTAATAACTCTGCACAGAATAAAGCTAGAGAAAAAAAATAAGGTACCATTAGAAAGTACTAACCTTCAGCTTTCCATTGATGTAGGTTTCATGACTGTTGACTTTCACAGGATGGGGAGAGCCGTTAGAAGTGAGGGGTGTGAAATAACTATTTTACGCCCCACACACCAGTACCAAATGCCAACCACTCTCTCATAATAGTAATATAAACATATATGAACACTGTACATACGATAAACACCCACTCTGTGTTCACTGAGGTAGGTAAAAGGCACTTCCCTGCGGCTGCGCCCGCTCTTCACTGCGGCTGCGCCTCACTTCACTGCGGCGGCACCCGCTCACTGACGTTTCATGCGATCTTTTCATTCTTTCTAACTTCTAATATTATTTTACATATAATATGGGCAATATACATTATATTTACAATGCACTTATTACTATATTGCGTCACTGGCGCATCACAGAATTACATAAGTGCCGCAGAATTCCACAAGTGCCGCAGATTCTCTTATTACAATATCACTTATTATACTGGCCAATATTTCCTTTTTTTTCTAGGCAAAATATCCCTTATTACTACATTATCCAACATACAATTATTGGCAAAGCACGTCACTGTCGCATCACTATATATCACTGTCACTTTCAGTATTTACTCAGAGAGTGGTACTCGGCAAAGCACGGAGTTACACATAGAGCGACTTGGCATTCAAGGCACTGGTGTGTGCTCATTTTTCTCGTCCTAGGCCTCCGTGTGGTGGTAGAACATACTCTGCAGCGGCCCTGTGACAACCTGCTGCCTGCTGTAAGAGGCAATTTCACAAGCTGGTGCCGGCTCATGTAATTGCGGCACTGAAGACGGTCAGGTTGTGTGTCAGAGTGTCGCCTCGGGATCAATGCCGTCACCTGACCAAATCGTACAAGTAGCTGCTGCACGACAGTCTTGGAAAACTGTCTCAGTGATGGTTGCCTTATGCCCCCGACTTGTGTCTTGTAGAGAATGAAGGCACTGAGCATGCACATATCGAGCATGTGCAGGCAAGCCTTCCTGTACCATCGGGTGTTTCTCCTGAGACAGTCAATTTCGCCAATCATCATAACAGACTTATTAACAAGTCTCATATTTACATTATAATCAATGACGGCATCAGGCTTCATGATTGGCTCTCCTGTCCTGTAGCTGACCTTCCCAGTTCTCTTCAATTCCCCCTTGTGGATGGTGCTGATCATATTCACGACCTTCTTGTCATGCCACCTGATCGCAAGAAGCTTGTCTGACTTCTTCAGGTGAACATCTCCCCTGGATGATGATGATGCTTCGGGGAAACTAGGCCACTCTTTCCTATAGCTCCGTACAGTGCCAACAGTGCCAATGCCATGTTCAGCAAGGTATTTGGAGAGTTTCGGTGCTGTGTAGTAATTGTCTGTGTACAGCACATGATTACCACCAAAATACCTCTCCATCAGCACTTTTCCAACAGAGCCAGAGAAGCCAAGGGGGTCTTTCCTGTTCACATCCATTGTGCTAGCCGAGTAAATGACAAAATCCAGGATATACCCCATCTCACAGTCACACAGCACAAAGAACTTTATCCCAAAGCGGTGGCGTTTGCTGGGGATGTACTGCATGAATTTGAGACGTCCTCTGAACAATACCAGGGATTCATCTATGACGACTTTCTGCATAGGCCGGAAAAATCGCATAAATCGATCCCTAATCCTGTTGAGAAAATCCCTCACTTTCCACAAAGGGTCAGTTTGGGATGGGTTGTCATTGTCAGTGAAGTGCAGGTATCCAAGCAGCTGTCAGAACCGATCCCGTGACATATACTTCCCGAATATTGGGATAGTAGTTATGTCATCCACGAGCCAGTACTCCTCCAACTCATGTCTCTTTATATGGGGCATCAAAAACATTAGTGCGAGGAACACATACAGCTCTCTGATCCCGACAGGCAACCACGACACTTGCTTTGGTGAGCCAATAGGTCCCAGCCCTTCTGCTGCACACTGAGCTGCATACCTATTGGTCTCATCGCTGACATGCTGCACGATTTCATCATCCATGAAGGCCAGGAAGTAATCAACAAAGTCATCTCCTGCATTGCATGGGAAGGCAGGCTGTATTCCAGCATTTGTCATATCAAACGGTGGATTGTGTGGCTGAAAATCTCCACCGTCAGACCAAACAAATGCACTTGCCCTGTGCGTGGTTCAGTGGCAGGGGCAGGTTGCATTCCACTCGTTTCCCCGTGAGAAGGAGCTGAGGTGGAGGCAATGGGTGAGGCAGGAGGTGAGGCAGGAGGCAAGCGGGAGGTGGGTGAGGCAGGAGGCAACGGGGAGGGGGGTGAGTGGGGGGGTGGCGCAGGTGAGGGAGTTGAGCGGGGGGCAGGCGGGGGGCAGGCGGGGGGGTTTCTGACCTGGTGCGTGGTGAAACTTGACCCTTTCTACCCCGCTTATCACCTCGCTTATCGCCACGCTTATCGCCCAGCTTTGTCCTCCAACTGCCACGCATCCCCTTTGTTCTAGGCCTGCCTGCACGGCCTGCACGGCCTGCCTTCCCTCGCTTTGCAGGCTTTGGTAATTCGTACTCCTCAGATGATGTAGACTGAGGAGATGGCACGACAGATGATGATGATGATGATGTGAGGGCAATAGGGCTAGGGGAACGGGAAATTGATGGGAAATGCGTACTAGGGCCTGGTGTGGGAGACATGAGCCTGCGCTTCACTCCCTTCCCACGTGCAATACCAGATTTACCCATAGGAGCCTTTCCTTTCCCAGAGTAAGTTGGGGGTGGTGGTGGGGAATCAACACGATCACTTTCATCACTGTCACTATCAATGGAAAATGGTTCACCACCAATCACTGCCAAATCATCACTGCTTGCTGTGAGTGTGTCACTTTCACTGCCACAGTCAAGAGTAGTACTTACAGTTTTGTCCAGCTCAGTTCTAATTTCAGGAGTGCTCAATCCCTTCTGCCTTGCCGTCGGCAGTTCCTTTACCGGTGTAGAGGTAGAGGGAACACTAGCACTAATCATTGTAGAGGAAGAAGCTAGCAACGATGAGTCGGGACGGAGCGCCATTATCACGCACAGAGCTGGACAGATACTGACTGACGCAGGTCAGGGCAGGGGTGGGGGGGGCCCCCTCGGGGTTGGAGGAGGGAGGTGTGGGATGGCTGGCATGAAAGAACTCGACAGCTACTCTTGCGTGAGACTATTTGCGCGCCGGGAAAACGCGCGGTGTTCAAAATATTCACGATCATTCCAGAATGACACCCGCGGTTTGGTCCAGTTTTGTCACTGTCATTCTGGAATGACACCCGCGGTTAAAGGGTTAAGAGGAACCTGTGGAGTCACATGGAGAGACAGGCTGACAAACGAGGATACAAAGGAGCGTTGTGGTGTGGATGTGGATGTGATAGGAAGCGTTAGGAGGAACACACTGAGGTGGTTTGGCCATGTGGAGAGGATGGAGGGTGAGAAACTGATGAGGAGAGTGTATGTGAGTGAGGTGGAGGGGAGGAGAGGGAGGGGGAGGCCGAGGATGAGGTGGAGGGATGGGGTGGAGATGTATATGAGAGAGGGGGGTGTGAGTTGGAAGCAGGGCAGTGAAATGGCAGAGGACAGGGCGACGTGGAGGCGATTTGTTTGTGGCCATCCCGTAAGGGATTAAGGCATCTGGCAATAGACAGATAGATAGACTTTCACTTACTGTATTTATATGTGTATTGGTTTTCCAGACCATACCTCTCCTCCTAGGATGGAAAAAAAGAGGTATGGATGATGATAATGATGATGATGATGATTATTATTATTTTTTTTTTTTCCATTTAAAGAAGCACCCAGACAGTGCAACACCCACACCCACCAGCTAAGGACTTCACATTTGAATTTGCTTTGTGATTTTAACCTTTGACTTATGGCTTGGGAAGAGGGAAGGGTTCCAGAGGACTAGAAATCAGGTATAACTGTTCCTTTATACAAAGGAAAAGGAGAGAGAGAAGTATGTGGTAACCATAGGGGTATTTGCCTACTTAGTGTGACTGGTAAAATATATGGTAGAATACTCATTGATAAGGTTAGGCATATGACAGAGGGGCTAGTTGGAGAAGAACAAGGGGGATTTAGGAAGGGAAAAGGGTGTGTAGATCAGATATTTGTTCTAAGATGTTTAGTGAAGAAGTATCTAGAGAAGGGAAGGAAAGTGTATGCTGCCTTCATGGACTTGGAAAAAGCTTATGACAGAATAGATAGGCAAGGTATGTGGAAGGTATTAAGAATATATGGAGTGGAGGGAAAATTGTTGAGTGCTGTGAAGAGTATGTACGAGGGAGCTAGGGTTACGGTGCAGGTGGATGGTGAGCTGAGTGAGTTCTTTGATCTCAATGTGGGACTGAAACAGGGTTGTGTGTTGTCTTCATGACTGTTTAATATATACATGGATGGGGTTGTAAAGGAGGTGCAGGGTAGGGCAGTGGATGTGGGGGTGGCTCTAATGAATGAGGGTGAGATTTGGAAGCTTCCAGTGTTGCTGTTTGCTGATGATACAGTACTGTTGAGTGAAGATGAATGGGAGTTGCAAGGTTTGGTGAATGAATTTGGGACAGTGTGTAGGAGGAGGAATCTGAAAGTTAATGTAAACAAAAGTAAAGTTATGGTGTTTGAGAGGAATGAAGTCACAGAGTGTGCAGTGAGGTTGGATGGTGAGGATATGGAGAATGTGAGTCCATTCAAGTACTTGGGTAGTGTGATGAGTAAGGATGGAACTTTGGGGGATGAAGTGCGTGAAAGGGTACAGCAGGGAAGGAAGGTTGTTGGTATACTGAAAGCAGTGATGAGAAATAGGGAAGTGAGTATGGAAGTTAAGAAGTCACTGCATGATAGTATTGTGATCCCTTCCCTGACGTATGGAAGCGAGGCATGGACCTTGCAAGAGGAGAACAAGTCAAGAGTGAGAGCAGTGGAAATGAGTTACTTGAGAGGAGCATGTGGAGTGACGTGGAGGGACAGGTTGACGAATGAAGAAGTGAAGGAGCGTTGTGGGGTGGATGTGGATGTGGTTGAGAAGATTAGGAGAAATACACTGAGGTGGTTTGGACATGTGAAGAGAATGGAGAATGAAAGACTGACTAAGAGGGTGTATGTAGGTAAGGTGGAGAGAGGGAGAGGGAGAGGTAGACCGAGGATGAGGTGGAGGGATGGAGTTGAGAGGTATATGAGGGAAGGGGGGTGAGTTGGGGGGAGGGTAGTCAAATGGTGGGTGACAGAGCGACTTGGAGGCGTTTTGTCTGTGGCCACCCTTTGCGGGATTAGGGCGTCGGGCTATAGATAGATAGACTTAATGTTCTTCAAATCGAATAAGCTTTTTCTCGTTCCTGAACCTTAACCTTTATATCAAGGTTGGTCAAAATCAGATAAAAATTGCATTAAGTTTGTCCCTTGACTTTGACCTTTGATCTTTCCCTGTGACCTTGACCTTTAACTGATTCTCAAAATCGAATTCCTATATCTCTGTCTTACCCCGAACACTTTCACAAGTTTTATATTAATCGGATAAGAAAATGTTTAGGTTGGCCTTGACACGTGACCTTGACGTTTGACCTATCACTCAAAAAAACAACAAGCCAATGCCTTGGCTGAGCCTCAACACTTCCACCGTTTGATTCGTCAGATGATGGTTGTTGACTTATTTTGTCCACACACTGACACATGAGTTGAACTTTTACCTTGCCCTGTGACCTTGACTTCTGATTGATTTTTTCCCAAAATAAAACTCCTTCGTTTTCGCCTTACCCTCAACTCTTCCACCAAGTTTGGTTTAAGTCTGTTAAAAAGTGCTTAAGTTGACCATCCTAGGTCAAACTTTAACCTAACCCCGTGACATTAATCTTTGACCTAGTGCTCTAAAAAAAGTAATATCATAGACGATCCTCAACCCCTCGAACAGGTTTAGTTAAAACTGGATAAATACTGTTGAATATAACATAACACCCGTTCTCGCTTCGCGAGTGCGGGTGTAACAAGCTCGTCCCTCTTATGGTCAAAGTCTTTAGTCTGCCTGTAGCCAGACGCCTTAATCCTGGAATAGGTGACTGCAATTGAATCGCCTCCATGTCACCCAGTCCTGTGCCATCACGCAACCATCTCTCCATCTTACGCCACCGTCAGTCATATAATTATACCTTTCCATCCCATCGCTCCATCGTATCCTCGGTCTCCTCCCACTGCCACTCACCAAAAATGAATTATGTATGGTACATAATTCTTAGTTATAACATAATCCGTTTTGGGGGAGATGATGATGATGATGATGATGATGATGACAACAATAATAATAATAATAATAATAATAATAATGTCCAATTAGAATGGAGAAATAGAAGAAGGAGTAGTTGCAAGGAGAGTGGAAAGGTTACAAAAGGATGAGAAAAAGGCAGAGTATAAGAGAGAAGTGGAGGAACGATTGGGCAAATATGAATTGGAGCAGATGGGAGACGTGGAAGGTGTGTGTAGGATATTTACAGAAGAAATATGTGCAGCATGTGATGTGGTGTGTGGAAGGAAGAGAAGACGGAGGGGGGTGCAGGGAACAGCGTGGTGGACTGAAGAGGTGAAACAGGCTGTGCCACAAAAGAAGAAAGCATACAATGAATGGATGAGAAATAGGGGCGTGGAAGAAGTTGAGAGGCGGAAGAGAGAGTTATATGTAGAAAGAGAGAGGTGAAAAGATTCGTAAGAGAGAGTAAGAAGAGAGTGGATGAGGAATTTGGAAGGAATTTGAGTGTAAAGTGGAGGGACTGTAAGAAAATGTTCTGGAAAGAGGTGAAAAGAGTAAGACAGGGTGGAAGTGAAGTTAGCAGGGGAGTGAAAGATAAAAATGGTAGATTACTAGTGGAGAAGGGAGAAAAAGTGAGCAGATGGAGAGAACACTTTAAGGAATTGTTGAATGTAGAGGATGGAAGTAATGCGAGTATAAGTGGCTGGGGAATGGCTGGGAGGAGGAGGGAGGTGAGCAGACAGGAAGAAATCAGTAGGATAGAAGTTGTGGAAGCAATGAAGAAAGTTAAATCTGGGAAAGCCCCAGGAATTGATGGAGTGTGTGGTGAAATGCTGAAGCATGGGGGAGAGATAGTAGTAGAATGGATGTGGAAGATGTGCAGATTAGCCTGGGAGGAAGGTAGAGTCCCGGAGGATTGGAAGTCAAGTATAATTATTCCCTTGTACAAAGGAAAAGGGGAAAAAGAAGTGTGTGGTAATCATAGGGGCATTTGTCTTCTTAGTATAATAGGAAAAGTGTATGGTAGGATACTTATTGACAGAGTTAGAGAAAGAACAGAGAAATTAGTTGGCGAAGAACAGGGAGGCTTTAGGAAGGGAAGAGGTTGTGTAGATCAGATATTCATTCTTAGATCTTTAGTGGAAAAGTTTCTAGAGAAGGGAAAGAAGTTGTATGCGGCTTTCATGGATTTGGAGAAAGCATATGACAGGGTGGATAGACAAGGATTGTGGAAAGTGTTAAGAATATATGGAGTAGATGGGAAGTTGTTGAATGCTGTGAAGAGTATGTACAATGGTGCGAAGGCTGCAGTGCGTGTGGATGGTGAACTAACTGAATTTTTCTCTTTGAAAGTTGGGTTGAAACAGGGATGTGTCATGTCTCCATGGTTGTTCAATCTGTACATGGTGTCACGAATCAAATTCGCGACATTTCCCTTTTGTGAGAAGCCACGAACTATTAGTGGAAAACTCACTGTGTATCGCTCAGTTAACCGTTTCTCTCTCCATTTCAGGGTATACTTTTCAAAACATTCGTCACTGTTTCAAAAGTAACCGATTTAATGCACGTCACTATGTGCTCTACTGAGCGATACTATTGTTTCTTTATTATTCGCCCCTGCTTGCCTCAACCGTTAGCCACGCCTTCTTCCGGTGGCTTGTGTGTCCTGCCCATACATCGTATTTTGAAAGCAGTCGAGTGTTTGCTGTGATGGAGTGAGGTACTGTGCTCCAGAAGTGTGAGAGAGAGAGGTCAGCAGCACCCAGACTCCACAAGACTACAGTCTCCAGACTCCCACCTTAGTTGGTGATGCACCGCATTCATCGACCAGTATTTCCTTTTTGTATTTTCCTAGGTTATGAGTTTAGTTAAGTGTGCTGTTTCCTTACATGCTGGCCAGCTGTGCCGCATGTTGTGTTCTTTTCTAGGTGTAAGAATTTAGCTCTTGTGTGAGTGAGTGAGTGCGATTTCATTAATTTGATTTTGAATTGTAACGTTAAATTTATTTTGTAATCAATAAATTTAACAGTTCTTTTTCTTGAGCTTAATGTAATGTAAACTCTTGTTTCATTTCTCCACAATTAAGCTTATTTTCCATATAGCTCCTAGCTTGCATAAACGTTTGCCTTTCATAACTGGTACTTAGGCCAGTCTTGTGTATTAAGCCTAAAATCCGTTGTGCCACCTAGGAGTTAAGCATCAGCAAGAACCTGATATTATTATTAGTATTAGTTATTTATTGTCAGGGGTGAAGTAACTTTCTCCAGAGGCTAACAGTACTAGTAATCAGCATTTGTGAGTAATTAGTCTCTGCTGTGTACTGTTGAGAAAGTTTATAAATTCTCGTTCTGAGAAAATCGGCGAAGTAAGCCAGCATAAAGAATCATTGCTTGATGTAGCAAGACAATCATTGTCCTTGCTCTTCAATATTATTGAATATTATTATCAATTAAATAATATTTAGCATTTATTTTTAAAAACCCCATTTTATATTTTAAAAACCCCGTGACAATTGGCGACCTCGCCAGGATATTAACTCCTAGCTCTAAAGCTATTCACGAGATAGTGCTCACTCGTTCATATTTAGGTATTTATCATTAAAGTTTATAGGCACAAGTTTACTGGTGGTTACCGTTAATTTAACAAGTGTATTTTTGCGTTATTAATCCATAGAGTACTTAACTTTATTTAGTACTTTATTTTTGGTAACGCTAGACGATTTTATTCGCTCCTGGGTAGCCGCCGTACCCATTGTGTTAATTATTGAGTCTTCTCAGTTATTTGCATTTTTGTTTTATTCTTTTCCAGTTAACTAGATAAGACTGGTCACCACTAGCTTGTGTCTGTATTCTTAACTTGTGTTATTAGCATTCGTTTGCGAAGCAGTCAGTACTCAGTTTCGGTTTACTTAGTAAATTAGCACCATGGCTACCACTGTACTTTTACAGGAAGCCAAAGATATAGGTCTTACAGACCCAACTGAAATTAAAGAGTACATACTCTCAAGCCATAATCAGGAGCAGCAGCGCAAGAACGATGCCCGTGAAGAGCGTAAGATTCAGCACGAATACGAGCGAGAACAGCGTGAGGAACGCGAAAAGAAGCGCGAATACGAGCAAGAACAGCGCGAACACGAGCAAAAACAACACGAACTCGAGCTAGTACAAGAGCGAGAACAACGCGAATACGAGCGTGAACAACAAGACAGAGAACGAGAACACGAATGTGCCGAGCGAGATGCATGCGAAAAACATGAACTTGAAATGCTGAAGCTCAAGCGAGATTCCTTGGCTTCAGACACATCTGGTGCAGTTAATCCAAGCTCCACTAGCGCTCTTCCTACACATGTCCTGGCGACCCCACGCATCAAGCTTCCTTCATACAAGGAAGGCGAGCAAATCGAGCCGTACATAGCTCGTTTTGAGGACATGGCAGACATGTATCAACTGGATGAGGCAGCTAAACAGCTCCAATTTCTTATTTTATTTGAGGGCCCTGCCCTCGATATTCTCCACAGAATTCGTGGGGACAATCTCACATATGAGATGATGAAAGCTGCACTCATTAAGGCATATGGTCTCACAGTAGACGACGCCAAAGTTCAGTTCATGCGAGCTCGTCTCCAAGACAAGGAGACAGCTGTTCAGTTCCTCGATCGTCTCACTGCTTACTTAAATGAGTGGATGGAGAAAGATGAAACTCCTTCCACGCGTGAGGGGATAATTGACCTTATGCTGCATACACAGCTAGCGAGGTCGTGGCCTGCCGAGCTCATAGCACAGCTTAAGATCTGCCAAGTGAAAGATGCCAGCCAAATGGCAGAAAAGGCTGACGCATTCTTTACTGTATACGGGTATCAAACTCGTAAGCAAAACACCTGGAACAACAGAAAACGTGATAAATCTGGGAAATCATCTCAGACTGAACCCCAGCAACAAGGCCATTCTCAGAATAATGGCCAAGGTCCAAAACTGCAGTGGAAGGACCAGGGGCAAAACACTCAGAAACCTGAGTGGAAGAGGTACAACAAGTACCCTAACCAGCAGCAGTATCAGCCACGCAACCGACCGTCGGGACAAACTTTTTCACCACCAGCTCAAAAGAGGCAGGAAGCGAACGCAGCCTTCATTCCTCAGCAGCAGCACGGTGGTCACGTCCCTACCAGTATGGGTACTCCCCCACAGTTCACTAGTCCCACAGTGACAGTGAACCCCCCTCCACAGATGGCCAATGTTCCATCTTCCCAGGCAGTGAGTACAAACCCTCAAGTATATAACCCTCAAGGCACAATGTTTGCCGCATCAATTCAGCAGCCTCATGAGTGGCTAGCTGCTTCCTCCACAGGCCCTCCCACAGGTGACAGTACCTTCCTTGTTTAGCCAGGGTTTGTGGGAGGCATTCCTGTGAAAGTCCTGAGAGACAATGGTTCCTCAGGTTGCTCTGTTAAGCAGAGTTTAGTTCGGCCTGAGCAGTACACAGGTCGACAGATCCATGCAAACCTTATTGATGGATCAGTGAGATTGTTCCCTGAGGCATGTATCCAGGTGGCATCTCCATTTTATACTGGTACGACACTTGCAGTTGTCATGCCAGAACCTTTATTTGACCTCATCATTGGCAATATTTATGGTGTCAAGGATAGTTGCACCGAACATGACACTACTCAGACTTCGGCTGCTGCGGTAACACGAGCCATGGCTGAGGCTCCAGACTGTGTCACCCCAGTGATCACTGAATCGCCGCAAGATATGATGTGTAGTCAACTTGTTGTACAAGAACAACATTTGACCCGACACTTGCTGCCGTGTGGAACAAACAAAAGGGTCGAGTGACTAAGTATTCACGGGGAGGTCGAGCCAAGTTCCTTCGTAAACAAGGACGGCTCTACCGTGAGTCATGAATACCCGAGGGCGAGGTTCGACTGCAGTTTGTCGTTCCCGACAAGTACCGCCTAGCAGTGTTACAATGGGGTCATTGTTCAGCCTCAGGAGGTCACATGGGCAAAAGGAAGACCCAGGGCCGTATCCGAGCTGACTTTTTCTGGCCAGGGATGGGACGAGACATAGTTTTGTCCGTTCCTGCAGTGTGTGTCAAAGTAACACCACTAATCAGGGAAATGTCCTTCCTGTGCCATTTGTAACCACACCTGTAATCTCTGAGTCAGTTGAGAGACAGGGTAGTGGTGAAGTGGGTGCAGACCTGACGTCTCGCCCATTGGCCCCACAGGACACATTATGTCCAGGGCCTGTACATACATATTACGTACTGTAGGTTAAGGGGGAAGTTGAGAGAGAACTCCGCGAGGCGACTCGAGGCTATGGAAGACCCGAGTTTGCACAGGGATTCTCAGCTCCCCGATACTAATATAAGTACTGTAGGTTAAGAGGGAAGTTCGAGAGAGAACTTCGCAGAGGCGACTCGAGGCTATGGAAGACCCGAGTTTGCACAAGGATTCTCAGCTCCCCGATACTAATATAAGCACTATAGGTTAAGGGGGAAGTTCGAGAGAGAACTCCGCAGAGCGACTCGAGGCTATGGAAGACCCGAGTTTGCACAAGGATTCTCAGCTCCCCGATATTAATATAAGTACTGTAGGTAAAGGGGGAAGTGAGAACTCCGCAGAGGCGACTCGAGGCTATGGAAGACCCAAGTTTACACAAGGATTCTCAGCTCCCCGATATTAATATAAGTACAGGTTGAGGACCCGTGTGCAGTTCGAGGCTATGGAAGACCCAAGTTTGCACAAGGATTCTCAACTTGCCGACACTAATCGTGTGCTATAATTAATGGCGACCTCGAATGTACGAAGCTTAGGCTGTCACTTGTATTTTCAGCTAGAGCGTACTTTTCGTAGCATGTACTGATTGCTAGGCAGAGAGAGTAATTGTAACGTAATAAGAATTTTGTCTCATTGACACTTTTGATGCTCCACCTTAATTGGTTTTGCAGGTACAGCAATGGGTGTAGCAGTTTTGCTGTGCGGGCCAGCTGATCGTCTGCCACACGCTGCTGCCTCTTCTCCTCTGCCTTCGTCATCGCCATATTATTATTTACTGTGTCATTTTACATGTAGGTACAGTTACACTACAACAGTTACACCTACTCCATGTATTACATACATCACGCTACACAACAATTAGTTGTCAGTGTAAATGTAGCGAACTTTCACTCAGTTTGACCTGAGTACAGGATTTTCACTGTCGTCACGGAGTTTTTCCCTCAAGCTTGCTTTTATTAATGTAAATACGAGGTTTTTTCGCTCACTGGCGACTGCAACTTTCTCCTGTAGCAGGATACCACACACACCACAGTGTCAATCTTGTGTGAATGAGTTAGGATATGTACGTATATATATATATCCACAAATTTTTTCCCATAAAGGAAAAATTTAATTTTGTAGGGGCGTAATGTCACAAATCAAATTCGCGACATTTCCCTTTTGTGAGAAGCCACGAACTATTAGTGGAAAACTCACTGTGTATCGCTCAGTTAACCGTTTCTCTCTCCATTTCGGGGTATACTTTTCAAAACTTTCGTCACTGTTTCAAAAGTGACCGATTTAATGCACTTCACTAAGTGCTCTACTGAGCGATACTATTGTTTCTTTATTGTTCGCCCCAGCTTGCCTCAACCGTTAGCCACGCCTTCTTCCAGTGGCTTGTGTGTCCTGCCCATACATCGTATTTTGAAAGCAGTCGAGTGTTTGCTGTGATGGAGTGAGGTACTGTGCTCCAGAAGTGTGAGAGAGGTCAGCAGCACCCAGACTCCACAAGACTACAGTCTCCAGACTCCCACCTTAGTTGGTGATACACCGCATTCATCGACCAGTATTTCCTTTTTGTATTTTCCTAGGTTAAGAGTTTAGTTAAGTGTGCTGTTTCCTTACATGTTGGCCGGCTGCGCTGCATGTTGTGTTCTTTTCTAGGCGTAAGAATTTAGCTCTTGTGTGAGTGAGTGCGATCTCATTAATTTGATTTTGAATTGTAACGTTAAATTTATTTTGTAATCAATAAATTTAACAGTTCTTTTTCTTGAGCTTAATGTAATGTAAACTCTTGTTTCATTTCTCCACAATTAAGCTTATTTTCCATATAGCTCCTAGCTTGCATAAACGTTTGCCTTGCATAACTGGTACTTAGGCCAGTCTTGTGTATTAAGCTTAAAATCCGTTCTGCCACCTAGGAGTTAAGCATCAGCAAGAACCTGATATTATTATTAGTATTAGTTATTTATTGTCAGGGGTGAAGTAACTTTCTCCAGAGGCTAACAGTACTAGTAATCAGCATTTGTTAGTAATTAGTCTCTGCTGTGTACTGTTGAGAAAGTTTATAAATTTTCGTTCTGAGAAAATCGGCGAAGTAAGCCAGCGTAAAGAAGCATTGCTTAATGTAGCAAGACAATCACTGTCCTTGCTCTCCAATATTATTGAATATTATTATCAATTAAAACCCCGTTTTATATTTTAAAAACCCCGTGACACATGGATGGGGTAATAAAAGAGGTACAAGGTAGGGTAGTGGATGTTGGAGTGGCCCTGGTGAAAGAGGATAGTGTTTGGAAACTCCCTGTACTGTTGTTTGCAGATGATACTGTGCTGTTGAGTGAAGACGAAGGGGAGCTGCAAGGCTTGGTGGATGAGTTTGGGAGAGTGTGTAAGAAACGGAATCTGAAGGTGAATGTAGGGAAGAGTAAAGTGATGGTCTTTGAGAGAAGTGAAGTCAGTGAATGTACAGCGAGGTTGGATGGTGAGGAATTGGAAAATGTGAGTACGTTTAAGTACTTGGGTAGTGTGATGAGTAAGGATGGAGGTTTGGAGGGTGAAGTGCTTGAAAGGGTACAGCAGGGAAGAAAGGTTGCTGGTTCTTTGAAAGCAGTGATAAGAAACAGAGAAGTGAGCATGGAAGTGAAAAAGTTACTACATGACAGTATTGTGATACCAACTCTAACGTACGGAAGTGAACCTTGGACGTTGTTGGAAGGACACAAGTCAAGAGTGAGAGCAGTGAAGTTATTTAAGAGGAGCCTGTGGAGTCACATGGAGAGATAGGTTGACGAATGAGGATATAAAGGAACGTTGTGGTGTTGATGTGGATGTGATAGGGAGCGTTATGAGGAACACACTGAGGTGGTTTGCCCATGTGGAGAGGATGGAGGGTGAAAGACTGACTAAGAGAGTGTATGTGAGTGAGGTGGAGGGGGGAAGAGGGAGGGGGAGGCCGAGGATGAGATGGAGGGATGGGGTGGAGAGGTATATGAGAGAGGGGGGTGTGAGTTGGGAGCAGGGTACTGAAATGGCGGGGGACAGGGCGACTTGGAGACGATTTGTTTGTGGCCACCCCAAACGGGATTGAGGCGTCTGGCAATAGATATAAATAATAATAATAATAATATTATTATTATTATTATTATTATTATACTAAATCATTCCTCTCTCTCTCTCTCTCTCTCTCTCTCTAGCTGCTAGAGTCTAGTGTATATAATTATATAGCACATTATAAATTACAAATTCACTGCGAGAACAAGGAGTAAATGGGAACATTGTAAAACAGCACCAAAACATATATAAATGGGGAACTGCCACAGTTAAATTACATGCAGACGAGAAAAATTAAGATTGAGAAGGGTGTGTGTCAGGGAGACAATTTCGCCACAACAGTTTACAGCATGCCTAGAAAGTATTTTCAGAAAGCTAGACTGAGGGGAAAAAAAGGAGTATACATAGATGGAGAAAAGCTGAACCATGTATGATTTGCAGATGACATTGTCCTGATCTCAGAAACAACAGAGACACTGTAAGAAATGTTAAATGACCTGAACAGAGGAAGTCTTAAAGTACGGCTAAAGATGACTCGGAATAAAACTAATGTTTAATCCAAATACACCAAATAACGTCATCAGAATAAGCAAGGAATTTCTTAAAGAAGTCGAGGAGTACAATTACTTGGGGAAAATACTAAAATTAAAGGAAGACCATGATAGCGAAATAAAAAGACGCATTTCAATTGGATGGAAAGCTTCTGGTAAACATAGAGACATTATGAAAAGTAGCTTAACAAAGTGTAAGAAACGAAAAGTATATAACGAATGTATAATCCCGGCTATGACGTACAGTTGTGAGACCTGGAAACTGACAAAATCGATGGAAATCAACTAATTCTTTCTCAAAGGGCAATGGAAAGGTCAATGCTGGGAATATCTTTAAGAAAAAGAAAAAGATCAACTTGTGTGAGAAAGCAGACTAAAGTCAAGGATGTCACAGAAGTAATAAAAGAACAGAAATGGAGGTGGGCAGGTCATGTAGCAAGAATAAGGGATAACCAATGGAGCAGGAGGCTGACTGACTGGACACCATGAGATTGTAAGCGTGGCAGAAACAGGCCAGACATGAGGTGAAGAGATGAGGTGAAGAAGTTTGCAAGGGAAACATGGCAGAGACTGACTCAGTCAAGAAAATCATGGTGAAGGTTGCGGGAGGTCTTTGTACAGCAGAGGACTTGCAGTGGCTAATGTTATATATCTCTCATCTCATCAGCAGTTTGAGTGTCCACTGCAGGACCGGCCTATCCCTACCGAAGTGGGAACGATACAGCCATTGTATCTCTACCAAGTGGCGTAGGCTGTATGATAGAGATTGTATGTAGGGTGAGAAATGCTAGTAAGTGTAATTGTTGTGTTGGAGTGGCTTTGGATGTGTGTGTAGTCTGTGAACCAAGTGTAATCGGCCCGCGCAAGCCGACTGGGTGCAAGCATACTTTAGGATGCGACACTGGTTCAACCACAGCACCCCTTGTGTCCGCCAATGCAGTACGTGGCCAGAAGAACGCTCCCAAAGTTTATTACCCTGGCGGAGCGCGAACCCTCGTTCTTCAGTGTACGAAAACGCACACTTTACCACTGTGCCACAGAGGCTCCGATGATTATATATATATATATATATATATATATATATATATATATATATATATATATATATATACACACACACACACACACGATATATCATTATATCATAATATGATCACTCATGATGATGATGACGATGATAAATCAAGGATAACACTTACATTCTTTTCTTCTTGGGCTGGACGCTCTCCAACTTGCCATTAACATACTCTTTAATGTCAACATGGTAGTGAATCAAAGTTTTGTCTCGATTTTTCATTTCTACAGGGAAAAAGTTTGCCTGAAGTCGAATGGCCTTCCCAGTTGTGCCCACATCACTTGAGCGACGACAAGGCGGTTCTGGCTCTGGAAGAAAAGAGGAATATTAACACTCAGGCTATTTAAAAAAAAAAAATCATTACTCAGATTTCTGTGAACAGCTGAATGAAATATAAAACATTCAGCAAAGTTGAATGGCCTTTCCGACTGTGTCCGAGACATTTGGTTAACGATGGGGCAGCTGTCTGCATAAAATATTAATGGAGTTTGAGCAAAGTTGAATGGCCTTCCCAGCTGTGTCCACGTCATTTGGCTGATGATACGACGACTGAAAAGTAGTAGTAGTAGTAGTAGTAGTAGTAGTAGTAGTGGTGGTGGTGGTGGTGGTGGTGGTTATTGTTACTGATGTTGTCCCAGATTCATCTAATATGTGAACTCGGTGAAAGCAGTTGCAGGCTGAAGTTGCCCTCATCCTCCATCTCACCATCCTCCTTTCCAGGAATTAAATATTATCTACTGACACTTTTAACGTTGCAAGACTCCTAATAATAACACTTTTATGCTCTAAAGACACTTTTAACACTCTAAGGCTCCTACTAAATTTTTTTCAGGCTGTGTTTCTGAAGCAATAATGGCAACATGTTCGTGCATCCATCAGTCATTCAGTTCGATTTTGCTCCTACCCTGGGACTAGGTTACTCAGTCGCGACATATGAGACGAGGGTGACCAGCCTCATTCGCCCCTGAGGGGAATTATGCGAGCAATAAACCTCTACCATCTCTTATTTACACCTTTGCAAGCTCGATCCAGCTTGAGTGCCTTAATACACTAAACCACCAGGCGTCACATTCGTAGAGAATTTGCCGCATAACTTCAAGGTATAATTGCTGTTTCCAGCAGTTGGTTAGGTTAGGTTACTTAGGTTATTTTAGTTAGGTGGTGAGACAGACAAATGGAGGAAAGTGTGTTGTTCATGTGGATGTGACTGAAGAAGAGACACAAACCTATAAGGAAGTGAAGGAGCGTTGTTGATGCGGATGTACCTGAAGAAAATCAGAGACAAACTAGAATGGCACTCAGTAGAGCGCATACCTCCGCCATCAACATCTATGCAATATTTACTGAAAATTTTACGAAAATGTCGAAAAACGCCCTATCGCGCAATATTAAAGAAACTGAAAAAAAAAAAAAAAAAAAAAAAAAATGGATCCACACCTTTATCCAGATCCACACCAAAATTTAATGAGTCTATTCTGGGCCAAGGCCCATTCTTCTATCAAAATTTGTGGAAATCCGTGTGATCTTGCTCACAAACCAACCAACCAACAAACAAATGGACAGGGGTGAAAACATAACATCCTTGGCGGAGGTAATAAGGAAGTGAAGGAGCTTGATGCTCAGTGGCGGATCCAGCTGTCCCTCTTGAGAGGAGGGGGGACGGTAATCAGAATGGGGAGGGATGGCGAGTGAAGCGAGCCTATCCAGCTGGGGGGTTCGAGAGGACGCTGTAAGCCCCCCCGAGAAAATTTTTGACATATAACCAATTTCAGGTGCATTTTAAGGCCATAATCACTGGATATGTGAACATATTTTTTGCTCTTAATCTCATGACTGTCAGGGGCGGATCCAGCTGTCCATCATAGGGTGGAAGGTTGGGGAAGGGGTGGTAATAAGCCACCGACATCCTGTAATCTTGCTACACCCAGCCCCTGGCTTCATTAACTATAATTGGATGTCAAGTTGTAAACACTCAAAGGCCACTGTAAGATCGAGGAATAACGCTAGTCTCCTCAAAATAATCTGAAAACATAAGAATACTGTACATACCCAGATCTGGCCTGTTTTTGCTTGGCCCCACAAAACCAGTCTCTCAGGGTCTGATGACGCTTCATTTGTTGTGCACGCTGTGGCATATGCATCAAGTCAATAACCCTTCCCTGAGTCCCTGTCTGTCGCCCGCTGAGTGAATAAGTCCGTGAAAACGTGTACTGTACAGTACAGTCGGAACGCGCGAGTTATTAGGCAGTAGGCACGCACAGCGTATTAATTGTACAGTTGGGCAAGTAGAAAGTACGAAAAAAAATATTGGAGCATATGGAGACATCTGGCAGTTCCCTGTAAGCCCACGTATCTTTATGAATGAATCATTCAGAATCTAGTGCCTGTGTCAGGTGGAACGTGATTGGCTAAACTTTTGAGTGGTGGTGAAGCAAATATTCTCATCATATTATACTGTACGCTAATGAAGGTTAATAACTATTAAGTGGTAGGAAAGAATTTGCAGAGAATACTACATTATTTGATGTACCAACTTGGAGTAAAATAATAAGCGTCAGCAATCTGTAAAACGTAACTGGCAACATAGCACAGAAGAGCAGCGCGTCGGCTGGTAGCTTCGTTTATTCATGATCTTTGAAGCTGTTGAAGCGAAACCTAGTGAATCAGACTAATAAATGTTGACCTCTAACGAAGAGAACAGGCAATGCTTTCTTTAACAAATCTGATATTGATATTATAATTCATCAATTTCTAGGATTAATACGTTCTATGACACATGATGTCTATTAAAATGTAATAAATACTAAATCTGTTTCCATATTACCTTTTACACTTCTTCCCAGTATAAGATATTGAAATAGGAAATAGAAGACTGCGCTAGGCCAGAAAGACCTTGTAACACAAAGAAGGAGACAGAGAGGAGGGATGGCAAGCACAAGGGAAAAAGAAGGAAAGGAGGGAAGCCTGAAGAGGTAAAATGGACTGACTCTGGACCGAAGGGGCGCCAAAACCCTTTTAACTATCGCCCACGTTTCTGAAGGCAATACCCCCCTACGGGATTCATCTTAGTATAAATGCACTGCATTGGAAACTCAAAAATATAATCAGATAATCAGTAACATTCATATATTATGGGATGGTTAGCTTAATATTCTCAGCAGCTCCTCTTGGTTACTTTCACGTCCATGAGGTGCATACATCGTTTTGTAACATCAAATATGGACTAGGTGGCCAAATATCGAGTTTTAATTAGCAACACCTAACTAACACAGATCCTTCCTCCACACTGTTTGGAGGAGAGAGTGGGAAAGAGACAGCAATGAAGACAGTGAAATGAAGAGGTTACGAAATGAATACCTAGTGTCATTTAACACTGGCAGCCGTGGGGTTGTTTAGTCATTTGAATATGTAATTATTTTGCTTGACGCTAGTTATTCCCCGAAATGAAGTTGTTAAGTCCTGTCCACACTATCGGGCGGTGACTGACGGACTATGCTCTCATCGGGCACAGCTGGTCGGGCATGATTGTGATGTTGTCCACATTGCTGAGTAGGCTAGCTGGTCAAGCAGTAAAGTCGGCCAGTTGTTAGTGGGTGGTCGGCAGCGCTTGAATGTGGTATCACCATGGGCAACAGTTGAAAAGAAAAAGCAATAGCTAGGTATGCATATAAATGGTTGCAGTTGTAAAAAATAAAGGAGGGCGTGCAGAATAAACATTCTGGTTAAAGAGCCAACTTTTTGAGGATGGCAGGGTCATCGGCCCATGCCCGGCGCCAAATCACCGGGAAGCGGCTGGTGATTTGGCTGAACTAAGGGCACTGGCAGTTTGCTCGTTTGCTCGTTAAAGTTGCCGTAGAGCTTTCGATGACGGGCTTATCATTCTTGCCCGCCGGGCACTGCCCGATGGTGTGGATAGGGTTTTAGAATCATGCTTGCTTTGATTTGTTGCATAATTTTTGTGTATAACTTACAAGTATTCATTGTCGATTGCCAGGATGTTTACCGCGTACGATATAGCTGCGAGATGAGCACAGCGCCGATTCCAACACATATATATCTCACAACGGTTTTACCTTTTTCATTCATTCATTCATTGCCAGACGCCATGTATCCCACACGGGGTGGCCAAGGGCTTAGAGTTAATTGTTTTACAGGGAGGGGCACTAATCCTCCACCAACCCCACTTGACATGTAGGGATGATAAAGGAAGCAATCATTCAATAGGACATGTTTTTTTAATGTGGTGAAAATGAATACAGGGACGGCATGGTAATCAGTTACGAGGGTTTGTTTTTGCCTAACATATATTTGCCACTGTTGATAATTTTTCAACTTTGATATATCTCATCATCGGCAGGCTTAGAATAAAATCACAGTAATTTACAGTAAGCTTATTTCCTCTGACAAAATATTCATTCCTAACATTATAAAATAATGTTCTCTCCAAATAACATGTGTGATCTTTATACGACAAACAGATAAATAATAATCCTGTTTTAATTACCTCTTCAACTGTCCCTCCTTTCCTTCTTTTTCCCACATGCTTGCTGCCCCTCCTTTTTATCTCCTCACTTGCGCTATAAGATCATTGTGGCCTAGCGCAGTCTTCTTTTTCCTATTTCAATATATTATAAAGAAGAAATGTGAAAAGTAATATGGAAACAATAAATCCAGTATTAATTTACTGTCTATGCATTTCAATAGACATCATGTGTCATAGAGAAACTGATGAAATATAATATCAATATCAGATTCGTTAAAGAAAACATTGCCTGTTCTCTTCGTTAGCGGTCAACATCTATTAGTCTGATTCACTAGGCTTCGCTTCAGCAGCTTCAAAGATCATGAATAAACGAAACTACCAGCTGACGCGCTGCTCTTCTGTGCTAATGATGTGTCGTTCGTGAACGATCCGGCTCATAGAGCCGGCTCCCATTTGGGAGCCGTTTACTTTTTCTTTATTTTCTTGGCAAATTAATAAAATAGAGAATGGTAGGATGGTCAGTCATTTGTTAAATACGACCCGGAAACACCGCTTTTCAATCACTACTAAAAACCAAGCAGAGTGAGACACTTGTTTGTTGTTAAAGATACTCTATACTGGTAACCATCAACTGAGCATGTGGAGGTTTAGTCACAAGGCATCATCATAGAGTTGTCAGATTGGGCGGAAAGGAGCGGATTGGGCTACTTTTTGCAGCTGTATGCCACCAACATATGAAACCTGCTGCTTGCGACTTTTGGGGCTACTTTAATTTAGAGAGAAGAAACCGGATCAGCCCGTATAAGTTAAGGCACTTAGTTTTTCTTCATGCCAATCTGCCATAAAGACAAAATGAGTGACATGGTTAAGGAGGCCACTTACAGCCGTCTGTTATAATGTTAGTGTTTCACTATTAACAGATACAAGTGAAACTTGTTGCTGCTGTTTTGCATATTATAATTTATTTTTATTTGTTATTTAGCAAGATGTGTACCATTTTCATTTGATCAAAACTAGTGTTTATGAATATGGAGGTTATGTTCCACTGCATTTCAAAGTTACTCCTCTTTAGTTGCCACATTTAGCTAATAATTAGTTTTTTATATGATAATGAAGGTTTTATTCGTTACACTACAAATGGAAGATGTACATTTTTAAGTTCTCCTCTTACATTACAAGAACAAAGTCCTCCATGTGGCCTTTGAGTTGAAATACACTCTATGTTAAGGGTAATTTGATTTCATCAACTGTAAATGTTGAATATACATAATCTTATTGGCACTGAGAATGTTTCAAGATTTTTAAGAGAAACATACGTTTGTGGAATTCAGATTTTTTACTGCACCCATTTATTTAAATATAAGATGCAATATTGCTAAATTTAAGCAGATTTTATAAAAGCCAATGTGGTACTAAATGAAGAGCCTTTGGGGAGCCGAAAGACCCGGCTCTCTTGACTGGACTGAGCCAAATGAGCCAGCTCCTTTCATTTTTCAAAAAGCCGGAATTCCCATCATTATTCTATGATATGTTGCCAGTTACGTTTTACAGATTGCTGACGCTTATTATTATACTCCACGTTGATTCATCAAATACTGTAGTATTCTCTGCAAATTGTTTCCTACCACTTATTAGTTATTAACTATCATTAACGTACAGTATATGATGAGAATATTTGTTTCACCACCACTCAAAAGTTTAGTCAATCACGTTCCACCTGACACAGGCTCTAGGTTCCGAATGATTCATTCATAAAGATACGTGGGCTAGGGCATACTACAGGGAATGCCAGATGTCTCCATATATCCCAATATTTTTTCGCACTTTCTACTTGCCCAACTGCACTTTCCACATCAGATACGGCGACATAAGGACAGCACCAAAATTATGCATGATCAGTACCAATTACCATCCCCCCTCAAAATAATAATCACTCCCATTAGCTAGTGTGTTATGGTAGCGGTACTTGGGTCATGCAATGGCTAAATATTAATATAGTAGATGTGCTGGGGTGCGTCACTACCATAACACCCCAGCATACCCTGCTGAGCGATGTGAAGAGGCTGACATCCTCACTACACTTATACACTACTCCCATTATCCTCACCACACTTGTACGATCGCCCAAATACTGTAAGTCTCCCTGGGTCCGGCAACGTTCACTTGAATGAGACTTAGGTGACGGAAACAGTCTTTCCCTTCCATGCAAACATTATTTTTATGGTGTAAAAAAAAATAATAATAATCTTCCGAAAATATTAGTTCAGTTTAGCTTTTATTTCTTCTTAGGCCAATAACAATAATTAAAAAGCGACACCTGGCATGTTTCCACTCGACGTCACAATTCATACCAGCATTGTTACCAATGTATCAATTTTTCCGCTAAATTTACAGGTTTTAAAAGCAATCTAGATGGTAAAAATTTAAATATTTTTTGTGTATCTGGCATTCTTTTAAAGTCCTGTCTAGCACATTGTTTTCCTTAATTTCTCTCAGTCTGGCGGATTTTTACTACTTGAGACCAATCTAGCGGATTTCTATGGTTTTCCTTTGGCAACACTCCGCGGAAGAAGCGTTGCCAGATGTACGATAATTATCGTAAAAATACGATAATTTTGCACTATGTAAATACCATGATACGATAATGCGATAATTTACGTATGTGCAATATTTCATTCAAATAATGCGATATTGTTTACTCAAGACTTTGGAAGATTTTCACTTAATGATTTATTTGTCTAACATATCATAAACATGCGACATGGATTCCCTACGAGGGTAAGTGCCGAACGCGCCACGTACTACAGACCAGTGAGAGCGCCGCACGACGTCGTACGAGAGTTAACGATCACCCCTCAAGGGCGATTCACAAACGCTGTATTTGGCTCCCTTCCAAGTCTCTTCCGTAGCGAGTAGGGATTTTTCTGGGGAAAATTTACTCCACCAATCACCAGGCACCGATGTATCACGTGACTTAATTTAAACAGACCACACCCTCCCCCTTTCTCCTCCCTCCTCCTTCTTTCCCTCCCTCTTCCCACAAAACAAGTACATACTGTACACAAATACGTTCATATGCATTTACGCAAGTGATTACATATGTACTTAAGGACAAATGTATTCCAAGGCGGACTATAAGTATTCACGTACGTACGTAAGTACGTGAATACTTACATAAGTACATACTTATGTACGTACGTCAACTCATGTAAGCACGCACCTACGTACGTACGTGAATACTTAGGGAAGTACGTACGTGAATACTTAGGGAAGTACGTACGTGAATACTTAGGGAAGTACGTACGTGAATACTTGCGTATGTACGTACTTACGTACGTGAATACTTACGCAAGTACGTACGTACTTCCGTAAGCACGCACATACGTGCTTACGTACATGAAAGCGTTAGTACGTATAGTTGAACACAGAAATTGGTACCACGGTTCACATCGGGGGAAAGCAACCGGTCCATCGTTACTGCGAGGTGAGCATGTGTATTTAACTCCTCCCACCAGTTCACAGTCGACTCATGGAAGCGTGTTTCGATGAAGGCTTCACACAGAAATAAGAAGCGAGTTATTTAATTGCCAATGTAATTTCAAGCATATCAGCTGTATCTTTGTCGAAACAAACCGTTTACATTATATTTCCTTTATACATTTAAGTCTAACAGATAAGGAAAGCAGTATATGTAGCTTTAGTTGTGTCTCCACACACACACACACACACACACACCAGGATGTTGTGCACTACACTGATGCTTAATCGTGGTGTTGTCATCACCGTTACAGCCAGGAAGGGTCAGAGTTTAGTTGGTCACGCAATGAATCGGAGACAGTAATCTATTGGAGCGAAATCGTATTATCACCCTACGTGACAATGGTATGTCGATATGGGCTATCGCTCATGAAGTTGGTGTATCTACCAGGACTGTGCAGAAATGGACACGAAGGTGGGAGGAAAGTGACAAATGACTTGGGTGAGTTTATATTGCAAGACACGGGTGTCAATTCCTTTTATTTCTGCATATACCCCAGCGCCACTGCTGGTAAGAGGTTGAGAATACCTACGAATTCATGCTAATGTGCCCGATTGACAGCAGATAAAGCGTTACTGGGACACGCAGTTGCTGTCATCTCGTACGATGAGCAGTTGCCTACGTGCTGTGTTAATTGACTTTTAAGCTGGTCGTGGTGCAGAGATAACGAGGTATTCTCCTCCAATATGTTTATATTTTAATGTGGCAATACCTGTAATTTCTACAGATACGGACCATACCATACGTGATAATTGATAAAAAAGATAAGAAAAAGTAATTTAATTGATAGCACGTTAAGGCCACTGTAAATATGTTATGAATAGTGGCTTAAGAATGTTAAAACCTAACTGGAAGTCGCAATAATTATTGTAGGTTCACTGGGCTTTAGTATGCTTCTTGCAAAAGGGATAGCCTACAAAGTTGTTTAAACATCATGATGTAAATATTCTAAACGTCTTTGGCCTTACTATACGTAATTTAAAAAACCGGTATGTTATCACTCCAGGAGTAAGTTCAAATTACACAGTCAAGGATACAGTATACTCTGTATATTTTCATCACAGCGAGGTCGGGTGCCCCTCGGGCAACTTCTCCAGGGGAAGACAATGCTATAGTCGCTGCGGCTGTAGAAGACCCCGTAACCAATGCAGTGGCCATTCGTGATAACCTACACCTGTAGGTCTCAGCAATGACCGTCAGACTTAGACTTC
Organism: Coenobita brevimanus; assembly: GCF_032717465.1. Lineage (NCBI taxonomy): Eukaryota > Metazoa > Arthropoda > Malacostraca > Decapoda > Coenobitidae > Coenobita > Coenobita brevimanus. Next base: position 10,063,338 of record NC_136973.1, on the reverse strand, counting down.
ATAATGCAGGTATACATCACAGAACTCAAGCGACGAAGAGATCTTGACGGAGTGACAGAAGGCAGGAAGGCTGGAGTATGCTCAACGTCACGCTGAGCAAGGCATGGAGTTCTGGGGCCGAGTTGTGTTCAAGGACGAGAAATGTTTTTCGTCGACCACGCATGGCAAGTTTATCTGTTGACGGCGAAATAAGACACGGTAAGATGACTCTAATTACGTAGTCTCTAAAAATTTGGTCCTCATTGTTGCATCATGGCCTGTTTATTTCGACATATGTAACTGAATATGCTAGCTTCCCTATACATTTGTTTCATAATACTGTGGAGGGTGTCGTCTGTTCAAAACCCCATTTCACACGTATTACGTATTACACACACACACACACACACACCACACACACACACACACATATATATATATATATATATATATATATATATATATATATACACGTTTCCCTATTATTTTATAATACACATTGGTTTCTTACTCAGATACGACCCCGCACACATCGTTCAGGTAGCCCGTTCCGGTCAGATCACCTGCAATGTATGGGGTTGGGTGTCGCTACATGGTATGAGGGACGTCTTCCGCATTGAGGGACGATTTACAGTAGCAAAATATGTGGAGCTGTTACAAACCTCCTTCTTGCTTTCTCTTAGGGAGAAAGATTACCCTTTCCCAGAGGGACCCATTTTATTCATGCGTGACAGATGTCCCATTCACACCGCTCATCTTGTTCAAGAGTGGTTTCAGGAACAAGACAGTATTCAACTTCTTGACTGTCCAAACAAAGATAACATTCAACTTCTTGACTGGCCAAACAAGAAGCTGATATGAATGTTCTTGAACATATATGGGCTCAAATGGTACCTGGACAATGGGGCACGAGTGAACACCACAGCAACTCATGAATCACGTCAACGCCCAGTGTGAAATTTGCAGAAATAGGCCTGCACAGATCCGCTCCCTTGTATATTCCGTGCCAGACAGACTGAGGGATGTTTGTGAGAAAGGAGGTGGATGGACGAAATATTAATATCACAGCAACTCATGGATCACGTCAACGCCCAGTGTGAAATTTGCAGAAATAGGCCTGCACAGATCCGCTCCCTTGTATATTCCGTGCCAGACAGACTGAGGGATGTTTGTGAGAAAGGAGGTGGATGGACGAAATATTAATATCACAGCAACTCATGGATCACGTCAACGCCCAGTGTGAAATTTGCAGAAATAGGCCTGCACAGATCCGCTCCCTTGTATATTCCGTGCCAGACAGACTGAGGGATGTTTGTGAGAAAGGAGGTGGATGGACGAAATATTAATATCACAAAAAAAGGTTGCATTTTGTTTTACTTAACCGCTGTAGTTACATAGGATTTCCTCGGGAATTAAATAACCCTTACTGTCTGTATAGAAGTCAGGTAATTCTTTTCACGAACATTAAAATGTTTCATCCGCATTATGGGGTATAGATTGTCACCCTTCGTATGATCATATTCAACAGACGTCTTGATTCGGTTCACACTGTCCCGTAAAGTCTCGACTGTGTGAACTGGTGGGCGGAGCTAAACACACGTACTCGCCGCGCAGTAAGTATGGATCGGCTGCGTTGCCCCGATGTGAAGTGTGGTATCAATTTCTGTGTTCAACTGTACATAGGTGCGTACGTAAACACGTGCATAAGGGTGTACATAAGTACGTATACATGTAGTCACGCGTACTAATTTCTGCTCAGGGGTTACCCCTTCCTTCCCCCCTCTACCCTGGACAGAGGGAAGGGGGGAATCGTGAACAAGTCTACCCCGCCTTCTGTCCCCAACTCCCCCACCCTCCACCTCCAGCTGCCAGTTACTGATTAGACGCAAATTTTCTCATGTCCCGTAAACATGACTAAACTGTCGTCGCACACGCTTTCAACGGCCAAGATTTGGACTATATTTTTAGAATAGATTATTACCGTATTGAACTGCATTCTCAAATTGAAAATATTCGCCATCATTGTAATCCAGTGTCGTCCGCTGCACAATTCTGGGTTCCAGTGCTTTCCTTTTCACTTTCCCCAGCTCTCTTTCTCTCTCTCTCTCTCTCTCTCTCTCTCTCTCTCTCTCTTTCTGAATTTAACTTTCCCACTCACTCTTTCTTTTTTAAATTTATGTAACTTTCTCTTTGCTTCTCTCCCCCTCTCCCCCTTCTCTCTCATTCTTTGTCTTAAGTCTTCCCCGCCTCTCACTCCTCCCCTCCCCCCACCTTAAGCCTGATCAGCAGTCAGTTATACCGTCACCGCTCCTTCGTATATCGTGTGCAGGCAACATTTATCACACACACTTAGGTCAGATGTATGGAAAGCTAATTATATATATATATATACTGTATATATATATATATATATATATATATATATATATATATATATAATTGTATTTCTCATTATGTGCCAAGTTCAAAGAGAGAACACCAGACCAATATTCGTAATTTTTATTAGAGTGACCGTTCCACTTCACATAGCTGGGTAGCTGGGCTTATAAACTGCACACACACACACACACACACACACACACACACACACACAGGACTTAAATTTTGCACTGACAGCGTGGCGACAACAAATATAGTCATTCTAACAACTGGATCTGCTGGCTCCAAACCATCCATGTCCCAGTCAAACTCCTCATTCAATAACCGGTTATTGAATGAGGAGTTTGACTGGGACAGGGAAGGTTTGGAGCCAGCAGATCCAGTTGTTAGAATGACTATATTTGTAGTCGCCACGCTGTCAGTGCAAAATTTAAGTCCTGTGTGTGTGTGTGTGTGTGTGTGTGTGTGTGTGTGTGTGTGCAGTTTATAAGCCCAGCTACCCAGCTACGTGAAGTGGAACGGTCACTCTAATAAAAATTACGAATATTGGTCTGGTGTTCTCTATTTGAACTTTGCACATAATGAGAAATACAATTTATATATATATATATATATATATATATATATATATATATATATATACATTGTTACATAGCCTATGATTTCATCATCCTTTGTGTAATTTTAACGTACAGTATGCTGCATGGTTGATCACGAGCGTGTTCTACCTCACTCCCCCCCTCCTCCCTTATAGTAGAGTAAGCCATTCTTTCTGTTCTTCAGAGCAGGATTGTCAACTCTTTGTCCCCATGGCTTCATTTGCGCGTCCTTCTTACAAGTTGTATCAAGCTCTGCCGGCCCCTATATAATGAGCTCAGTCTCTGCATTACTGCCACTTAGATCTACTCCTCATTTTGTTCACATCTCTGTCCTCCCCTGTACAGTTGTTATTATTGTGAGTGCTCAGGAAGTCTCCAACCATCTAGCAGCTGTGTAATTTGAGTATAACTGTTATTGCATTATTTCTTGTACTGTGTAGCGTAAGGTGTTAATTCTTAGGCCTAGTAAGGTTTTTGTGATTCATGTGTTTTTATGTCAGTCATTTTTTATAATATTTTGTATCTGTAATAATATATCTTGCGTTAACTGAGCATTATCCAGTGTCTTCTCATTTTATCAGGGCTGACTTAGATAAATTTACTCATGCTAATTTCGTGTTAATAGAGGCTATTGCAGTTAACCATATATTTAACCTGTTTTTTGCCATTACATTATCCTTATGAGTCCTGAATGTTTTGTTGTTTGTTTGAGCATTAAACTTTAACTTGTAATTGTACCTAACTCTTTTCTTTTGAACCTGGAACTTTACGGGACAGTAGTGATTTTTAGTATTCTCACTTAAAGTGTACAGTATCTTTCTCTGTTCCGTAACAATATATATATATATATATATATATATATATATATATATATATATATATATATATATACATATATATATATATATATATATATATATATATATATATATATACATCTGACCTAAGTGTGTGTGATAAATGTTGCCTGCACACGATATACGAAGGAGCGGTGACGGTATAACTGACTGCTGATCAGGCCTAAGGTGGGGGGAGGGGAGGGGTGAGAGGCGGGGAAGACTTAAGACAAAGAATGAGAGAGAAGGGAGAGAGGGGGAGAGAAGCAAAGAGAAAGTTATATAAATTTAAAAAGAAATAGTGAGTGGGAAAAGTAAATTCAGAGATAGAGAGAGAGAGAGAGAGAGAGCTGGGGGAAGTGAAAAGGTAAGCACTGGAACCCAGAATTGTGCAGCGGACGACACTGGATTACAATGATGGTGAATATTTTCAATTTGAGAATGCAGTTCAATACGGTAATAATCTATTCTAAAAATATAGTCCAAATCTTGACCGTTGAAAGCGTGTGCGACGACAGTTTAGTCATGTTTACAGGACATGAGAAAATTTGCGTCTAATCAGTAACTGGCAGCTGGAGGTGGAGGGTGGGGGAGTTGGGGGCAGAAGGCGGGGTAGACTTGTTTGCGATTCCCCCCTTCCCTCTGTCCAGGGTAGAGGGGGGAAGGAAGGGGTAACCCCTGAGCACAAATTAGTACGCGTGACTGTACGTACGTACGTAAGTACATACATGGGTGCATTCGTAGGCATGTACATACGTTCATACATAAACATACGTAATTACGTACGTACATGCGTACGTACTTACGTACTTGAATACTTACGCAAGGACGTACGTACCTGTATGTATGTACTTCCGTAAGCACGTACATACGGGCGTACGTAAGTACGGACATAGGTAAGTACATGAATGCGTTAGTACGTACATAGCTGCGTATGTAAATACGTGCATGGGCGTGTACGTAGGTACGTATACAGGTGCATAGGTAGGCACGTACATACGTAAGCACAAATGCATGCGTACGTAATTATGTACGTGGATGTGTACGTAAGTACGTACGTAGATCCAGACGTATGTACACAGGTGCGTATGTAAGTACGGTACGTACATAGGTACGTGTACACCCGCGAACCAAAGTTTCGGTACCCCCTTCGATGAAAGGAAGTGGAAGTCAGGGTTAGAGAGAGGGCAGGTGAACGGACAACCGTGAGTGGTACTTTGGAACTGAGCTACGAGGCGAATAGTGAGATACCTAATGACACTGGATTCGAAACATTTCCATGCAATTCACCTGCAAAACATTATGCGTTCGTAACATACATACTGTAACATATAACATAGACTACTGTGTTATCATGGTGTCCTGTGATTCTGACCCATCTGTTTCGGATCATCACACAAATAAAGCACCGAGCCAGTTGTATATAAGTTGCAACTTGTCATTATAACTGCAGTCATAATTTTTGTGAATGTTATCCCTGGATTGTCTATAGCTATAATAAAGAATGATTGTGAATTTAATGTTGATTTTCACAGTAGTTGTGCGGATGGTTATAAATGTGGCAATTATTTTATGTGGACGACTAAACCACATTGTGATGGACAGCGGAGAGCATTCGCCAATAATTTACTATAACCAGATTAAATTAGATGTAAACAACACAAAATATTATGAGACAACGAAGACACAGCTATGGTATCCTGCTCCCCCTTGTTATCAAGGCCTTAACTGTGGCTTCACCTCATACGTGCATTATTTTCCTTCAGTCTCTGCCTCTTTTATTACTCTTACTTCCCGGTATCCTCTTACTGCGAGTCGTCATATTCCTTGGAGGGTTTCTTGTCGTCCGATCCTATAACCCCTACTGTATTACATTATTCCTCGCATCATCACTCCCAGACAAACAACGTTAGCACAAGACTGCTGAATTTGTTAATACCATTATTGCCACTGACACTACTATTCCCCCTTTGTGTCTACTGCAATTCCCCTCACACTACTACTACTGCTACTCCTATTACTACTCCACTATAAATCTGTATAATAATACATATGATTGTCCTTATGTCTGTGTATCTGTTAATCATATTGTCCCTGTTCCATCGTCGACAACTCGTCACTTACCCCGCACCGCTACCCCAGTTGCACCCCACCCCCCTCCGGGCCCTCTCTCCCACAAGCCATGAGTTCTATTCCTCCCCCACTCCGAACCATTTTACCCCTCACCTCCTTCTTGGGCCACCAGGCCTGTTGTTCACCTTTTACCGGTGAATATACGTGGCATGCATTAATAAGAATAATTATAAAATTGACAGCAACAACATACATCTGCAGTATTCCGAACATTACATAATTATTAAAGTCGCAGACCCAAACGTGCCTATATTACGGAGTTCTGATATATTAACCACAGAACCGACCACAGACCGTTCCTATCATTGCCACTGGACCTTACCTGTAGCACTTCACCATAGTAATACAACCCATTGAAGTCCTTTGTGGGATCACTACACATGTTTGGGAAAAATAACAGCGCACAACATGCCTACAACCCATTAAAATACACCTGTGACGTTTCACTGACATCCAGTAAATTGCCTAGAAGTTAGCGGACAAACACACGGCTGGACATAGACTGAGGCCGAATGTCTCGCATTGGTATATGACAACCTGACAAAACTATTACGATCCTGCTTTGTAGGTGTCATCATAGTTATATTAATAATAATAATAATAATAATAATCGTATTAATAGTAGTAGCAGTAGCAGTAGTAGTAGTAGTAGTAGTGGTAATAATAGTAGTAGTAGTAGTAGTACTAATCACATGTTAATATCCATGATACAGAGGAGGACAAACACCATAATCTCCCTGATAAAACAAGTGAAAACAGCTGTGACATATAAAACCAACCAGTGCCATAATATGCTGTAATGGTAGGGTTATAGTAATACTAAATTAATGTTTGACAGCAACACAACCTTCTGTCATGGCAAACAGATTCTGCATTGCGTCGACACATGCTATTCCAGTGTGTGTCCTTCTCAGTATCGTGCCTAATAACATGTGATTAATTATTATTATTATTATTATTATTATTACTGTGATGACACCTGCAATGCAGGATCACAAGAGTTTTGCCAGGTTGTTACATACCGATGCGAGACATTCTGCTACTGTCTGTCTGTGTCCAGTCGTTTGTTTGTTTGTCCACTAACTTCTCCTAGGCTATTTGATGGATGTCAGTGAAACATCATATGCTTATTTTAGTGGTTTGAAGGCATGTTGTGCACTGTTATTTTTCCCAAACACGTGCAGCGATCTCACAGAGGACTACAGCGGGTTGTATTACCATGGTGAAGTGCTATAGGGAAGGTGCAGTGGTAATGATAAGAACTGTCTGTGGTTGGTTTTGTGGTTAATACTCGTATATCAATGCTCCGTAATATAAGCACGTTTGGGTCTGCAGTTATTAAGTGTAATGTTAGGAACACTACAGTACACATCTACGATGTTGTTGTTATTATTACATTATTATCGCCTACCTTTAGAAGGCGGAGCGATCATGTTTTTAACTGCATCTGTGTGTGTGTGTGTGTGTGTGTGTGTGTGTGTGTGGTGTGTGTGTGTGTGTGTGTGTGTGTGTTCCTATTATATCTCATGAACGGCTTGAGCCATCAAAATAAAACCTTCTTGGTATCAATATATGGCCTAAAGTTTGGATTTGGCAAACAGAATATTTTAGAGGCCGATTACCGTTTAGCTCTTAAATGCCTTCTTTTTTATTATTAATGCATGCCACGTATATTCACAGGTAAAGGGTGAACAACAGGCCTTCTAGCCCAAGGATGAGGTGAAGGGTAATGTGGTGTCGGAGTGGGGGAGGAGTAGAATCCATTGTGGGTGGGAACTGGAGTAGCGGTGCCGGGTCAGTGACGAGTTGTCGACGGTGGGACAGGGACAATAATTATGATTAACAGATACACAGACATAAGAACAATCATATTTATCATTATACAGATATTTAGTGGAGTAGTAATAGGAGCAGCAGTAGTAGTACTGTAAGGGAAATTAGACACAATAGGAAACGGGGGATTACAGTAGTAGTGGTAGTGGCAATAATGGTATTAACAAATTCAGCAGTCTTGTGCTAACGTTGTTTGTCTGGGAGTGATGATGCGAGGAATAATGTAATACAGTAGGGGTTATAGGATCGGACGACAAGAAACCCTCCAAGGAATATGACGACTCGCAGTAAGAGGATACCAGGAAGTAAGAGTAATAAAAGAGGCAGAGACTGAAGGAAAATAATGCACGTATGAGGTGAAGCCACAGTTAAGGCCTTGATAACAAGGCGGAGCAGGATACCATAGCTGTGTCTTCGTTGTCTCATATTTTGTGTTGTTTACATCTAATTTCATCTGGTTATAGTAAATTATTGGCGAATGCTCTCCGCTGTCCATCACAATGTGGTTTAGTCGTCCACATAAAATAATTGCCACATTTATAACCATCCGCACAACTACTGTGAAAATCAACATTAAATTCACAATCATTCTTTATTATAGCTATAGACAATCCAGGGATAACATTCACAAATTTTATGACTGCAGTTATAATGACAAGTTGCAACTTATATACAACTGGCTCGGTGCTTTATTTGTGTGATGAGGATCCGAAACAGATGGGTCAGTATCACAGGACACCATGATAACACAGTAGTCTATGTTATATGTTACAGTATGTATGTTACGAACGCATAATGTTTTGCAGGTGAACTGCATGGAAATGTTTCGAATCCAGTGTCATTAGGTATCTCACTATTCGCCTCGTAGCTCAGTTCCAAAGTACCACTCACGGTTGTCCGTTCACCTGCCCTCTCTCTAACACTGACTTCCACTTCCTTCCATCGAGGGGGGTACCGAAACTTTGGTTCGCGGGTGTACATTCCCTTCATGTCGCACATCTCACAATTGTTTTGGTCGGGGATCATGTAATCGATACAATGGGCTTCTATTTCCGAATCACGATCCTGTAAGGGAGGTCTGGAGGACCCTTAGCGAAAGGGAGACGCTACGACAAAAAATGGCGGCCGACACAGTTTGTGCATGCCGATGTAACGCCGAAAGGGAGCGGCGCGACCGGTAAGGGAGGCGCCAAGAGCGTGCGACCGTTTGTGAATCCGGGCGGCTCACGTGTCGAGTTTCGGTCCGTGTGTATCGTTCACTGTGTGAGCGTCATAGGTCTACCCCTATTCAGCTCCCGTTGGCCTGCGGCTGGTGGGAGCACTGGGCTCCCTGTGTCGTGGCTGTAAGGGCAGTTTTTATCATGGCTGATTCAAGTGGGTACTTATGATATTTATCAGTTTCCAGTGACTTCTGGTCATCTCCAATACCTAACTGAGCACTCACCTTCACTTGGCATTTTCTGAAGTTTGTTTCCCCTTCAGAGATAATGAATGGTTCTCTAGTCCATTTTTTTTTTCTTTTTCATTGTGGGGATACGCTTTCGAGTGTTTCGGCAGGCCTAATATATGCTATTATTTATTTTCATGTATGTGAAAAATAGGCTAATTTGCATAAAATGAATACTTAAAACCCGTGTGCAACTGTAGTTGCCCAAGGTGATTTAGCCACTCTAGGTAGAATAGGTACTGCCTTAAGTTTCAGGCAAAGCTTGGGTCATTAGCCTATATAATTTAGACATCAAGTAAACTTACCCTAAAGTAGACGATGTGCATTATTCATGTGCGTATATGGAGTAGTAATACGGCGAAACAATAAATTTGAGGAAAAGACTTAGTTGAATGTGTACGAAAATTTTGATTAAAAGACGATAATTTTAACAAGCTTTGTACGATAATATGGGCTTGGGAATCTAGCAACGCTGCCCGGAAGGCCTTAGCCGCCTTACGCAGTGCTGCCAGACATGGGGAATTTTCCCTAGATTTGGGGAATTCATGGTGTTCATGGGGATATGGGGAATTTAGGTCCGATTTTGGGGAATTTTTACTGTGAATTGGATTTTCCTTCAAAATTTGGGGGATACTCACTGTGAACAAAATATCTTTCTTTATAATTACATACTACTACTTTAGAAACCTATCGTGTAGCATGTACCGTAACTGGTTCATGTAAGGAAATGAGATTTTAAAGGTAAAGGGCTAAACAGTATCTGAGGTATTTACTATACTTTTTAATTACATCCTTTATTATTGGCATTTGCGTAGTTTGTAACTTGCCAGTGTTCTGTTATTAGTCGACCTGGACTAAACAGACACGTAGCATACGGGAATAAGACCAACAACTAGCGCACTCCACTGGTAGGACAAGGACAAAAGCTCACGGGGAGTGTACGGGTACACATCGCGACTCCACTGCTTTCGTTCTAGGGTAATTCACCCTAACCTAGGGCAGTCACACACCCCTCTAGGGGGTAAACAACATGAAAACAAAACAGAGAAATTTACTGTCAACAAAAACATTAGTTGGATTACTGCATTCTCAGTGCTACTTGACAGAGGATTCTTGTTTCAGTTTCCTAGTTGACAACACCTTATTAGACGTATGAGATCAGACATATATGACGATAAATAGAGTGAGCCAGACTGAAGTGTTTATAAAAGACAGTAGCTACTGTGTAACATGTCAGAGTTAACTTAAGTGTTAAATGATGAAATGTACATAGCTGTGAACACAACAGAACAGAATGTCCATCAATTATAAATTTAAAATATATAGGTTTATGTATTTTATAGAAAAATGGTAAAACTAATTATTACAATGAAAAGGTTTTTAGTGTCCAGCAAGGAGTCAGGTACGATTTTTGTAACTGAAGATTGTTTTGTTTCTCAAAGCATTAAGTTCATAATTATGTAATAAACCAAAGATAAACCAACTCATGTGCTGTTTTGGTTTTTCACTATTCCAGTCCTCGTAATCTCCCCTTCCTACATTACTGTATATGAGTATATATTGATCAGTGTGAGCTGATGCTCACAAGTGGAACAATAATTATACGTTCTGCATGCAGTATTATGGATAGGCGTGATGAATAAAGACTTTTTATAATAGTATAGTAGTGTGCAATTTACAATGTATGCAATTCTCTTTTCCCACAACATATCATTCATGTACAAAAACATTAATTACATACAGCTATAACTCTTAACATAGAAATATTAATTAGAAACGGAAGGAAAAAAAAATTGGGAACTTCTTTTCAATTTGGAGAATTTTGCCCATCCGGAGAAATTTGAACCCGAGCGTCTGGCAGCACTGGCCTCACGTTAATCGGGCAGTGTCATGTCATGGGAGTGGGTGGAGGTCTCGGCCTTTGTCTCGATCCCCCTTCCCCCCCCCCCTCCTTTTTTTTTTCTACAATCCTTTTCGTCTGAAGTTCTCTTTGTTGCCGCACTCTTGGTTTTGACTAACATCCTTTCCCTGTTTTAATTCTTTCATGAAACTGCTCTACGTATTTTATGTTGGATTTTCATCGTGTGAATAAACTGACCATTTTTCCTCCAATAATTACATTGGTTTCACTAACTGAATACCGTCAGACTAATCTGCGTCTTGATAGCAACACAGGTGGTTAAGGGTTGTTCTTAGACATGCAATAATTTGTCTTTTGGTCTTGTGCTAGGAGGGGCTACATTTGGCAAATTTTCTGTGTTGTACCTCTCTATATCGCTTATCTATCCGTTAATTGTCTTCCTCAATGTTAAGTTGCCGGGATATCTGTCTTGCTGGAATATTTGCTAAATAAACGGCAATAATCTGCTTGCACTGACGAGCAATAGTATCGTGTTGGCGATCCATCTTGCTACAGCACTCACGGGTTCTCCCGCGTAAACATCCCGCAGAGAGAATTATGTGGACAGTAATGTATTTTTAGATGTTTATATTTCTGAGTTGATAGAGCTCGTGATTTTGACTTTATCATTATCTGTGTGATATATGTTATGAGACATTTTTCCTTCAGTATTGTTGACTCAGGATGTAAAATAAGTATTATGAGAGTTTCTCTGCATTTTAACCCTGAAACCGTTGAGCGATAGGCTGTGCGTTTCACATTCTTTCGTACTGCTAAGCCTAAACTTTTGTATAGTGTGGTTTGCTCTTCCGTAATGTGAAATATACACGGTAAAAATGCGTATATATTATTCTTTGGTGTTGTCTCCCTAAATACTGCTCTTTCCGGTGTGCAATAAAGGAAATATAGCAAGGCTGCGGCAGTTGCCAGATACCGCTTTCTGAGCGAAAGGTACTGGGAATCGGGTCATCACTGCTTTGGGCGTTTTACACTATTCTTAGTATCCCCGCTACAAGTATACAGTATTCCCAGTATTCACACTGAGCCAAGAATAATGCTGAAATGCTGGAACATTATGCAGTCACTGGAGTATACATAGAAAGTAACCTAGTCTTCCTCTTAGGGGAAATAGTTCCATCATTTGGGGGGGGGGGCAAAAGATGCTTTTATCCCCCCCCCTCTTTCGACTTCGGGGTCATGGCCTCTTTGCCCCCCTCCCTCCTGGATTCGCCACTGGTTATGCTGATGCGGATGTGACTGAAAAGAGACAGATAGACAAATGAGTTGAAATAAAGGAGCGTTAAGTTGATGTGGATGTCACTGGAAACATCAGGAAAATACTCTGAGATAGTTTGGCCATGTGGAGAGGACGGAGACTGGGAGAATAAGTGAGTGAAGTAGAGGAGGGCAGGGGGATGGGATGACAGGGGATAAGATGATGAGATGGAGGATGGGGTGGAGATATGAGAGGACGATTTGTGAGTTGGAAAGGTGGCGTGATGGCAGAGGACGGGGTGACATTTGTCTGAGGCCAACCCGTACACGATTAAGGTGTCTCGTTATAGACAGTCTGTTTGGCTTGGAGGTAGATCGGGGGGGGGGGGATGGAGGGAGGTATTTCCACTGCATCTGGATCAGGGGGGATGTCCTTTGTAATCACTCCTTCCCCCACCCTGCAATTCGGGCAATCCAGAAGTAATGCAAAATCAAACTAACAATTACAGTAATGAAGTCTTTACATGAAAATGCAGTAATTTCAAAATCAAGAAAGCTGAAACTACAGAAAATGTATGTTAGCTGATCCTACGTAAGAAGCAAAGCCCTTAAAACAGTGGTTTCCAACCTGTGGGGCGCGCCCCCCTAGGGGGGCACGAAGGGCTGCCTGGGGGGGCGCGAAGGCTTGATAAAGAGGGTAATTATATTTGAAACCTATGAATTATGATGGAATTCAGTCATTTCTTAATATGAAGAAAATATATTAAATATGAATAAGAAATTTAGTTTTCTGAATACATAAACAATTTCAAAGATTAAGAATCTATTATATTTATTGACATGTGCCAACTACGAGTATGCCAGTAAAATTCAGTATTTGAGGAAAGGGGGCGCAGGGAACGTGTCATTCAGTGAGGAGGGGGGGGGGGCGAGAATTAGAAAAGGTTGGAAACCACTGCCTTAAAACAAGCACGTGTGGTGATAATGTCAGATGTGATTACAAGAAATGATTTACTTTCATGTCCTCGTGCTATCTAAGCTGCCTTTTCGCCTACTTTAATAAAGTCTATATACAAGCAGGTGTATCAGCTCACTTTCCTCGGCAGTGGCCCTCTCGTCTCTCTACATCTAACTGCTCTTTAGTCTTACAAGTCATCCCCCTCGGGGATCAGAGTAAACCTACGCCAATGCTGTTAGGTCAATGTTAGCTATAATGGGTTATGTTAGAAAAGATAGGCTGTCTTACCCCGGAACTAGGCTACCTAGTTCTGACATTAGCCTCAGAGAGGTATTATGTGAGAAACTCCAATTTTCTCTCTGATATTAACCTCCATAGGCTCAGTTCGGTTGGAACACCTGAACCCACTAAATCGCCGGCGTCATTTGGTTTTACGGTTACAACACAACATGGCAAATGGTTTCATAGGAAAACATTTGGCTTGTCACTCAGTGCAAAGTCACCAAAAGGCAGCACTACATCATGTGAGTGAATGGTTTGCGCCCCATCTTCAAGAAAATAATATATATATATATATATATATATATATATATATATACATATATATATATATATATATAATACATACATATATATATATATATATATATATATTATATATATATACATATATATATATATATATATATATATATATATATATATATATACAGTGGACGAAACCCAAAATTTTTCGGAAAACAAAACACAAGAAGCTACTCAAGCTTGGAACACTGTTACACACTGAGAAACTGCTATACTTGCTCTCAGAAAGTGCTTTGAATGGTGCTAGATACAAAACCCTCCAAATAATCGGTAGGAAAATATATATATATATATATATATATATATATATATATATATATATATATATAGTCTTCAGAAGACTGCAAAACCTTTGTAGATACATCAACTTTAAAATATTCCGCTAAAAGGAAGTAACTAATTCTAGATCTTGCAGGAAGACCCAACGTTGGCAACTGTGCGCCTTACACAGTTGCCATATCAACCAGTGAAAAACACACAGTATCGACAGAAAGTAGCCCAAAATAGCCCAATCACTCTTATCAGCTGTTCCTTCAGTGTTTGCCATTAACTTTATTCCTGTCGCCCTTAACTGTGAATAGTAATGCCTGTGATGTGGAACAAAGGTTCTTGGGACTTGAAAGCGAATGGGAATGGGACTCCCTTCGGTTGGAGACTTTTTTTTTTTCTTTCTTTCTTTCTCTCTCTGGACCCTACCTCACCTCATCCTAGGGTGGGAAAAGAGGTCTGGATAATAATGACGATGATAATCATGTTCCCGTATATTCTTCAAAACTATTCTCCTTTCGAGGTTGAAAAAATAGGTTAACATTCGGAAATGATGCTTGTCACGAAGAAGTGCGATGGAAAGGATGTAGAGCTACAACACATGCCACTGAGCTACGAAAAATATGCGAAAAAAAAAAAAAAAAAAAACTGAGCGAAGGTGAAAGAATTACAGTATAGGCAAACTTTATGCGATAAACGCGTCCGTGACAACTCTGGCCCTACAATATCAAGCACAGGTCCATGTTGGAGGCTTCGTAATACCTTTTCCTACGCGCTTTATTTTGTATACTGCCCGTGAACATTCCGTTGTTTGCAATTTATAACGATAAAAAAAAATGACGTTTTCCTAAATAACATACAAAATGTGTATTGTGCAAATCATGTTGGAGGCTTCTTAATACCTTTTCCTACGCGCTTTATTTTATATACTGCACGTGAACATTCCGTTGTTTGCGATTTATAACGATAAAAAAAAAAAATGACGTTTTCCTCAATAACATACAAAATATGTATTGTGCAAATCCCTAAAGTGCCCCATAAATGGTAAACCATGATTGCGCAATCATGGTGATGGTGCATCGTGCAATCTCGTTACCGTGGGTGGAGCGCCTCGCACATATACGTACTGAGGCAGCATGTGTAACCATTAGCATTGCTCTAAGGAACACAGAACATAAGAAAGCAAGAAAATGAAGAGTATGGATGAAGCACTGGAGTAAGAAAGATCTAGATTCACACACGCGACCTTTTTCCTGTGTTAACCTAAGCTGTGTGGCAAGACCCACCACCTTTTGTTGTATGTACTCCGTATGCCTTTACAATAATAACCGTTTCAATCTAACAAGCAGTGAAGTTAAGAGAGAAAGGAGGGGAGGAGGGGGTGTTTGCCATCACTGTACCGATCCCGTACGACCCACTGGTAAGGTGGTGATATCGTCCTAGGTTGTGGCAGATGCCTGTATGTTTATGCATATACTGTACAGTATACTGCTCTAGCGCAACTTTTTCCCCTGTATATATCGCATGAATTTCTCTGAATTTATAGTATATACTGTATATACTGAAGGGGTGGGTGGCAAGACTTTTCTTTTTTTCCTGCTTGCACAAATTTGTAACCATTGACTGGGTATAACTATGTTTGCTGACCCACCACATACTGTACATATATATATATATATATATATATATATATATATACATATATATATATATATATACACAGTATATATATATATATATATATATATATATATATATATATAATATATACAGTATATATATATATATATATATATATATATATATATATATAGTATATTATATATATATATATATATATATATTATTATTATTATTATTATTACAAATATTTTAATCAATCCTTTTACATGACCATGATTGCGCAATAATTCCTCTGCACCGCCAGACATGACTGTGCAAGCGTCTTGATTGACAAGAAAATATCAAACCATGTACTCTTCACGCATTTGCTCAAGCCTTCAGTCGTTGTTTTCGTTGAAAGATTCCCTGCATATATAGTGCAGGCCGGGCCATACATTAGCCCGGTCAGTGGTGTATGGTCTGGTTAAAAAACAGTAAGTGGGGAGGACAGGACCTGGGGATTGCCCAGCACACACGTCCTGTCTCCTGACTGGCTTTGTGGTGTGTGTGACCAGGAGGCGTTCGTTCGTTGAAAGATTCCCTGCACATATACTGCAGGCCGGGCCATATATTAGCCCGGTCAGTGGTGTATGGGCTGATTTAAAAACAGTAAGTGGGGAGGACAGGACCTGGGGAATGCCCAGCACACACGTCCTGTCTCCTGACTGGCTTTGTGGTGTGTGTGTGCCTTCAGTCACACCCACAGACAACACGACAGTTATGCCTGCACAGTCATGACCGAGTATGTATTGGGCACTTAAGGAGGAGGTATTACATAATCTCCAGAACCATGTTTTTCTTGTCAACATTGTTTATTTTTATTATTATTATTATTATTATTATTATTTGATACATAAGTAAAGTTCTTCAAAAAAAAAAAAAAAATCAAATTCCACTCACTCGATAATGCTGCCTTCATGTGAGAAGTCGAATGGTTTATTGTAACCCAGGAAACATTTACTACGCTGGGTGATAAACTAAACCAAAGACGCCTGGCGACTTTTAAGTTAAAGTACCTCCTATCGGATAGCGTCCGCAAGGGGTATATCTAAGGGGAGGTTGGGGTTTACTGTTCACATAATGCCACTCACGGAAGAGTATGGCTTGTCACCCTCCCCTTGAATGGACAAAGGCTCATAATTTAAAGCCATTTCTGTAATCATCATCATCATCATCATTATAATGACATCCATCCTTAACAACAACGGACACTCATAATTTAAAACTAATAATAATAATAATCGTCCACTTTCGATAATTCAAAACACTCACTGTCTGGCAACGGCTTCCACATCTTAATCTCCTTCACACTCATGTTGCTTAATCTCCTTCGCAGTTGCTTGACAAACTGATCACTTCACTCCTCACGTCTTCACTGCTTGATGCCAACTGAACTGTTGCGGGAGGTGGCAGCCGGCCGCGGTTGTCTAATCAGTGAATGAGATACTGTCAGCCGTGCCGTACACATTCACCTCCGCATGGCGTAACGCACGCAGGCTACAGTCACAAACTGAAGTCCGTTTTCCTCTCTTGCATCGATTTCGTCATTAATGGATTCGCAGACGCTTAATGTGACATAAGGCGTTTTTTGTAGCACCTCGGAAAGTCAAAAGGGTTTGGGTTTCCGCTGTTGGAGTTTACAAAACGCTAAGCAATAGCACAGCCAGACGAACGAGCACTGTGAGCCCTGGAAGAACTGTCGTACATAGCCAGTCTGCAAGGAAATGAGATGACACCTTTTTCATAATGACATTTTATGCTCCTAAGATAAACGTAGGAGCATTACTTACAATTTTCGTTCAATTCCGAAGCAGAAATTAAGGCCAGTAGAAACCATTTACACTCTTATTCTTTTTCAAGTAAGCCCAACCTCGCGGTGGATTTGTAAACTTGTTTCAATGGCTGCAGTTCCTGCGGTAAGACGTATGATAAACTGGAAAATTTTGGGATCCAAGCACATTTCACGTTTTGGAAATGCATCTATATCCCTCAAAAAACACATAACATGAAAATACTTATGACTGACAGACGTTACGTAAGAATTTTGTAATTTCGTTGGAACGAAGCCAAAACCACAGTCAATTCATTGGACGCCTATGCCATTTTGGGGCTGGAGGTGCGAGCTGGTGCGAGACGGAACATTTAAATTGATTGATTTTCGTAATAAAGCAATGTTAGAATTCCTTATTGTCATATAGTCATTAACATGATTATTTGTTATGCATTATAATATAAAAAATGAATAGTTATCTTCTGATATTGCGAATTAAACACCATGCTAAAGTCCCTAACTGGCTATACTCCGCTACACAACACGCTGATTGGTAGTTTGGGTATGCACCACAGCAGAGGCAAACTCCTCGGTGAGGAGTTTGACTTTCCAACAGCGGAATCTCAAACCCTTTTGACTTTCCGAGGTGCTACAAAAAACGCCTATAGTGGACTGAGGCGTATATTTTAATTCAACTGCGGGTGATAATATAAGAAAGAATAAGACAATACTATGACTCTGCATCCTGTTCATAGTACTTCTTCGTTACTAGCATCATGTTCTAGTGCTAACCTCTTGTTCTATCTATAGCACTGCCGTGCACAGGATCTGTCAGACAGGGGTGCTCAAAGTTTGCAAAAAGGGCACAAATCTCTGAGAGAGCAGGCGAACGAAGCGAGTCCATGCAGCTTGGGGGTGCAGGGAAGGGGGTGTAGCGTAATCTGTACCCCTGTCCGCCCCCTACGGCGCATGCGCGGGAGGTTGCCAGAGGCCGCCACAAATATGCCATTTGTCCTCTGATCTCTGTAGGGGTAACATGATCGGAGCCTCTCGCCCTTTGTTTACAAACGGCAAATGGTCATTCCGGCTTCTCATATCATTCGTCTCAAAGCTTTCTCGGGTAGTTTCCGCCCTTAAATTAAATTAGGTTAGGCAGAAAGCAGTAAAAATTCGAATTTTTAAGGTATGAATGAGTTAGGTTGGATAAACATAGTTATAATTATTCATCTGGGGACGAGTTATCTAATCTCTTAGGCGTGAGGATTGCCTTAGCTTTGTTCTTACCCAATTGTATCTTTACAGGAATGAGTCAAGCTCGTACTGTCCCGTGTATTAAACCATTTTTATCATACATATCCTTGAAATTATAAATAGTTTTGGGCTTTTGGCACACACTACTTCATTCGGTTGTGCATTCCACTGATCAATTGCCCCATTAGAGAAACTGAATTTCCTTACATCTTTATCACCTCTCTTTTTATGCTGTATTTTGCAATGTCCTCTTGCTGATGCTTCACACATATGATATATATTCATTTATGTCTAGTTTCTGTTCCCCTGATATGCATTTATATACAGTAGCATATTCATGTCCTCCTCCTCTCTTGCAGCTTTGGTAAATTCACAGTCTTTCTCAGTAACTTAAATCCCTTAAGCTTGGTACCCATCTTGTAGCGGCCTGTTGTACTTTTTCAATCTTATCTGTGTTTTTTGAGATGAGGATTCCAGACTACTGTGATGCATACTCCAGAGTTGGTCTGATGAATATTATCTTTCTCAGCATATCTTCATTTATATATGTGAATGCTATTCTCATATTAGCAAGCAATGTATACATGTTTCGTACCTTCTCACTGATGTGATCATCAGGATATAGTCTGTTACTGATAATTACCCCTAGGTCCTTCGATCTCCTTTTCTGATATGTGTAGGGTTGATCTTCCTAACTTATAATACCAATCTGGTTTTTTCTCATTTTTACCAGATTTTATTACATGACACTTATCCACATTAAATTCCATTTGCCATTTATTGCTCCATTCATGAAGCTTGTTCAATTCCTCTTGCAGCTCTTTGCAAGAATCTATGTTAGTAATTGTCTTTTGAATTTTTGCATCATCTGCAAACATATTTAGATAGCTTCCTCTCTGCCTTCTATATTCACTTTAATACCCACCCAACCCCTTTTAAATGCCATAGAGTCAATAAGTGGCTTGGTGCTAGCTTTTCCTTTTCCTTTTTTTTTTCCAATTATCCAATCCAATCCCTTTAGTTTGAGAAATCTTACATCTCTCTCTAGTTTTGAGAAGTCTCACATAAGAGTGTTAGGCTAGTCCAGTATAGTTCAAGTTCAGTCAATGTGAAATAAAAATCAGCCTCTAAATTTCATTTATGGAAAAGTACTTTTAACTCTAAATACTATGAAAACAGTATGCACTCCAGTAGGGTAAGCTTAGTGAAGTTTCCTGTTCACACTGTTACAGCACTTCTACTGATTCAATGGATAATGATAAAGTAAAAACCCTTATCAGTTACATTACTGAGATCACTACAGATACTAGTTGCTATGGGAAATTTAAAAAAGAAAAATCCTAAGTTAGGGTATTCAGCACATTGGGCACATTACTACACATCACTGATTGGCATATTTTAATACCAATCGTTTACTTAAATCTGCACACATGTGCAGTAATATAAACCCTGTCGTGTCCAGTAGCACAGGATATATTTATATACTGTACTATCAGTGGAAATGCATTGAATACAGTAATAAAAAAATAAAAATAAAAAAAGCAAAAGTTAGCACCAAGCCAATGAAAATATGGCACTGAGGAGGAAGGGGGTTGGGTGGTTATTAAAGTGAAAATATAAGGCTGAGAGATAAGACACATGAAGTACGAGAGGAGGTGAATAATAAGCGCCAGTACCAAGCTAAAACAATGACTACATGGCACTATAATGGAAGAGGGTTTGGTGGGTATTAAAGTGAAAATGTAAGGCAGAGAGGTAAGACAGATAAAGTACAGGAGCAGAGTGGGAAGAGGGGAAGGATGGAGATTAAAGTGCCCCTTTTGCCACAAGCAGGGATACTGAGGAAGTATTCTGTCCCCCCTCCCCAGAGGGGTACTATCAATGGAAACTAAGCCAGCTCCCAGTCACGGTTATCTCACGAATCCTTTCCCCTCGGGGAGGGGGGGATAGAATACTTCCTCAGTATCCCTGCTTGTCGTAAAAGCCGACTAAAAATCCTTCCCCTTTTCCCCCTCTGCTTCTTGTACTTTATCTGTTCCACCTCTCTGCCATATATTTTCAATACCCACCCAAGTTAGTGCCATATAACTTAGTCATTGAATGGAATGGAATATTTAAAAAAAAAAAAAAAAAAAAAAAAGGAAAGCAAGCACCAAGCCACTCAATGACTATATGGCACTACAATAGGAGTTGGGTGGGTATTAAAGTGAAAATATAAGGCAGAGAGGTGGGACAGATAAAGTACAAGAAGCAGAGGGGGAAAAGAGGAAGGATGAAGATTAAAGTGCCCCTTTTAGACGGTTTTTACGACAAGCAGGGATACTGAGAAGGTATTCTATCCCCCCCCCCTCCCCAGGGGGAAACTTAGTCATTGAGAGGCTTGGTGCTCGCTTTCCTTTTTTTTTTTTTTTTAATTATTCCATTCCATTTCATTCCCTTCCATTCATGAGTCCTTTACTCATCCCTCTTAACCACCTGTGAGGTCTACAAATACCTGTACACTAGTCAAATTTAACACAATGAGAACTACTCAATAACAGACCAGTATCACTGACCAGTGTTGTAAGATACTACAAAAGCTGATAAGGGAAGTCTGGGTAAAACATCTAGAACATGGTATGATAAAAGAGAGGCAGTTCGGATATAGGAAGGGAAAATCATGTGTTACTAATGTTCAAAGCAATTATGACAAAGTTAGAGAAACATTACAGAATAGAGAAGGATGGGTGGTCAGTATCTATTTAGATTTTAAGAAAGCATTTGAGAGAGTACCGCACCAAAGACTTTTATGGAAGTACCATCAAGGAGGTATCCAAGGCAATCTCCACTGTTGGATGCAGGATTTTCTCAGAAAAAGGGAAATGAGAACAATATTAAGGGGAAATTACTCATCATGGAGGGAAGTGACCAGTGGAGTTCCACAGGGCTCAGTTATGTTTTTAGTATATATAAATGACTATCTATCTATCTATTGCCAGATGCCATAATCCCATAAGGGGTGGCCACTTGACTTTGAGTTAGTTGTTTTACGAGGAGGGGCACTAACCCTCCACCAACCCACTTGTTGACACGTAGGGAGCACGTATGGTTTGGTTATATGGTTACCACCCAGCGTTGTAAATGGTTTCTTGACTTACAGGAAACCATTTGGCTTGTCACTCAATGTAAAGCCACCTGTAAAGGAAAGAAGAGCAATAAGAAGTGACAGGAAAGATGGGAGAAATAGGAAGAGAGGAGGGTGGGCACAGAAAAAGAATGATACAGGCTAAGGAAGAAGTAGGCAGCACTACATCAAGCGAGTGGATAATGGTCGCCACCACCTACCACAATATATATAAATGACATAGACAGTAATATTGGAAATGGAAGCTATCTAAATATGTTTGCAGATGATGCAAAAATTCAAAAGACAATTACTAACATAGATTCTTGCAAAGAGCTGCAAGAGGAATTGAACAAGCTTCATGAATGGAGCAATAAATGGCAAATGGAATTTAACCCTAGAATACATACGTTAATTTTACTGCATCTTAGTACATATGCTGGGTTTGATAAACCCATTTTTCGGAAAGTCATACACCTATGTGAAAATCCAAATTTAGTAAAACCATATACATATATAAAAAATACAAGCTTTGTACTTTCACTTGAACCTTATGTACATGAGTTTGTATGATATCTTAAATGTTAAATGGTAACTTGAAAAAAAGTATCAAAAATGGGGAAAAATTCTGATGTAACTAAAAAAAAAAATATGTGGAAAATTTGAAACAGGAGCTGTGGACTTCTGCACTTGCACACACACACCTGGGTCATTGGAGCTGCAGCACATGGCACTCTAATCCTTACAGACTCAAAGTGGGCTGTGGTGGAGGTAGACAAAAAGTGGGCTATTTTTTTAGAGTAAAAAAATGGAGTACGAAGATTGGTAATTTTTCATGCAATCCCAGACCCTTGAAATTGAACACTACATATACATGGTATTTGGTCCTCTCTAAGGCTTTACCCTGTGATTTTGACCACCCACCCACCCCCACAACCTTGTTTTAGGGGGTAATTAGGATAGAACTTACAATTATCAGGAAATGTCATTTCTTGAGTAGTGAATGTTATTATTTTACTACTGAAACATCATAATTGCAAAACACAGTGGTATGCAATCCAAAATAGTTGCTATTTATCATTTGTGGTGTATTTATGGCCGTGAGAAAAATAAATTGTTCGAATTTTCCTTGACAATTCTCAAAATCATGAGCACTTACTTGGACTCACAAATAATCACCACAGACAGGGTAATAATGCCCCTGGCAGACAGCCTTCTGACATTTGGTGCACCGGAAGCATGTCTTCCTGTCAGTCCGAACAGGGCACTCCAGGCACTGGACAGGTGGACTCTGATTCTTAGCACCCAGTGGTGTTCATTATTTTATCAATTTCTTCATCACTCAAAAAATGGTGGGCCATGATTTCACAGTTCACAAAGAAATATCTGTGTTCTAAGAAATATTCACTTCCTGCAAGGAAAAGCACTTTAGAAATCATACTCAAACTACTTGCTGGATATGACAAACCCTGTGTCACATATGTACAGGAGTACATACGATGAGTGTAAGATACCCAAGGGCGCCGATATGGTAATTTCCTTCGAAGAGAGCGGAGCAACACTACCTCTCCCCACTAGGACAACACGTGGAAGGAGGGTATCTGGGTGCCCAGCCGTCTCAGACAATAACCCACTCGGTGATCACTGAACTCTGGTACGCGTCGGGTGTGATACGCCCGCGTATGTATTAAAGGGTTAATGTGGATAAGTGTCATGTAATAAAATTTGGTAAAAGTGAGAAAAAACCAGATTGGTATTATAAGTTAGGAAGAACAACCCTACACATATCAGAAAAGGAGATCGAAGGACCTAGGGGTAATTATCAGTAACAGACTATATCCTGATGATCACATCAGTGAGAAGGTACGAAACATGTATACATTGCTTGCTAATATGAGAATAGCATTCACATATATAAATGAAGATATGCTGAGGAAGATAATATTCATCAGACCAACTCTGGAGTATGCATCATAGTAGTCTGGAATCCTTATCTCAAAAAACACAGATAAGATTGAAAAAGTACAACGGGCCGCTACAAGATGGGTACCAAGCTTAAGGGATTTAAGTTACTGAGAAAGACTGTGAATTTACCAAAGCTGCAAGAGAGGAGGAGGAGACATGATTATGCTACTGTATATAAATGCATATCAGGGGAACAGAAAATAGACATAAATGAATATATATCATATGTGTGAAGCATCAGCAAGAGGACATTGCAAAATACAGCATAAAAAGAGAGGTGATAAAGATATAAGGAAATTCAGTTTCTCTAATGGGGCAATTGATCAGTGGAATGCACAACCGAATGAAGTAGTGTGTGCCAAAAGCCCAAAATTATTTATAATTTCAAGGATATGTATGATAAAAATGGTTTAATACACGGGACAGTACGAGCTTGACTCATTCCTGTAAAGATACAATTGGGTAAGAACAAAGCTAAGGCAATCCTCACGCCTAAGAGATTAGATAACTCGTCCCCAGATGATTAATTATAACTATGTTTATCCAACCTAACTCATTCATACCTTAAAAATTCGAATTTTTACTGCTTCCCGCCTAACTTAATTTAATATAAGGGCGGAATCTACCCGAGAAAGCTTTGAGACGAATGATATGAGAAGCCGGAATGACCATTTGCCGTTTGTAAAAGGGCGAGAGGCTCCGATCATGTTACCCCTACAGAGATCAGAGGACAAATGGCATATTTGTGGCGGCCTCTGGCAACCTCCCGCGCATGCGCCGTAGGGGGCGGACTGGGGGACAGATATAACGCTACAGGGGCACTGTAAGCCTCCCGAGGATTTTATATATATAAAAAAAAATGATTTAAACTGTCTGAGAGTCATTTTCACGCCATGATTTGTGCTGCAGTTGCTATGAAATTCATTTGAATATTGGTATATATCTTATAGTTTGTAATACAAAATATAGTTAACGTGCAATAAACGCAACATGCATCCTGCTTCTTTATAAAATACTGATTGCCAGTATGTATTTCAACTTTGTGTATAAGAAACATAATGAACGACAGTATTAGACAATTTATTTAAAACAACGTTAAAGAAACAGTATCGTTGTATGTTACTTTACAGTTCAACCATGGGTAAAACATTTTTTTTTTTTTTCCAGTGTTGGAGGTACTGACACGCAGTATACAGTATTTCACATGTTCTGGTGCCAACATCGTTTCCAATGACGAGTTGTAGTTTCACACTATTGTTACATATTACATACAAAGTTGTTTATTCATAATTAACTGTGTAATAAAGTGTGCATGATAAGGAACCAAACACCATTTCACTGTAGTGTGGCTTGGGATAGGATGCGCAATCATACAGCCTTTTTCAGTCAAAACAGCCTAGGGTAAAGGAAAGGCGACAGAGAAGTATAATGTATATAAAATGCGTGGCATGAAGAACAATGCCCCCGAAGAATACCATAGTACCCCCGACGACAGGGCAAGCCAAACACAGCTTAGTATGCCCGAAAATGCGCCGACACCCCCACACGGACCCCACGGGGTAGCTGCCACCAGTCACCAACACTCCCGGCAACAGCAACATATGTCAGCCCGGGCCGTGCGCCCCTGTGTCATGCAGCCACCACGCCGCCGCCACCGTAGAAGAAGGACACTACCTTCGTGGAGTGGAATTGCTGAGCCAGCTAGGGGTGGAGTTAGAAAAGATACTCCAGACGGCGCCCCTCTGGTAGAGACGATCTATGGTTGCTCCCAAAGTGTTCCGGTAGAGACGATCTATGGTCGCTCTCAAAGTGTTCTGGTAGAGACGATCTATGGTCGCTCCGAAAGTGCTCCGGTAGAGAAGATCTCTGGTCGCTCCCATCCTCGTGAGACGATCTATGGTCGCTCCGAAAGTGCTCTGGTAGAGACGATCTATGGTCGCTCCCATCCTCGTGAGATGATCCATGGTCGCTCTGAGAGTGCTCTGGTAGAGACAATCCATGGTCGCTCCCATCCTCGTGAGACGATCTATGGTCGCTCTGAGAGTGTCTTGGTAGAGACGACCTATTGTCGCTCCCTTCCTCGTGAGACGATCTACGGTCGCTCCGAGGGTGTGCAGAGAGAGGTGAATAGAGAGACGCCCCCACGGCAGGAGACTGGAGCCCAGGCTTCCTGTCCCAGAGTGATCCAGACAGGCCTCCCAGCCTCCCCTGGTCTCTGTTCCCTATGCCTGGCTCTAGAGCAGATGCACCTGACGGACGCCAGTGGAAGTCGCTGCCGCAGCCCTCCCCTGTCGGCGCCCCTAGACGCTGGAGACCGCAGCCCACAGTCTCTCTCGGTTCTCCCCAGGACACCCGGGCGTGATCTCTCTACGCCCCCACGACGCCGGGACTTATCACAGAGGTTCCTGGAGCTATTCGGCCCCAGTCCCGAGGGCCACACGCCTGAGCCAAGCCCGGAAGCCACGGGAAGCCCAGGACGCGAGAGGACGCCCTTACGAGTTATCCCGTGCCCTCTCAGCACACCTCGCATTGGCGGTGTCCCTAGCCCGGCAGGATCGCCGACGACGTGTTTCTGCCTATCCCCCTGATGAATACGTGTGATATTGTAGCACGAGTGATTTAGGTTAAGTGTGATTTCCCCTAATGTAAGTATTATGCAGTGATTTCATATAGTGAATATTGGGGTAAATAAGATCACAGTGAGAGGTTAAAAGACGAGAGTGTGGAACAAGATCTGATTGACTATACATGTGACATCCCTGTTATACAATTAATAAGCCTGTGCCGCTGGGAGATTCCCCTATAAAGACATCCCCCCATTACTGTGAAGGAATATTGTGAAAGGAAGTAATAATAGTATTCTCTCTCCCCCACGCTACCCATAAATCTTGTTTATCACCCTCTCTCACTCCAATATCTTGAGTAAGTGTAAATCAAGAATAAAATCAATTACCAAAGTCTTTTGGCTAGTGGAAACCATATAAACTTCACGGCTAATATCTGCCGCCCTCCGGTATTACCATAACTTTCCCCTAGCCGTCACAAGTCACTCCCCGCACCTCCCCTATCTCCTCCTAGTGAGACTCAACCCCCCTCCTGCGCACCGCGCACGCCTATATTTACTGCACTCCTGATACACTAGGATTGTTTGTGTTGTCATTACCATCAGAGAAGCAAGTATCCTGCGAGATACACATATCCTAGATAAGGTTTTATATTGCTATATATTGTGCTGTAATATCTGCTGATTTGTCCTGTGTCTGACTGTGGTAATATACGTGTAAAGGTTGTTGCCTAGAGTTTTTGTGTCCTGCCTCACTTTATTGCACTAGCTCCGGTCTCGAAAGAGGACCCCGCTCCTCGTTAGGTGAAATAGGAGTGAGAAGTCGAGCCTAATTTCACCTAGCATTACACTGGTGGCCAGCGGTGGTTCTAGACTCGGGCGTAAGAGAGAGGTAATCTGGAAACATTTGGCAAAATGGCAACCAAACCGCACGTTCGGTTACCCAAGTTTGACCCCGACCAGTATGATATACACACATATCTGGCAATAATTAAACCCTTACTGGATATTGGCTTTGAAAATGACCAACAAAAAATTGCAGTCACACTACCACTATTGGGTAAAGCGGCGGCGAACATAGCGCCGAAAATCGTCCCAGAACTCACCTGGCAGAACTTTACAAAGTTCACTGTACAAGCCATCACCCCATCGTTAGGGAAAGTAGTGTCTCTATCCAAATTGGTTAGTTTCGCATTCAACGGGGATTTAGATAATACCCTGATACAGGCAAGATGCCTGGTTACTGCTGCCTACCCGGAGGCAGATGAGGAAATCCGGGATCAGCATACATTTAATACTCTGCTCAGAGTACTCACAAGTGTTGTGAAACAACACTTCACTATCCATGACCCAACAGGAGACATGGATAGAGATATACAGCTGATGCGGCGCCTCCTGACCGCCTGCCCTTCACAACAAATTAACGTTGTTAAGAAATTCCCCACCCGACCCCTGGCTCCCCCAGCCACACCGCGTCCACCTCTGCCTCACACCAGCCCGACCCCGACGCCTAGCCCGCCCAGGGCACACCCCTCCCATCGGCGCCCTGCCCCGCGAGAAAACCCGAACCTAATTCTTATCAACCCGTGGGAATTCACAGCCTGCAACTCCCACTGCCCCCTTCATGACATACGGGACCAGCTTAAAGCTGCTCGCCGCAGAATCACAGCCCCGGGTTCGCATAAAGTGTCCGCCTTAGAAGGCGAGGCCCCAGAAGACGAGCTGACGCCCGTGGACGAGCCTCATCCAGGAGAACTAGAGCAGGAACAGGAGAACTAGAGCCCTAGCCAGCTGGATTTTTAGGCCCGCCCCCGCACCAACCCACGGTGGCGGGGGCCATCACCCCTAAGTATCCCCACCCAGTATACCACAAGATGAAAATAAACGGTGTGAAGGCCAGACTACTAGTCGATACAGGAGCGGCCAGGTCCTGCCTTTACAGCCACTATTTCTCCCGCTACAGATCGCGGTTTGGCCCACTCCGCCCTACTACCACTCACCTTGTGGACGCGGGGGATGGCCCCCTGCCCATCCATGGGGAAACTCGGGCCCTATGGGTCGACACCCACCAGCCAGTGTCCGCCCAACATCCATTCATCATTTTTTATTCCTCCTGCCGGAGTTATGATGGGTATTTAGGGCTAGACTTGCTCCAAAAACTCGGAGCCACGATCGACTGTCGCCACTGACAACTCCAGTTCCGCCCCCCCACCCCGTTCCACCCCAGCCGTTTGCACATGCACGCCGCGGCCCCGGTCGGAGGATTCGCCCTCTTCCTTCCCCCAGTGCCCCCCTTCTCCCCCCCTTTTTCCACCTCCCTCTCCTCCCCCTCCCATGCCTTTCCACCCCACTCCTGCCCCCTCTTTCCCTGCCACCATCTCCGCCGCTGTTACCATCCCCTCCCACCATGAGGCATGGGTGCCCCTTAACAGGCCCTCAGGTCCATCCGTTTTGTTCTCCCCCCTCCTCCCCTCCGGACCCCTTTCTGCCTGCCTTGTGTCCCCCACCTTCCTCCCTCCCCAACACGCCGCCATCTGCATCGCCAATCTCGCCCCATCCCCTCTCACCCTCCCCAAAGGGCTTATCATCGGAGAGATGGAGGAAGCCGAGCCCTGTGCCCCATCCTCCTCCCACCACCCCACCCCTCTACCCTCCATCCCTGACCATCTCTCCAACCAGCAGTCAGACACCTTACGCCGCCTCCTCCTGGATTTCCAGGATTTGTTTGCGACAGGACCAGCAGATATAGGGCATACTACGTACCTGTCGCACGAAATCCATACGACAGGCCCACCTATACGACAACCTTCCTGACGCAAGAACCCCCGACAGAGAGGAGGACCGCCAGGTGCGCGAAATGGAAGAGGCAGGTGTTATCTCCTCCTCCACCAGCCCGTGGTCCTCCCCCGTCGTTCTAGTAAAAAAGAAAGACAGCACGATGCGGTTTTGCATTGACTACCGCCGTGTGAACGACATCACCATTAAAGATGCCACCCACCTCCCCCGCATTGACGATTCCCTAGACTCTCTCTACGGGGCGTCTTGGTTTTCTACCCTCGACCTCCAGTCTGGATACTGGTAGGTCCCCGTCCACCCGGACCATTGAGGCAAGATGGCCTTTTCCACCAGTAATGGCAAACATTACGAATTCAATGTTCTGCCATTCGGCCTCTGCAACGCCCCTGCCACTTTCTCCAGACTAATGGAATCTGTCTTGAGCGGCCTCACTTGGGAAATATGTTTAGTTTATCTTGACGACTTCATTGTTTTTAGCCAGACCTGGACCGACCACTTGCAGCGCCTCCGTCGAGTTTTCACCAGAATTCACCAGGCAGGCCTCAAGCTACATCCTTCTAAATGTGTCCTGGCCGCTAAGACTGTCTCGTTCCTAGGACATACTATTTCCCAAGCAGGAATTTCCCCAGATCCCAACAAGCTCCGTGCCATAGCAGACATACCACCTCTGCAGGATGTCCACGGCGTCCGCGCCTTCCTGGGACTCACGTCCTATTACCGTCGCTTCGTGAAGGGATTCGCGCAGATCGCTAAGCCTCTTCACGACTTGACACAAAAAGGGGAACCTTTCCTCTGGACCGAGGATCGGCGAGCTGCTTTTCAACAGCTAAAAGACAAGCTTGTCTCGGCCCCCATCGTGGCCTTCCCCGACTATGCCCTCCCTTTTCGCCTCTACACGGATGTATCCCTTACCGTGATAGGTGCCGTCCTAGCCCAGGTACAGGCCGGCCGGGAACACATCATCACCTGCGCCAGCCGCACTCTGAACCCAGCCAAAAAAAATTATGCCGCCACCAAGCAAGAATGCCTCGGCACAATCTGGGCCTTCCAATATTTTAGGGCTTATCTTTCCGGGACCCAAGTCACGATAATCACCGACCACCAATCACTCCAGTGGTTGCGCCAATCAGACTCCCATAACGCCCAACTCGTCCGGTGGCGTGACACCCTAGAGGAGTTTCAGTACGAGATTACATACAGACCCGGAAAGCTCCACACCAATGCAGATGCCCTCTCCTGCCTCCCCATCCACACGGTACAACCGGACCCCGACCTACTACAACTCTGGCACCACAAGGAACGGCCTCCCTGGATCCCTGCTCACCTATTCCCCAAGCTGTGCCGACAAGGCGACCACCTTCTAACCCCGTCCGGACACATCCTCTTGACCCCGATGCGGCACGTGACACCCCGTGACACCTACATGCTCACAACGGCATCCACTTGGGCACCAAAAAATTACTCCAGGTGTTCAATGATATTTACTGGGCCCCAAATCCCTCCACCCTCGCCAAGGAAATTATCCAGACTTGCCGCGCCTGCGCGCTTGGGAAAGATATCACCCGGACCGCCGGGCCATCTGGCCATATCACTGCCCACAAGCCCTGGCAACTCCTGGCGATCGACGTAGTAGGCCCTCTTCCCCCTAAATCTGGATATAAATACGTGATCACTTTTGTAGACACGTACTCCAAATTCGTAGTAGCCTGCCCAGCTAAGGAACATCATGCCGTCGCTGTCGCCGATGCCCTGCTCCGACACGTGTTCCCTTACTTTGGCATTCCCCAAGCCATCCATTCCGATAATGCCTCCGAGTTCTCGGGAAAAGTCTGGGAAGAACTAGCCAGGATTTTCGGGTACAAGATCTCCCACTCCTCACCATACTGGCCACAAGGGAAGGCGGTATGTGAACGTAGCCATCGTACCCTTATCAATCAGCTATGCACCAGAATCGAGGCTACAAAAGACGACGATTGGCCGGCACATGTAAAAATTGTCCAATGGGGCATGAATTCGTGCCCCCAAGAAGACAGGGTTTCCCCCCACGAAAGAATCTTTGGCAAAACCCCCCTCCTACTACCCCTACACCATCACCTGCAACCGCCCACTTCCGCTCCCACTACAGACCCGCTACACCTGCTAAAAGGGCGGATATACCACCTACAAAAGAACCTAGACCTTGGACCCAAACCAGCCACCAACCCTTTCAACCCGGGTGACACAGTCGTTGTCGCCCAACTTCCCACTCCCCACGAGCTCGCCCCCCATTTCACGGGGCCTCACACAATCACCAAAGTCCCCAACCCATACCAAGTAGTCGTAGACTATCACGGCACTCCCCGTACCCTCCGCAACCGTCACGTGCGGCCTTTCCGCACACCCACCTCCCCCACTCCGGCCCCACACCCCCAGCCCCCTCCAGCTCCCGCACCACCCTCTACAGTCACATATGAGTGCTATGTTTCCTCCTCACCCTCCCACTCTGCCCCCCCTACCATCTCCACCTCGCCGGCCACCACCACCCCCAGCACCTCACCTGACGCCTCCCCCGCCACCCCTCCCTCACCCTCACCCCTTCCTTCCATGGCCTCCCCCTCAACGTCCACTCCCACATCTTCCGCCCACGCCACCACACCCTCACCACAATCCACTACCACCCCCCCTCCCCCACCCACCATCCGTACACCCACTCCGCCAACATCGCGCCACACAGCGCCCACAACACGCAAAACAACCCGCCCATCCCAGACGCCCACTTCTCCCCCCACCCCGACCCTCAAGACCACCACCACCCGCTCGGGCCGCCTCTCACGCCCGCCCGCCCGATACTCACACACCCCTACACCACCCACCCCTCCACAACTTCACACCGTCAAGCTACATCAGGCCCAAATCCCCTCTACCTGTACTCCCCAGAGACAACGCCACATTACCACGGCACAAAACCCGGCCCTTACCTGCAGTATCCAGCATTCAGCCCCCAACCACACTGACAGCCACACCAAGCAAGATGAGAGTGAAGCGGGCCGTATGGGCACCTACCCTTGGCAGGAACCACAGACTCCGCGGGCCACACCACCTGCTAAACCTCCTCCAGTCTACCACCGCCACCTTCACACTCTTCCTCACCTGCGACCCAGCACAAGAAGAGAACCCCTACACTGTCGCCTGGCAAACTATGCTGCAACACCTCCAGCCCATCTACACCACCTCCAACACACAAGCGTTCCACCTCCAGCCACGAGGACGTGACTTTTTACAGGGGGAGTGGTAAAATGCGTAGCTTGAAGAACAATGCCCCCGAAGAATACTATAGTACCCCCGACGACAGGGCAAGCCAAACACAGCTTAGTATGCCCGAAAATGCGCCGACACCCCCACACGGACCCCACGGGGTAGCCGCCACCAGTCACCACCACTCCCAGCAACAGCGACATGTGTCAGCCCGGGCCGTGCTCCCCTGTGTCATGCAGCCACCAAGCCGCCGCCACCGTAGGAGAAGGACACTACCTTTGCGGAGTGGAATTGCTGAGCCAGCTAGGGGTGGAGTTAGAAAAGATACTCCAGACGGCGCCCCTCTGGTAGAGACGATCTATGGTCGCTCCCAAAGTGTTCCGGTAGAGACGATCTATGGTCGCTCCCAAAGTGTTCCGGTAGAGACGATCAGTGGTCGCTCCCGTCCTCGTGAGACGATCTATGGTCGCTCCCATCCTCGTGAGATGATCTATGGTCGCTCCGAAAGTGCTCCGGTAGAGACGATCTATGGTCGCTCCCATCCTCGTGAGACGATCTATGGTCGCTCCGAAAGTGCTCCGGTAGAGACGATCTATGGTCGCTCCCATCCTTGTGAGACGATCTATGGTCGCTCCCATCCTTGTGAGACGATCTATGGTCGCTCCGAAAGTGCTTCGGTAGAGACGATCTATGGTCGCTTCGAAAGTGCTCCGGTAGAGACGATCTATGGTCGCTCCCATCCTCGTGAGACGATCTATGGTCGCTCCCATCCTCGTGAGACGATCTATGGTCGCTCCGAAAGTGCTCCGGTAGAGACGATCTCTGGTCGCTCCCATCCTCGTGAGACGATCTATGGTCACACCGAGAGTGCTCCGGTAGAGACGAACTATGGTCACTCCCATCCTCGTGAGACAATCCATGGTCGCTCCGAGAGTGCTCTGGTAGAGACGATCCATGGTTGCTCCGAGAGTGCTCCGGTAGAGACGATCCATGGTCGCTCCCATTCTCGTGAGATGATCTATGGTCGCTCCGAGAGTGTCTTGGTAGAGACGACCTATTGTCGCTCCCTTCCTCGTGAGACGATCTACGGTCGCTCCGAGGGTGTGCAGAGAGAGGTGAATAGAGAGACGCCCCCACGGCAGGAGACTGGAGCCCAGGCTTCCTGTCCCAGAGTGATCCAGACAGGCCTACCAGCCTCCCCTGGTCTCTGTTCCCTACGCCTGGCTCTAGAGCAGACGCACCTGACGGACCCCAGTGGAAGTCGCTGCCGCAGCCCTCCCCTGTCGGCGCCCCTAGACGCTGGAGACCGCAGCCCACAGTCTCTCTTGGTTCTCCCCAGGACACACGGGCGTGATGTCTCTACACCCCCACGACGCCGGGACTTATCAAAGAGGTTCCTGGAGCTATTCGGCCCCAGTCCTGAGGGCCACACGCCTGAGCCAAGCCCGGAAGCCACGGGAAGCCCAGGATGCGAGAGGACGCCCTTACGAGTTATCCCGTGCCCTCTCAGCACGCCTCGCATTGGCGGTGTCCCTAG
Source organism: Coenobita brevimanus (assembly GCF_032717465.1). Lineage (NCBI taxonomy): Eukaryota > Metazoa > Arthropoda > Malacostraca > Decapoda > Coenobitidae > Coenobita > Coenobita brevimanus. Next base: position 10,029,325 of record NC_136973.1, on the reverse strand, counting down.
CCCGGCAGGATCGCCGACGACGTGTTCCTGCCTATCCCCCTGATGAATACGTGTGATATTGCAGCACGAGTGATTTAGGTTAAGTGTGATTTCTCCTAATGTAAGTATTGTGCAGTGATTTCATATAGTGAATATTGGGGTAAATAAGATCACAGTGAAAAGTTAAAAGACGAGAGTGTGGAACAAGATCTGATTGACTATACGTGTGAGTGACATTCCTGTTATACAATTAATAAGCCTGTGCCGCCGGGAGATTCCCCTATAAAGACATACCCCCATTACTGTGAAGGAATATTGTGAAAGGAACTAATAATAGTATTCTCTGCCTCCCCCACGCTACCCATAAATCTTGTTTATCACCCTCTCTCACTCCAATATCTCGAGTAAGTGTAAATCAAGAATAAAATCAATTACCAAAGTCTTTTGGCTAGTGGAAACCATATAAACTTCACGGCTAATATCTGCCGCCCTCCAGTATTACCATAACTTTCCCCTAGCCGTCACAAGTCACTCCCCGCACCTCGCCTATCTCCTCCTAGTGAGACTCAACCCCCCTCCCGCGCCCCGCGCGCGCCTATATTTACTGCACTCCTGATACACTAGGATTGTTTGTGTTGTCATTACTATCAGAGAAGCAAGTATCCTGCTAGATACACATATCCTAGATAAGGTTTTATATTGCTATATATTGTGCTGTAATATCTGCTGATTTGTCCTGTGTCTGACTGTGGTAATATACGTGTAAAGGTTGTTGCCTAGAGTTTTTGTGTCCTGCCTCTCTATTGCACTAGCTCCGGTCTCGAAAGAGGACCCCGCTCCTTGTTAGGTGAAATAGGAACGAGAAGTCGAGCCTAATTTCACCTAGCATTACAGTATATATGTTTAAAGTCTTGGGGGAAAATTTACCTTGTTGGTATACTTGAATGTAATCAATACTACTTTACTGAGGTGTATAATGTACATGGTAAGGTTTTGATGCTTCTATTCATGTATAAATCCCGAGTATCTGTGATGCTTGGCATCTCTATTTTATGCTGATTTCAGTGCCACTCCCCAGTGGGGGAAGGCAGCTAACAGCAGAACGCACTTATCATTCAAACGGGAGGGACGTATATACTCTGAGCTCTCTGTGTCGCAGTTGTATCTTTCTGTGGCCAATATAAAGAGAGAAATCTGCTCAGTTTTCAGTTCACCTGCACACGCTACCTACCTCTACAATTCCTTCAACAGGATCTACACGATTCCCACCATCTCCAGTGTGTGAGAATGACTTTTAGTGGAGTGTCAGCCGGAAGTGACTTCGACCTGGAGCAACTTTACTAACCTTGCTTGGAACAGTGAGGTCACATCTAAGCTGATATATAATTGGTGATCAGCTGTGGGGTTCCAATAAGCTGATATATTAGTGACCAGTTGAGGAATTTATACAATCTGTATACCTAGGCTGCTTCCCCCAAGGAAAGGGAGGTAGCCGAGACAGGACGACACACTCCCTCATTTACTCATCCATTCAAACACATTCATTTGCATCTTAGCCCCAAAGGGGAGAACGGACAGATCCTCACCGCACCACACCGCACAAGGGTCAACTGCGCAATGCAATCAGTGACATAGGCAGCAGGGTCCGACAGCAGAGCTGGTTTACCCCTGCCACATCATAGCAGACCCATCCCCTTACCCACACCTGACCTGAAAGTTGATCAGACCAAATGCGGGAGAATATCCCCTCAGGGCTGTGTCATCACTTATTCATTCACAATTTCTCTCCATGTATTTCTATCATGCACAGCCACTCTTCCTTGCTCAACAGACATCCCTCTCGCATCCAGCACTCTCTTCACACTGTCCATCCATCATATTCGTGGTCTTCCTCTCAGCCTTACACCTCTCACATCAGATCTAGTTATCTTTTTCACCAATTGCTTATTATCCATTCTCTCCATATGCCCAAACCAACGCAACACCCTCTGCTCAACTCTACCAGCCATCTCCCGAACAACTCCAGTTCTCCTTCGCACTTCATCATTTCGCACTCGATCCATACGCGTCACTCCACACATACTCCTCAGACACCTCATCTCCATTACATTCAAACTTTCCCTCTCTGCTACACCCATATTCCATGTTTCAGCCCCATATAATGCAGTCGGTACCACAACACCCTCATACAGCCTTCCCTTTACATCCATTCTAAGCGAATGACATCTAAACACTTTTTTCATTCCTCCCAGCACCTTTCCTACTTCATTTATTCTAAATTTCACTTCTGCATCTATTCTTCCATCCACTGCAACATGTGACCCCAGATATTTAAAACACTCTACCTCCTCAAGCAACTCGCCATTCAAAACTATATTCATCCCCCTACCATCTACCAACCTCGTACACTTCATCACTTTACTCTTGTTCTCATTTACTTTCAATTTCCTCCTTTCACACACTTTTCCAAACTCCTCTACCAACTGTCTCAATCTCTCCTCTGAATCAGCCACCAGTGCAGTATCATCTGCAAACAACAGCTGCTTCAGATTCCACTCTCCACCATCAACATTCACCAGACTCAGACCTCCACCTAAAACTCTTGCATTCACCTCCCTTACAACACCGTCCATGTAAATATTAAACAACCAAGGCGACATCATACATCCCTGTCGCAGCCCCACTCTCATGGGAAACCAATCAATCACAGCATTTCCCACTCTTACACACGCTCTACTATTTACATAAAAACTTTTCACCCCTTTTAGTAACCTACTATCAAGTCCGTACAATCTTAAAACAGTCCACAAAGCCTCCCTATCAGTTCTATCATACACTTTCTCTAAATCCATGAATGCCCAAAACACATCCTTACCTTTCGCTAAATACTTTTCACACACTTGTCTCACAGAAAACACCTGATCCACGCATCCCCTCCCTTTCCTAAAGCCACACTGCTCATCACCAATCCCTCCCTCTGTACCCTCTCTAACTCTCATAATTAACACTCTACCATACACCTTACCTACAACACTCAACAGACTTATACCCCTAAAGCTAGTACATTCATACTTATCACCCTTGCCTTTATACAATGGGACCACACAAGCACTTGTCCAGTCAACTGGCCCCATACCTTTCACAAAGCACACATTCAACAATCTTACTAACCAGCCAACAATTGTCACTCCACCACCCCCCAGGCATTCCACAGCACACCCATCCATACCTGCAACTTTCCCTGTTTTCATCTCCTTTACTGCCTTCTCCACTTCCTCCTTCGTGATCAAAGAATCATTCAACTCTCCCAACACATTTATTCCTTGCACCGTTCTATCTGCCACAGTCTCAGCCACCCTTTCCTCCTCTACATTTAACAGTCTTTCAAAATACTCTGCCCATCTCTTCCTTACTGCATCCATCTCAATTAACATCCTTCCATCCTCTGCTTTTACTCGTTCTTCCTTCCCAGACTCTCCCTTTCGCACCCTTTTCACCTCCTTCCAAAACATTTTCTTATTCTGTTGAAAATTCTCTGTCAGCTGCCTACTCCATCTCTCATCTGCTGCCACTTTAGCATCAGGCACAGCCCTTCTCGCTCTATTCCTCTTTTCCTTATATCTTTCATATGACATCTCATCCTTCCTCTGGAGCCACTCTTCATATGCATGTCTCTTCTCAGCCACAGCCATACTTACTTCCTCGCACCACCATTCACTTCCTTTTCTTACACCACCACCCACATGTCTCACACCACACACCTCTTCTGCATGCCCCACCACAGCACTCTTAAACAACTGCCATTCCTCCTCCACACTGCCATTTTCCCGATCTTTCACTGCATTCCACTCATCTTTCAATTTCTCCTGATACTCTATCTTTTTCTCTCTTTTATCCAACTCACTCACTTTCAAAACCTCCCTGCCACACCTAACTCTCCTAGCTCTCACCCATCTCTTACCTACTCTTAACTTTCCCTCCACCAGGTAGTGGTCAGACATACCTCCACCCTTCCCTCTCAGAACTCTCACATCCAACAATCTTCCTATTACATTCCTAGACACAACCACATAGTCCATCAAAGCTCTGTCAACAACCCTTCCACCCTCCTGTCTCACCCATGTATACTTATAAATATCTTTCTTCTCACATAGCGTATTTCCAATCACCATCTCTCGCTCAACACACATCCCTATCATTCGTTCCCCATTTTCATTTCTTCCAGGCACACCATGCATATCACCTACACCTTCAACTGTTACATTTCCCACTCTAGCATTCAGATCTCCCATTATTACCACATTCACATTCGCTCCAAAACCCTGCAGACACTCATGAACATCATTCCAGAAAGACTCCCTCTCTTCTTCATCCCTTTCGCTACCAGGCCCATATGCACTCACAAACACCCACAACTCACGTTCAAATTTCGCTTTCACCCACATCAGTCTCGATGACACCTCCTTCCATTCAATCACACACTGCTGTACTTCCGGACTCACTAACAAGGCCACACCTTCTCTTGCCCTTCCTCTATCAACACCTGACAATCTTCCATTCACACTTTCAAACTTAGACTCACCTTTCCCTTTCATCTTCGTTCACTCAAAGCTAACACATCCAACTTTCTTCTCACAAACATTCTCCCAATCTCCTCCCTTTTAGCCTCATTCGTACTACATCCACGCACATTCATAGACCCAATCTTCAGGATACAGGGATAACTCCATCCCCCATCCCTTTCTCTGGCCTGTCTCTTTTTAGGAACTAAAAAACAGAGGAGGGGTCCCTAGTCCCCTCACCCCGCCCCTTTTCGTCGCCTTTTACGACACGCAGGGAATACGGTGGCAATATTCTTCCTAACACAACCTGGCTGCAGAGTAGTAGTACCACCCTATAGAGCGGCCAGATTGTGTCCCCCCTGCCACAGGGGGGACACAATTTATACAAACCGACACATAATATTGGTGCCAGTGGTGGAACGACACACATAAAATTGGTGTTCAGTGCTGGGATATGAAAAGGTGCTTGTTATGTGGGATGTTTTTAGTCCGACTCCTCGTCCTAAAAATGCCCGCGACTGAGCGGGGTCCTCTTTCCGGACCGGAAATAAAGCACCCACAAAGGAACAGGGCATAAAAACTAGGCAGTACACCTTAACACGTCTATTGTCTTAATTCAATACACTGTTACAATATAAAAACAAAGAGTTACAGGATATGATGGAGACAGGTTTACAGAGTTAGCTTCTCAATATAATGTATCACACACAGCACAGGCAGAGAATGGAGATCTGCAATTATACATCAATGGTGAGCTATAATTTCTCTATACCCGTATTATGTTCATGGGCAGAACTAGCATTTAATAGTCTAAATCAGATGCACTAGGGGTAAAGAGGGCCAGGGGTCAAGAGAGTAAATATTACTATAACTTGTCAGAGCGCGAATCGCGACACTCGGGATAGTTACTTAGTCGCGGAGACACTGTTCACAGGTTTTTGGTTTTTCCTCACGCCCTCACTGTTTCCGTATGTCTCTGTACCCGTGTTTACTAGTCTTTTCTGTTCTGCCTGGGTATTATTCTGGCCTTACTCTTTCACTGTCACTGTTCACTCCCATCTCTGTGGTTTTTCAAGGCTCACGAGATGCGTTAAAGTCACTACTTGCCCTTGTTTCCTGGACTTAACAGAGGAGGTGCCCAGGTGTGGGAGGGGGCTCTGCTGGGGAGCCCTCCTGCAGGAGACTGCACCACCCACAGGGGTGTCACTGCCCGGGCCTTCTTCGTCAGGGGGGTGCGGGAAGGCTCTCCCATCTGGGGGCCTTGACCTGAGAGGCCCTCATCCTGGAGCCTCGTCGGTGGGGTGCAGGGAGGCCCTCCGACCTGGGGGCCTCAACCTGAAGGGCGACCCTCAGGGCTGGGGCTGAACAGCTGCAGGAGGTGGGCCTGTCGCCTCTTACTCTGGGCAGAGAGCCATGAGGGAGTGAAGCCTAAGTGGCCTGGCTCTGGGGCCTGCCGGTCCGGTCTAGGAGCCTGGGTGCTGTGGTCACCTGTAGGGAGGGGCGCCGTCAGGGGCAGACTGAGGCACCTCTTCTGTCTGGCATCCGTAAGAGACCGGGACCAACCAGGGGTAGGCGGCAGGACTGACACAGGGCCGCGCCACCACTCCGGCAGCACCTCCGAGGAACCACACCTGGAGGGAGTAAGTAAAGGGTGTCCCACACAGCCGAGAGGTGAAAGGCCGGCCGCACAAGGGACCTCCTTCTCCGGGATGACCCCAGGAATCACGGATGAAGGGTGTACAGTGGCTGCTTCTTCCCCCACACGTACAGTGGCCATTGTGGCAGTTCTGCAATTCCTAAGGTCCACAGCTGAAGGGCGTACAGTGGCCGCTCCTTCCCCCATACGTACAGTGGCCATTGTGGCGGTGTTGCTCCTGAAGGAGGAAGAGGCAGATGAGGGGCGTACAGTGGCTGCTCACTCCCCGGCATGTACAGTGTCCATTACCACGGGTCTGCCTGCCCAACGAGAAGTAACTGAAGGGCATACAGTGGCCGCTCCTTCCCCGGCACGTACAATGGCTGTTACCGTGGTGTTACTCCCGTAGGAGGAGGAGGTAGTGGATAAGGGGTGTACAGTGGCCACTCCCTCCCCGACATGTACAGTGGCCGTTATCGCGGTTCCACTCCTCCTTCCTTTGCCAGTCAGAGTGCACTCAATAGCTAACACTCTGAGGCCATCTCCAGATGTGGCTGTAGCTGAAGGGCATACAGTGGCCGCTCCTTCCCCCACATGTACAGTGGCCGTTGTGGCGGCGCTACAGGGCGAAACAACTGAGGGGTGTACAGTGGCCACTCCCTCCCCGGCGTGTACAGTGGCCATTACCGCAGTGTTGTCTGGGACTGAGTCTGGCTCAGTCCCACCCCGAACCTGGTGAAGGCTGCCCCGCCCGCAGGGTCGTGTCTTTTGCCTGCGTAGCTTCCGTCGGACTGGTTGGGTGAAAGAGGGACTCAGGACAGGGGAGCACTGGCGCCTTTCTTGCTCCGGGTCGGTCTCTCGATGATCCGGCCCTCCGTGGTGTCCTCCTGGGGTGGTGGTGAGGCGGCGGCTCGGTGGTAGGGTGGGGGGTGGCGGGGTGGTCGGTCCAGCAGCGGTGGGTATTTTAGTGCTAAAGGGATTTGTTCAGTGAAAAACCCTTGCAACCGCTCGTGATCCTTTAGGTGAAACAGAAAATCTTACTCTCCTGTTGCAAAGGGACTAATTATGGAGCGAGTAAGTGAAGCAGATATATCAGAGTAATCTCCTTCTCAATCTCTGCCTGGCAAGATATCTTTACCTTCAAGCGCGAACTGACAGTTATCTTGCTCTCGTCACCAAGGCCAGTGTGATGAACGGTGGTATCGTCTAGACTCATCTGGCAACTCTGGGCACGGAAGCTGGAGTGAGACAGGGCGAGTGTGCGGTGTGTGGAGGGCTGTGTGGCGTGGTACGGCGTCCCGCTGCTCCCGCAGTTACCCGAGGACCAGCATGGGGAGAGGATCATCATGTGTTTGGAGAAGAAACCTTGCGGAATGTGTGGACTTACAGTACGAATCTACCGGGAACTTCAGCATCATATGACACCTAGGTAGGTACACCCACGCACCAAAGTTTCTGTACCCCCCTCAGTGGCAGGAAGTGGAAGTTACGGTTAGAGAGAGGGCAGGCGAACGAACAACTGAGAGTGGTAGTTTGGTCTGAGCTATGAGGCGAATTGTGGGAAACTTATTGAAACTGGATTCGAAACATTTCCATGCTGTTCACCCGCAAATCATTCTGCATTTGTGGCATACATAGCATGTATTATAACACAGACTACTATGTTATCATGGAGTCCTGTGAAACTGGTCTAGACACAACTCGTATGTTTCGGATCCTCATCATACACATAAAGCACCGAACCAGTTGTATATAAGCTGTGACTGGTCAGCGATAATTGGGACTTTGATGAATGGTTGTGGAGAGGACGGTCGTGTGCTGAACTCTCCTCCAGATTCTAGGGCTGCCACACCGGCAATAGTTTTGCACTTTCCCTTAATAAAGTTAGGTTAGCTAGCGTTCACATTCCTCCCTACCCTTATTAAAGATATAGTAGGTGTCTGTATCTGCTTACTGAGATTGCCTTTGCTTTCTCGCATCTGGAGTGTACCCCCCACTGATTGCTCTGGGGTGTGAGTTATACACAGGCGCATCCTCCCGAGAGTGGTTTGAGAGGGTAATCTCAGGCTAGGTGTGTCTTTCCCAGGTACTTTGTCCCTTGCTTGTTTTTCTCGTTCTTCCCACTTCCCCCTCATGGGGGGAGTGGTTACTATGATGGAAACCCCTGCGGCCTCTCCCCCCTTCAGGGGGGGAGGTGGTCCTGACGAATGTAGGAACGACCGGACTGACCACCCCCAGACTGACGGACGCCAGACTCGAGCCCCACTTGACATACCTATAGCTAATGCGACATACATCACTATTCATGCGCTAGGTTCCACTCCCCTGTCCAGTCTCAATCCTTTCCTTATCAAGAAGGTGATTGACCATTGTGTGGGAGAAGTCGAACAGGTAAAAAAAACTTGCTAATGGAGATCTCCTGGTCAAAACTGTAAACTCAGCACAGGTAAAGCATTTGTTGAAACTGCGCAAATTCCATTGTTACGATGTCGAAGCCAAAATCCCAGTCTCCATGAATTTCTTGCAAGGGTGTTGTCACTTGCAGGGATCTCATGGTGATGAGCGAGGACGAGATCGTAAGTGAATTGGTGCAGCAAGATGTCACTGAGGCTAAATTCATAACTCGTTACTCGGAAGGCATAAGGACGAAGACAGCAACTATCATCTTGACGTTTGCCAAATCTTCTCTTCCTAGTGATATCAAAGTTGGTTACGAAATCACTCACGTTCGGCAGTACATCCCTAACCCTTTGCATTGCTTGAAATGCCAGCTGTATGGGCATGGTACAAAGACTTGTTGGGCTTCCCAGCCAGTGTGTGGCAAGTATGCAAGCCAGGGTCATGATGCAGAAAGTTGCACATCAGAGACAGTACGTTGCTTTCACTGCAAGGGTACTCACTCCATTTCCTCTAGGGATTGTTCCAAGTGGAAGGAGGAGAAGGATGTCTGCACAGTGAAGGCAACTGAGGGTATTTCCTTCTACGAAGCTAGGAAAAAGGTGAAGGAGTTGCATGCAACTCCCACGCCAAATAGGTCCTATGCTTCAACGGTAATGTCCCGTCCTGTGATGTGCTCTGTCGAGACGCAGACTGACCTTGTCCTTCCCCCTCCTGCCACTCACAGTACATCTCCATCTCGACCTCCTGTCCGCTCCAACTCTCTCACTGACATCCCTAAGGCTTCAACTTATTCTCAGGCTGTTGCTGCCTCTCCATCAGTACGGCCTAAAGCAAAGCCTGACAAGCCTACTAAGAATAACATGACCACCCTCACGAAACAGTCACGTCCTCATGTCCTTCCGGTTCCTACTCCAGCGAGGGAGAGAAAGGTTAGCTCTTCCTCAGGGGAGGCTGGGAACCTAGTTATTGGTGAAATTATGGAGGTTTCCATCAACATGCACCAGGATAGGTCCCCCGGTAGTTGCTCGCCTTCTGGCGGGTGACAAAAAAAGACGAAGCACACTGGCCCCCAACGAAAATCTTAAACCGCCACATTCACTCTATTACAGTGGAATTGTAGAGGTGTCGGGAATAAGTTACCAAATATAGCAATCTTGCTGTCAATACACAGGCCAGACATTATTTGTTTACAGGAGACGCGCCTGGAGGATCACCCTGATCCTCCACAGTTAAAACACTACCACTCGTATAGAAGATACGAAGGTCACGGAATCACCATATACACACACAAATCACACCCACAAACGGAAGTGATTCTAAATTCTACTCTGGAAGCTGTCACGTGCAGAGTAAAATTTAATAACACGTATCTGTCTATTTGCTCTCTGTACTGTCCTCCACATGGCCCAATTGATAGTGATGCTTTAAATTCACTAGTTGAACATCTCCCTGGGAATAAGTTAGTGTTGGGCAATTTTAACGCCCATCACTATCAGTGGGGTAGCTTGAGGATTGATGGTCGTGGGGAGCAAGTAGCCGACCTAATACTACAGTCCAGCCTCAGTCTTCTGAACGATGGTAGAGCGATTCGTGTAGATGATCGTACTGGTAACTTTTCGGCCATTGACTTATCTTTGGCCTCCCCTGGTATACATCAAGATTTTGTATGGAATCCTTATGATGACTCCTTGGGAAGTGATCATTTACCCATCTGTCTTTCTTATACACACGACATTGTTTCGGACCCTCCACCTCCAAAATTTAACTATAAGAAAGCAGATTGGGGATCCTTCTCAAGGACTGCCAATTTAGATACATCTGGGAAGACCATAGATGTTAAGGTCGAAAATATAACCCAATCCATATTACACGCAGCTGAGGCTGCTATTCCTAAGACTTATACTGTTCATGCGAAGCATAGATCACATTGGTGGACGCCGGATTGCCAACAAGCATTAAGAAAACGCAATAGGAGATAAAGGATTTTTGATAGTCACCCCACTGAGAAAAATTTTATTGCATACAAACAGGCACGGGCTGAGGCAAGGAGAATAAGGGCCAAACGTTACTCCTGGCGGTCCTTTGTGTCCACGGTGACTCGTACAACACCATTACGTAAAGTCTGGTCCACCATAAGAATATTAAATAATAAAGGCCCATATTTCCCTGTCACCACCCTTCAGGTAAATAGTAACATCTATGACGAGTCCGTGGACGTTGCTAACATCCTCGCCAGGAGTTTTTCTCATGTAAGTAGCTCAGCCAATTATGACCCGCGTTTTCAACACCATAAACGCATGGCTGAGCTACAGATATTAGACTTTGCCACAGAAGACGTAGACTCCCCATACAACCAAGAGTTTACGCTAGATGAACTGCTCCTTGCCCTTAAATCCTGTAAAGACACCAGCCCTGGACCAGACACCATCACGTACGGTATGATCCAGCATCTTAATCAGGATAACCTGATTAAGATATTAGCATTGTACAATGAGATTTTGGCATCTCGAACGTTCCCAAACTCATGGCATTTTGCTCACGTCATACCGATACCCAAAGAGGCTGGTCGTCTTGTGAATCCCACTTCATTTCGTCCTATTGTGTTGACTTCTTGACTATGTAAGGTCATGGAACGTATGGTAAACAATAGGCTTCTTTTTGTTTTAGAGTCGAAGAATTTGTTAAATGATCAACAATGTGGCTTCCGTAAATACAGAAGTTCACTAGATCATTTAATGAATTTGGAGCATTGTATTTCAGAGGCATTTGCCAATAAAGAATTCATGATAGGGGTGTTCTTGGACATCCATAAAGCCTATGACATGATATGGCGACACGGTATACTAATGAAGCTCTATGCTTATGGTTTAAGAGGAAATTTGCCTATTTTTATTTCAAATTTCTTAAGGGACAGGACTTTCTCTGTCAAATTGCCCTGTAACGTAACATCGGATATATTTATCCAGGAAAACCGGGTGCCACAGGGAAGTGTGCTTAGTCCTACTTTATTTAGTATTATGATCAATGATATTCTGTCATCAGCTCCCATCCCAAGGAATCTTAAATACTCGCTCTACGCTGACGATTGTGCAATATGGCACTCTTCCTGTAATGCACAATTTTCGGCTGGGCGGATTCAAGCAGCCCTTGACTCCGTCCACCAATGGGCCTTGCAGTGGGGATTTAAGTTTTCCGTCCGTAAGTGTCCCGCTGTAGTCATCACTAATCGTAACGTACCTAATTTGTGCTTAACTTTGGATAATCAGGCGGTACCTTTTCAAAATTCTGTAAAATTTTTAGGAATACATTTTGATCGTAGAATGAATTTTAAACTTCACGTTAATACTTTGCTTGCTCGTTGTGATAAACCGTTAAATGTCCTCAAGTACCTAGTGGGTACTACCTGGGGTGCCGACAGAAAATCTTTATTAATGGTGTATAAGTCCCTTATTCGATTGAAGCTAGACTATGGCGCACAGGTGTATGGCTTGGGATCCGATGCCACACTGAAAGGATTGGATGTGCTACAGAATAAATGTTTGCAAATGTGTCTTGGAGCCGTCCGGTGTACCCATGTGGCTCGTATGGAAGTGGAGGCGAATGTGCCTCCCCTCCGTATTCGCCGTGACCACCTGGCCTTATCGTACGGCATACGAACATATAGGAAAAGTAATATTGCCAATGTGGCCTGTACCCCCCTGCGTCAATACCACCACCTTCTGCGGGGGGTGCGTCGGCCACTTGCCGTTTGCCCCCACTTACTAACTCAGGAGCTTGGTGTGGACCCCAGTGACTGTGACAAGTTGGTGTTTAAAAATATAGCACCTTGGGAGCCACCCGGTTTTACAGTGGATGTATCATGGCTCCCAGTACCAAAGGCCAAGGCGCCGGAGGCAGAGGTCCACCACTTGTTTCGTAACATCATCGTGCGTCACTTGGGGTCCCATCAATTGTACACCAACGGCTCCAAGTCGAGTGAATGTGTGGGTGCAAGTGTGTGGTCGACTGAATGTGCACTTAGGTATCGGTTGCCGACTCATACATCTGTGTTTACCTCCGAACTTTTTGTTATTGACAAAGCCATAGACTATGCTCTCAATTCTAGGCATGACTCATTTGTCATATTTTCAGATTCAAAGTCAGCCCTTCAGGCAATTGCATCTTGCGCTATGGACTCTCACGAGATCCAGGGCCGCATCGTTAATAAGTTGCATTCATGCAACAAGTCATTCACGCTGATCTGGGTGCCTGGTCATTGTCGCATCTACGGCAATGAGCAGGCTGACATACTTGCAAAGTCGGCTGTAGAGCTCGAGGAGACTTGGGACGTTCCTCGTGATCTACGGTCGAGTCTCTCTCTCGGAAAGAAAGAAATAAATCTTCTGTGACAAGGTCAGTGGACCAGACTTAAAATTCCAACTTGTAAGCCGTACCTGGGCGACTGGGACACTGCCAACCGTCCCAGTCGTCTAGAGGAAAAAGTTTTGGCACGGTTACGGCTTAATACCACTATATTAACGAACATGAAACCTTATATGGAAAGACAATTCCCACCGCACTGTGACATCTGTAATGCGGTGTTATCTATCAGTCATATCGTCCTGCGCTGTCAACGATTTATTCGTGAACGTGCTTCACTTATAAATTACTGCGGCGCAGCAGACGTCCCCTTCACCCTTTCCACCATCCTGGGTGATGGGGACATTGTTATGACTGATAAATTGATGGCTTTCCTGAGAGAGACCGGACTGATCAGAGTGATGTGACTTTTTTACTGTGTGGTTATGGTTTTTATCAACTGTAAATATGTATATATTGTACTGTTAATTAGGGTTGACAGTTGACGTATTTGAAATAGTTCCTCCACCCACTGATCTATTTCTAATATTGATGTCCCCTACATTAAACCCCGTTCCTCGACTAACAGTCACCAGCTGATGAGTGCAAGTGTGCAATATAGAAAGGTATTGGGCACTTGCAGTCGATGGTGGTCTGCTGGGCGTTCGTTCGTTCATTTTAAGATTTCCTCCACCTATAGTGGAGGCCGGGCCATACATTAGCCCGGTGTCTGCTGGGCGAGGTTCTTCACTTTTTGTGCAAATTATGTAAATACATTATACCATCTTGCTTAAGTTATTCTAATTAGGGCAGACAGCTGACATATATGGAAATGTTCCTGACTCGTCTGGTTCCCTTTCATATATTGATGTCCCCTATATTAGGTTGTGCCTCGACTGACAGTCACCAGGTGATGAGTGCAGGTATGTAATGTAGAGAGGCATTTCATATCTGTAGTCGATGGTGTTCTCTTGGTCGAGGCTTTTTTACCATTAGTGTAGGTCTAGTTATTTGTCTCTTAGGATTTGGTATAAGTTAGCGATTTGTCTGTTAGGTGGTTAGTTTTAGGGTCTTTAGATTAGGCATTTTAGTTTATAAGTAATATAAGGTTAAAGGTAAAAAAAATAAAAAAAAATAATAAAAATAAAATACAGAAAAATAATAAAATAATTATTATACATATATGTACGTGTGCATGAAAGTGTGTATGTTCATATGCATGGATGTGTGTATGTATATATGTATGTATATATATATATATGTATCAATGTATATACATATATAAATATTTTTGCCTTAATGACCAGGGGCTCCGGCCCCATTGGTCGATAGGGGGGGGAAAAAAAAAAGAAAAGCGATAATTTTTGTGAATATGTTATTCCTGGATTCTCTACAGCTATAATATAGAATGATTGTGATTTTAATGCTGATTCCCACAATAGCTGTGGGGATGGTTACAAATGTTAAAATTATTGTATGTGGACGAATAACCCACACTGCGATGGGCAGCGGAGAGCATTCACCAGATTAGAAGTAAACAACAGAAAATATTATGAGGCAACGAATATACAGTTGTGGTATCCTCATCCGCCTTGTTATCCAGGCCTTTACTGTTGCTTCACCTCATACGTGCATTATTTTCCTTCAGTCTCTGTCTCTTCTATTACTGTTACTTTCCGGTATCCTCTTACTGCATGCCGTCTTATTCCTTCGGGGGTTTCTAGTCATCCGGTCCAATAACGCCTACTGTATTACATTATTCGTCACATCATCACTTCCACACAAATAATGTTAGCACAAGACTGCTGAATCTGTTACTATCATTATTGACACTGCCACTACTAATCCCCCTTTTCCCACTGACTGTGTCTAATTTCCCTCACAATACCACAACTGCTACTCCTGCTGATAATCCACTATTCATTCATTCATTCATTGCCAGACGCCATGTATCCCAAACGGGGTGGCCAAGGGCTTAGAGTTAATTGTTTTTACAGGGAGGGGCACTAATCCTCCACCAACCCCACTTGACACGTAGGGATGATAATCCACTATAAATCTTTATAATATTAAATTTGATTACCCTTATGTCTGTGTATCTGATAACCACAAATTCCCTGTCCCATCGTTGACAACTCATCACTTACCCCCCCACCTCCTATGCTGTCCCAGTTACACCCCCTCTTTCCCATCCACCATCGACCATACTCTCCCACTCCAACACCACACTACCCCTCCCTCATCCCGGGGCCACCAGGCTTGTTGTCCACCCTTTACCGATGAATATACGTGGTATGAATTAATAATAATAATTATAATAATAACACAGATGTGTAGTGATCCTAACATTACATGTAAAACACAGATGTGTAGTAATCCTAACATTACATATAAAAACTGCAGACCCTAACATGCCTATATTACGGAGCACTGTTAAATTAACCACAAAACCGACCACAGACCATTCTTATCATTACCTCAGGACCTTTCCTATAGCATTTCACCATGATAATATAATCCATTGTAGTCCTTTGTGGGATCTCTACAGCTGTTTGGAAAAAATAACATAGTACACAACATGCCTACAACCCACTAAAATACACCTGTGACGTTTCACTGACATCCATCAAATATCCTAGGAGGAGTTAGTGGACAAACAAACAAACGACTGGACATAGACAGAGGCCGAATGTCTCGCATCGGTATAATGTTGACCTGACAAAACTGTTACCATCCTGCTTTGCAGGTGTCTTGATGATGATGGTGATGATGATAAAAATAATCACATGTTATTAGGCACGAGACAGAGGAGGACAAACACTGAAACAGAATGTGTTGACGCAATGCAGTATCTCATATGTCAAAGCTGTGTTCACGTGTTTTATCAGGGAAATTATGATGTTTTTCCTCCCCTGTATCGTGCCTAATAACATGTGATTACTACTACTACTACTACTACTACTACTACCACCACCATTATAACTATTATTATTATTATTGCTATAACAATGATGACACCTGCAAAGCAGGATGGTAACAGTTTTGTCAGGTCGTCATATACCGATGTGGGACATTCGGCCTCTCTCTATGTCCAGTCGTTTGTTTGTCTGTCCACTAGCTTCTCCTAGGCTACTTGATGGATGTCAGTGAAACGTCACATGTGTATTTTAATATGTTGTAAGCATGCTGTGCACTGTTATTTTACCCAAACAGCTGAAGTGATCCCACAAATGACTACAATGGGTTGTATTGCCATGGTGATGTGATGTAGGGAAGGTCCAGGCGTGATGATAAGAGCGGTCTGTGTTCGGTTCTATGGTTAATATAACAGTGCTCCTTAACATAAGCATGATTAGGTTTGCAGTTTTTATACGTAATGTTAGAAACACTAAACACCTGTGTTGTTGCTGTTATATTTATAATTATTATTATCGCCCGCCTTTAGAATGTGGGGGGATAATGTAACTGCCTGCATTTGTGTGTGTGTGTGTGTGTGTGTGTGTGTGTGTGTGTGTGTGTGTGTGTGTGTGTGTGTTCTTACCTAATTGTTCTTACCTAATTGTATCTTTACAGGAATGAGTCAAGCTCGTACTGTCCCGTGTCTTAAACCATATTTATCGTATATATCCTTAAATTTGTGAATTGTTTTGGCACACACTATTTCATTCGGTAGTGATTCCATTGATCAATTGCTCTGTTTGGGAAACTGAATTTCCTTACGTCTTTATCACCTCTCTTCTTATGCAGTTTTTTGCGGTGTCCTCTTGCTGATGCTTCTCCATATGTTAAGTAATCATTTATGTCTATTTTCTCCTTTCCTGATATGCATTTATATAGCATTATCATGTCACCTCTTTTCCTTCTCTCCTGTAGTGTTGGTAGATTCAGTTTATTTAGTCTTTCTTCGTAGCTTAGGTCCCTTAAGCTTGATATCCATCTCGTAGCGGCCCTTTGAACTTTTTCAATCTTGTCTATGTGCTTTTTGAGATGAGGACTCCAGACTACTGATACATATTCCAGGGTTGGTCTAATGAATGATGTTATTATCCTTCTTAGCATGTCTTCATTTATGTATGTGAATGCTATTCTCATATTTGCAAGCAGTGTATACATGTTCCGTACCTTCTCGCTGATGTGGTCAGCCGGAGATAGTCTGTTATTGATAATTACACCTAGGTCTTTCTCTCTTTCTGATGTGTATAGGGTTTTATTTCCAAACTTATAATCCCAATCAGGTCTTTTTCCACTTTTACCAAACTTGATTACATGACACTTGTCCACATTGAATTCCATTTGCCATGTACTACTCCAGTTATGAAGTTTATTTAATTCTTCTTGTAGCTCTTTACAAGAGTCTGTGTTAGTAATTCTCCTTTGTATTTTTGCATCATCTGCAATCATATTGAGATAGCTCTCATTTCCAGTGTTACTGTTTATATCATTTATATACACTAAAAACATGATTGGTGCCAGCACTGAACCCTGTGGTACTCCACTAGTCACTTCTTTCCATGATGAGTAGTTTCCTCTTAGTACTGTCCTCATTTCTCTTTTTATGAGAAAGTCTTGCATCCAACAAAACAGTTTGCCTCGAATTCCTCCTTGATGGTACAGTTTCCATAAAAGTCTTTGGTGTGGTACTGTGTCAAAAGCTTTCTTGAAATCTATATAGATACTGTCCACCCATCCTTCCCTTTCCTGTATTGTGTTTCTTACTCTGTCATAGTAGCTCAACAGATTAGTAACACATGATTTTCCTTTTCTGAAACCAAACTGTCTTTCTGTTATCATACTGTGTTCTTCTAGATGATTTACCCAAGCTTTTCTTATAAGTTTTTCTAATACCTTGCTTACAACACTGGTCAGTGATACTGGTCGGTAGTTGAGTGGACTTTGTCTATTTCCTTTCTTGAATAAGGGGACAATATTTGCTTTTTTCCAAATATCAGGTAGTTTACCTTGACTCAAGAATTTCTTGAAAATTACAAATAATGGTTTACTTAACTCCTTTGCACATTCTCGTAATACCCAACATGAAATTTCATCAGGACCACTTGCTTTTCCTCTGTCTAATCTACTTAACTCCTCCTGTATTACTTTTTCTGCTATTTGTATATCTGGTAGTATGTGTGGACATGCGTGTTCCGCATAGTCCCTCTCAAAATTTTTTTCTTCTGTAAAAACTAATTGGAAATTCTTATTTAGTGCTTCACAAATATCTTTCTCTTGTGTATAAGTGATTCCCTCGTCCGTAATGGATTGTATTATATCTTTTACTTTAGTTTTGCTTGTGATATAGCTGTAAAACAGCTTTGGTTGATCACTACTTTTATTTATTATATCCTCCTCAAACTGTTTTTGGGCTTCCCTCCTTATTCTTGTATAGTCGTTTCTTGCCTGTTTGTAATTATTGTACGCCCTTTCACTATTGTGTCTTCTGTATCTATTCCACAACAAATCTCTTCTTTCTTTTGATTTTTTACATTCTGTATTGAACCATTTCTGTATTTTCTTATCTGCTTCTTTGTGCTGTGGGATGTACTTCTGGACTCCTATTTCATAAAATTCACAGAATTTTTTATATACAGCATTTAAATCTTGTCCTCTAAGCTCATTTTCCCAATCAACTTCTAAGAAATACTTCTTTAGGTCTTGATAATTTCCCTTTTTATAGTTTAGGCTCTTTTTGTAACTATCATTGCTGTTTACTATGTCATATGCTATCCTGAAGTTATAATTTAGTACTGCATGATCGCTTTTACCGAGTGGAGGGTGATATATTAAACTGTCAATATCATTTTCTTGCCTTATAAATATTAGATCTAGCACTGAAAGTACATCAAGTCCTCTTTTTCTGGTGGTTTCCCTCACATGTTGCGTTAAGAAAAACTCTTGTACGAGATCCAGGAGCTTTTGGTCCCAACAGCTTTCTTGGCTATTTATATCTAGAGTATTCCAATTTATATTTGTATTGAAGTCCCCAGTTAGTATAATTCTTTCCGATTTCTCTTCCATTTTATGTAGCAATGATCTTATACTCTGAATTGTACTCTCTGCCAGGTCCTCATATTCGTCTCTTTCCCATGTGTTTGATCTGGGTGGCATGTACAAATTGGCTACAATTACTTTACCTTCAGATGTGTCGATCTCTACTGCAATCAGTTCTACTTGTGATGGTATATCTAGTTTTATTTCCTTGACTTTTAGATTTTTCTTAGTTAATATTATAATTCCTCCTCCTTTTTTTAAATATCTGTCTCTTCTCCATATATTGTATTCCTCTAAGTTTAGTATGTCATTTGATATCCTTGGTATTAATTTTGTTTCAGTTAGGCATATTATTTGTGGTTCATTTTCTCTGACATAATCTTTCATCTCTAGTAATTTAGATACCATTCCATCCACATTTGAGTACATCAACTTTATCATCTTGTTTATATACTTGTCATGACATGGTTCTACTACCTTCCTCCTTTTTCTTCCATCCTGTTTGTGTACCACTTTCGTACCTGCAATCCTATTACTTTGTAAAAAAAATTCTTCTTGTCCTCTTCTGATCTTCCCTCATTTTTTGTTTTTGCTTCCTCCCTTTTCTCTTTCAGTAATTCCAGTTCCTCTTGTGTTAGGCATCTTTTTATCCATACATTTTTGAACTCCTCTTTTTCCTTAAGATTCTTTGCATTTTTTAGTATCTCTTCCACAGTGTTTACACTCTGGAAAGTCACCTTTAGAGGTCTTGTCTTGCTTTTCTCGTATTTCCCTAACCTTTTGTGTTCCTCTATGTCTTTACTACAGATTTCCTCTGATACTTCTTTCAGTAAGCTCATTACATTTGCCATCTCCTTTTTGTCTCTTGTGATCTTGTTTTTAACTTCATCCTCTTCTATACCAGTGATTACTATTGATTTGTTTATCTCTACTGAATCTCTGACTAACTTTGGATTGTTTTGGATTATTCTTTTCACCTCCTTTTTAATGCTTTTTTCCTCCACCCTTGTTTCTAAGTCTTTCTTTACTTTCACCATTTCTGCATACGTGGTTTCTACATCATTTTTGTAGCTTTGCACAGCTTCATTTACTTGTGTTATCTTCTCCTCAATATCACTGCTTTGGTCAATATGACTGCTAACTTGCCTAATTGTCTCTGTGTCATTTTTGAACTCTTTCATAACACTCTCGTGATTGACTACTGTACTTGCCATTTCACTAATTTTCTTCCTAAGTGTACTCAATTCCACGGTTAGTTCACTGATGGTTGTGTCTTTCTTATTGGCCTCCCTTCCTGGTTTTTCTATTTCTTCCTTTTGCAAGTGCATCTGCTTCTTTATTTCATCAATTTCATTTTTGAAAGCCATTTCTAGTTTGTTTACACGTTCAACCAGTCTATTGTGGGTCTCTACTTCAACCAGTTCTTGGTAGAAATCATCATTTTGCTTTTTACCTTTATCCCTTTTCTTTTCCAAATTTGTTTTACTGAAGTATGTATCCATTTTGCAATACTTAAAGTGCAAAGCATATACTTACAATCTCCGTCTTGTTGTAAACAAACCTCAGAGATGACTCAGCGTATTCTTTCGTCTTGGTTCTATTTCCTGTTTTTACAAGTCTTGTTGAAACTTATTATTTTTTTTCCTTTTTATAATGAACAATCATTTAGTCTAACCTGGTACTGAGCTTGACTCATACAAAGATACTATTTAGGTAATGCCACTGGCCGTGATGATTTGGTACGGAGCGCCGGTGTCACACGTCCACCTAGATTGAATCCCTCTGTGTGTGTGTGTGTGTGTGTGTGTGTGTGTGTGTGTGTGTGTGTGTGTGTGTGTGTCCCCATTATATCTCATGAACGACTTGAGTTATCAACATGAAACCTTCAGGGTATCAAGATATGGCCAAAATCTTGGACGAGTTCGAAAATGGGCACTCAGGGTCAACGTCAGGTCATCAAAATGGCTGCCAAGGTGAAATAGTTCTTATCGCCCTCCTTTAGCACCATTATATCTAATGAACGGCTTGAGCTATCAACATGAAACCTTCAAGGTATCGAGATAAAGCCCAAATGTTGGACTTGGCCAACAGTATGTTCTGGCAGGCGATTAGCATTCGGCTCCCGAATGTCTTTCATTATTAATGCATACCACATATTCACCGGTAAAGGGTGGACAACAAGCATTGTGGCCCCGGGATGAGGGGAGGGGTTGTGTGGTGTCGAAGTGGGGGAGGAGTAGGGTCGATGGTAGCTGGAAAAGAGGGGGTGTAACTAGGGCAGCAGTAGGAGGGGGGAGGTAAGTGACGAGTTGTCGGCGGTGGGACAGGGAAAATGTGGTTAGCAGATACACAGACGTAAGGGGGTACAGAAACTTTGGTGCGTGGGTGTACATGTACAGTGAACCTTCAGACACACTTTTTAAGCAGCACATGTTAGTTAGGTAGTGTGTGTAAAAAAGAAAAAATTAAGGTTTGTCAGTTTCCCCTAAATAGATACATTTTCTGTACGTCTTATCTGTGTCCCATTCTCTGTTGCTAAAAGTCATAACTAATCTATTTGTGTCAGTTTAATTTTTCCTGTGACTGGGAAGGGAATAAATTCTGACAAGGTTAGATGGATACAGTGAAGAAGTGGGGACGAAAATTAAGGGGAGATTCAGACAAACCAACTACGACGGAAAGTGAATCAGACTCAGAATTGTGTGAGTGGGTTGAAACTCTGGACAAGGGCATCCAAACTTAACGTAGTGAGGGACATATTTGGGCTGGAGATAGACAGGACACTTCTGAGGAACTGGTTAGTGGGGATTTGAAGATTTTACATTTACATTCTGGTCATTCTTTTTCTACAATTGCTGAAAGTTCAGTTAGGTCCAAAATGGCCACTAGTCTTGCTAATGAGAGTACTCCTAGTGAAGAGACTGAAGATGTTGAACAGGCTACAACAGCACCCGTGGTCACTCAGGATAACCAAGGTCCAATAATCTCTGCTAGCTGTGCAACCACTCACACACCCACTTACACCTCAGGCATGTTCAGTACACCATTACACTTTGGACAGCGAGGACAAGACCATTTATTTAACAATGTTCCTGATGCTAATCCAGGGGGCATGAATACTAACAGTATTGGCATGCAAACCCAAGATCCTTCTGTTAATCCATGGGGCATCAATACTAACTTTATTGGGATGCAAACTCTGATGTCTTCCTCCCTTACGGCAAGTACCTAATACGGCAACCACTTATCTTAACCAGGCCAAGGCTAAAAAGCCAAAGGTACAACGATGGTGTGTTATCCATGGGCGGTGTCCTTATTCTACGGACTATTGCCCAATTGTTCTTACCAATTGGGAAAAACTGGGCAATCAGGTTAATTCGGGAAAAGTTCAGTGCCACACGCAGATGTAAATAAAATCGTACAGTCCACTGATGCGTGTGTGTCAGCTATGAAAAAGGTGAATTTGCTCTCGATACCTTGGATCACAGGGAAAGGCCAGATGTCTTTGATAGTGGACACCGGGGCATGTGCAAATATTATTTCTAGTAAAGCGCTAGAGAGGTTGAAGAATGAAATGCCTCGAGCTAAGTGGACGTTGTCAGAACCTGACGTGATCTTGACAGGTGTATCAGGGAGTAAAATGAAGATCGTAAGCCAGGTACCGTTGACACTGAGGGCAGATCAATAATCTCCTGTGTTACGAACTACATTTTATGTGGTTGAGGATTTCCCTCTGCCAGCTGATGGGTTATTGGGCTTTGAATCCATGGAGGAGTATAACGTGATTTTACACCCTGAGACATTCTGTTTCCTTTAATGGAAAGGAGTTTGTAGGCCTTGATCCCTCAGCAACACAAGCTGGAACTGGCATCCAGTCAGGAGCCGTTCAACCAGTAGTGACCCCGACAAGTGAAGTGTCAAGGGAGTCCCCGGATGCACACGAAACAGAGGGTATGGATTGGAAGCAGGTCAGGGCTATAGTGAGTGGGAATCACCACTTACCCAGTTGAACTGTCTGCAAAATTCCTGTCCGAGTACCTGATGTGTCGGAGGGAACTGATGTGGCATGTTTACAAGAGACCTTAAAACATAAGGCATTGTCGCTGAAGTTCACCCTGAGTAGTGTCGGACCAGACCAGAAGATGCCCCTCTTTATCGCAAATATGAGTGCTGGCGCAGTTAAGCTCAGAGATGGTTGTTATATAGGCGACTTGATGTCCTATGGTGCCCATGTAAAGGAAGTCAATGACGTACCAGTGATCTCTCCTGTAGTCACATCACAAACAACAACTGAGTCGGAACCTACACGTCTTGGGAGAGGAAAGCTACTAGAACAATACGTGAAGGTAACAGATAATGTTGCTCATAAAACGCGGTTACTAGCATTTCTTTAAAAATTCTCCGACGTAGTGGCACTTCCAGGAGAACCGCTGGGTAGGACAGACAAGATGAAGCATTATATAGGGTTGTGCCCTAGAACAAATCCGATATATGTGCCTGCATACCGCCTACCACACAGCCAATGGAAAGCAGTGGAAGAGGAAGTTGAAAAGGTGCTTCATGATGAAGTCATTTAGCCTTCTTTCTCACCTTGGAATGCACCACTCTTTCTAGTGCCTAAAAAGGACGGTGGTGTGAGACCTGTTGTGGATTTTCGGCAAGTGAACAAGGTAACCATACCGGATCGTTACCCTATTCCGCATCTCAGAGACTTACTGCAGTCCTTGGGTAAAGGAAATACCGTGTTCACCTGCCTGGATCTAGCGTCAGGGTATTGGCAGGCGGAGCTGACCGAAGAGTCGCGTTCCATCACTGCCTTTAGCACTCACTGTGGGCACTTTGAATTTCTCCGGATGTCTTTTGGACTGAGTAATGCTCCTTTGACATTTCAGAGGATGATAAATCAGTTGTTTGGTGACATGATTGGGCAGGACGTCATGGCGTATCTAGATGACTTAATTATTGTAAGCAATGACATACACACTCATTTTAGTAAGTTAAAACGAGTGACGGAAACCTTAAGATCCACGGGTCTGAAAATCAAGCTATCGAAGTGAGATTTTCTAAAGGCAAATGTTAGATTTCTAGGTCACTTAGTTGATGGCGATGGCATCAAGACTCTGCCGGATAAGGTTACAGCCATGGTAAAATTTCCCTAGATCCAAGTCCAAGGATGATGTTCACTCATTACTAGGGCTCACTGGTTTATACAGGAGCTTTGTCCAAAATTATGCTGCTATCGCATCACCATTGACGACGCTACTTGAGACGGATGCTGCATGGCAATGGAGACCATCGGAAGAGAAAAGCTTCGACGACCTCAAGAAAGCCATGACAGAGGCACCTGTGTTAGCATTTCCTGATTGTACTCAACCTTTTTACCTGTGCATGGACACCTCAGGTTTGGGACTGGGAGCGGTGTTACAGCAAAAGAATGAGGAAGGCAAAACGCACACCAATGAGTATGCCAGTAGGGCACTAAGACCCCCAGAGAAGAATTATTTGGCAACGCATTTGGAGACATTAGCAGTCATGTGCACGTTAGGACATTTCAGGGATATCATCTTCGGGTACCGGATAATTGTCTTAACTGATCATGCACCCATACGCGACTTGTTTAAAAGGAAAAACTTGCACGGTAAGGTCGAGTGTTGGATCAGCAAGGTAATGGAGTTTGACCCAGAGGTCAGATATTTACCAGGCCGACAAAATGTCGCTGCCTACGTGCTGAGTAGAAACACTGCTGCTGCCATATCTGAGGATATCCCTCTTTCTGGGTATTCCTCGGACACGGTAAAGCCGGAACAACGTAAGGATATGATGTGGTCTCAAGTCATCAATGCCTGGGAGTATGGTGACGAGTCATGTCTACATGAACTCCCGGTACCGATGACTCACTTCCATCTTCAATGGGGCCTTTCGTATAAACAGCTCCCAGGGAAGGACACTGTGTATCAGTTGGTTGTTCCTGCTACACTACAGCAAGCCGTGTTATAGTTGGTTCATGACGTACCTCAAGCGGGTCATCCTGGACGCAACAGATGCATACGTGAGGCAAGAAAGAAATACTATTGGCCGATCATGAGGAAGGACATAGAAGCCCACGTTAGTCAATGTGTCAAGTGTGCGGAAATGCGAGGAACGACGGGACCTCCGACTCCCATTTTGGAATATCCCCTACCGGAAAAACCGTGGGATACAGTCTCCATTGATCTCTTAGCGTTGCTAAGGAGTCATCAAGGCTCATGTTATATATTGGTGGCAGTGGACCATTTTTCGCAATTCACTGTTTTAGCACCTTTGCAGACGAAAAGTGCAGAGGAGGTGGTGCACGCTTTTGTAACCTCAGTGATTTGTCCATACTCAACACCTAAGGTATTGCTCAGCGATAATGGCAGTGAATTTCGTAACCAAGTGTTAGAGGAAATCTGTCGTACGTATGGGGTAAGGCAAGTCTTTATTACGCCTTATAGTCCCAAGAGCAATGGGCTGGTGGAGAGGACAAATAGGGAGATACTGGAAGTCTTGAGACCGGTGATACATGCACAAGAAGACTGGCAAGACTGGTTACCACATGTAGCGGCGGCCATGAACTCCTCAGAAAATTCGTCAATGGGGAAATCTCCTCATTATATCCTTTAAGGAGAGAAGAATGTGTTACCCTAAGATTTGCTGGCTGGACCTCTTACCCATGTGTAAAATCAAGAGAATTATGCCAAGGTCCAGCTTGCAAAGTTCCAACGCATACATTGTGAAGTACGAAAAAGATTAAAAGCCTCAACAGCGTAGATGATGGTGAAACAACACAAAGGTAGTCAAGAAAAGATGTTGGAGATAGGCCAGAAGGTTATGATAAACAACCCTGAGAGAACTTCCAAGCTCAGACCTATGTTCCGCGGACCATATGCCATTGTAGAACACGTGCGTGGACGTACTTATCGAATAAGAGATGATGCAAATGGAACTCAGGAGGCAGTACATGCTGACAGGATCAGACCAGTAAGCCAAGAGCTAGGCTTAACTAACCAATCGTCTGAAGTGTTGTCCCCACTGTCTTCGTCGCAGTCTATGTCATCGTCCGTACCTGTCCCTAACCAAGAGTATCGCAGCAAGCTATGATCCCACAGTAAGAGCGATTAAGGGAGTATCTTCTCTTACAGACATGTGGCTCGCAGTTGGACTCCTCTTGCATTGCATGGAGTGGACCTGCGGAACGACGTCAGACACGGACACGACTGTGTTGATGCCAGGAACACTGAAAAGCCCACTTGGAGAGGTAGTAGTAGTAGAGGATGCAGTATGCATCTACTGTCCAATGAAAGGATATCTCCAAGCTCCAGATATTGTTAAGGGATTGTTTCACCTCAGACAGCAACTGTCGGAAGTCTGCAAGTTATTATAACCGATACCCACAGTTGACGACTTCGGACAGTGAAGCTTTGGTACAAACCTTGCATGGTATAACCAAGCTTCACACTGGACATATAGATAGACTCACAGACAGGCTCACAAAATTGCATGTCGCTTTACCTAATGCAAATTCTGATCTTTCCAAGCATGTCCACGCACGTACTAAGAGAGGACTTGTGGATCTCTTAGGTATCCTGTCTCAAAAGCTCTTTGGTACAGTGCAAGACAAGGACGTAGTGCAATTGGGTAGACAGATGCATGATTTGGCATTGGCGGCTAAGGCGAATAACAGGCTAATCGTACACACGTATGAACAGTTAGGTGAGTTCACTAACAAAGCTAACGAGATAATTAAGACTACAACCATTTCGTAGGAGCTGTGAACAACATCCAAACCAACTTACCAACCCTGACTAACTTAGTGTTAATCGGTGAGTACATACATGCTCTTGATGAGTAAACCACTGCTTTGGAGTCGCATGCAGCCAATATGGTGGACTGCTTAATCGATCCAAGTTTGAATAGGGTTAATGCTTTATTGCTTCCTACTCACATTTTAATCAGTGCTCTTGACGAAGCTATGGTGAAGCATGGATTTATGCCACTTTTTGGTATGAGTCAACTGGAATATTATTACCCATTGTTACAGGCCCAGTTGACCCATGATGGCATCCTGATATTGGTACCTATGAGGAATGCTGTAACATACCATGCATGGCTGTTCATTCCTTTCCCTTTTGCCTATACTAACAATACACTTGTCATTCTGAATGAGGGACCAGAGATGCTAGTTGTGTCGGAAGACAAAGGGTATATAGCTGAAACGACTGTGGATGAATTTGAGAAGTGTAAGGCCTCATTTCTTGATCCCCATGTATGTCCTGCTTTCCATTTTGTCTTCATTCCGTCAGAGGTAGAGAAATGTAAGATGACCTTGTTGGCACAAACACTTCCTCTGCACTGCAACATTGCACTTTCCAACCCATTCAGTTGAGGTCAGTTTTCCATGCTCATGTACATGCGATACAATACTTCTTTTTTCCTGAGACAGAGGACGTAACATTCATATGTGCCTCACAAAACCAGTTCCTTAAGGTAAAGGGTTACTATGCAGCACCAGATTATTGTGAGTTGCACAGTAAAGAGATAGCAGTTCTACCTAACAAGCACCATCTAGCTTTGTCAGTGAACTTCTTGTCCCAGTTACGACCCTTTTTACCTTTATTCAGTGTTTCTACCTTGAATGTGACTAGGCTGTCTCATGTGCTCAAAGAGATACAGTTCCTCGCCCACCTGAAGAAGACTAATTTAGAACCATATGTACTGTCCTATCTCCCTTCATACCTTTCTCCTTCCTATTTTGATCCTGGCGTTGGTATTCTACTTGTTGTGGTCTTGTCTTGTGTTTGTGTTTGGGGCTACTATCTACGAGGCCGAATGAGAAACCCACTAAAACCAAGGGTCCGTACTCGCGGATCGCAAGTGGACTTGCCTTCGTAGTTAGCTCTATACACTGGTTAGGCTACGCAGTAGTTAGGACAACAATGTTGACGGGGACGTCGAAAGGTGTGACCGAGCAATGTTCTTGTGCCAACATTGTTTCCCATGACGAGTTGTAGTTTCACACTATTGTTACATATTACATACAAAGTTGTTTATTCATAATTAACTATGTGTAATATAGTGTGAATGATAAGAACTAAACACCATTTCACTGTAAAGTGTTGCTCGGGACAGGATGCGCAATCAGACAACCTTTTTCAGTCAAAACAACCTAGGGTAAAGGGAAGGCGATAGAGAAGTATATTGTATATATGTTTAAAGTCTTGGGGAAATATTTACCTTGTTGGTATACTTGAATGTAATCAATACTACTTTACTGAGGTGTATAATGTACATGGTAAAGTTATGATGCTTCTATTCATGTATAAATCCCGAGTATCTGTGATGCTTGGCATCTCTATTTTATGCTGATTTCAGTGCCACTCCCCAGTGAGGGAAGGCAGCTAACAGCAGAACGCACTTATCATTCAAACGAGAGGGGCGTATATACTCTGAGCTCTCTGTGTCGCAGTTGTATCTTTCTGTGGCCAATAAAGAGAGAGAAATCTGCTCAGTTTTCAGTTCACCTGCACGCGCTACCTACCATATCCTTCAACAGGATCTACACCGATTCCCACCATCTCCAGTGTGTGAGAAAGACATTTGGTGGAGAGTGTCAGCCGGAAGTGACTTCGACCAGGCGCAACGTTATTAACTTGCTTGGAACAGTGAGGTCACGTCTAAGCTGATATATAATTGGTGATCAGCTGTGGGGTTCCAATAAACTGATATATTAGTGACCAGTTGAGGAATTTATATAAACCGACACACACGCCTTTTACTGTAATTACATAATTATCCAAAGAACCAGTTTGAAGAAATAAACACATCTTTCTTACTTCATCTCATCTGAAGTAATCATTACAAATCATATAGTTCTATCTATTGCCAGACGCCTTAATCCCGTAAGGGGTGGTCACAAACAAATCGCCTCCATGTTGCCGTCCCCCACCATTTCACTGCCCTCCCAACAGCTCACCCCCCCCCTCTTTCATATACCTCCCCACCCCATCCCTGCATCTCATCCTTGGCCTCATCCTTCCTCCTCCCCCCCTCCACCTCATGTACATACACTCTCCTCGCAGATTAACTGTTCAAGATGAGATACGAAATAATGAATGGGTCTGCACTCTCTTCCATATTTACTGAAGAACTATAATGCCAAGTGCTTCATTTAACCCACTGGAGTCCAGTGTCCTCGATATAGGACAGAACTGGGAATTTTCACAAGTCAATAAAGTAGGGAACCCCCGGGTAGGGACCCATGAGCTACGCGACTATGAGCCGATAGGCGAAAGGCGGTACGCTTAGTGCCTTCCCAATGCAATGCCTCGACCGGCAACTCTGGGATCCAATGGGTTAAAGTACGAAAGCTCAATAGCAACCCAGTAACTATAAACTACATAATTATTATATGAAGCATGTGACTGCTATAAACTGGGTAGTTTTCATAACCAATACCATTGACATTACGGCTAATTAACTATTTCCATTCATGAAACAAGGTTTTAATATTAAAAAAAAAAAATCTCACATGAATGATTTTCACTTCCGTTTCAATGTTCTTCCTGCACTTTGCTCGGTAATATCTATTTGACTGAAAATATATTAGGTATTAGGTATATGAGCCTTTGTGGCACTTCTTCCTTTGTGATGTATTCTGCAGACTACGCTTCAGTGTCTTCTGAGTCAATAGAAACTATGACGTCTAAGAAGATGCAAGCGAAAGTTAGACCATAATATGAAAAATAATAGCAAAAGCACTTTGTGTGTGTGTGTGTGTGTGTGTGTGTGTGTGTGTGTGTCCAACTCTGGGCATAGGCTTCACAGCCTGCTCTCAAAGCCCAGTAGTCCTACATACCATACACCTCTCTACATGTCACCACTTCGGCATTGACACCCACCGTCCATCTTGAATACATGCTAGGGCTGTCTCATACTCAGCGTAAGAGGCGTCCTAGCAAGTCTAATGTTCTGAAATTTCTTGTTTCTTATATTAAAATAATGACATAGTTTAAATCGGCAGCTTAACGAGAAGGTACTGAGGTGCAATGTGTAGAATAATTTGTCAAGGAAGAGGTGCTACGAAATATCCATTGTCACATAAAATACGACCTGCAGCTTGGAGAAAAAAAATAGGTACCCCCCCCCCCCAATCTTTCTCTCATGCCACGAGTTACTCTCTCACAGTGACAAGCTAATTCCTATTTACAATCGCTCCCTTGTCCTGACTTACATCCAGTTTTGAAGGAAGAACTAGACATGGGAAGACTTTTAATTTCATTTCCTTGTCATTCTTCCCAAAACAAATATAACTAGAAAGCCTCGGAGAGTGCATACCTCCGCACGAAGAAATGAACATGAGAAATTATTTCCTCTCGTTTCCTGTCTTGCCAGCTATTAAAGTAAAATGGTGTAAATTAACCTACGATGTTTCCTCTCGCACACTCTCTATAACTTGGCACGTAATTGTCATCTCTGCACCTTCAATGCTGAGATGTAGGAAAAAAAATATATAATATAGTGCTAGTCACCATGAAGGACTAGGGTAAGGATAATGATCTGCACCATTTCCTCATTCCACCACTGAGTTACGTGAAATAAACAGCAAAGGAACGAAAATCTGGGTCAAATTAGGGTGAAAGGTTCATGATCGAAGATCATTTCTGTAGAATGAGCAACAGTAGAAGGAACACTTTGCTGTCTCCTTTCCGCATCCATACCTGAACAACTAATCGGCATTTAACATTAACTTAAACACATGAATAATCAAGAACAAATCATAACTTTAGATAACGAAATATGCATTTACTTATAATTTATGACAGAGATCTCTATGGCAAGACTATTTCATCACAAAAAAAATAGCAGAATCCTTCCCTCTGGAAGGGTTCATAAACATAAAGGCACACAAGCACCGTAATCATTGTCAGCTGAATATTTTTCAAAACGTTAATGTACAGGGTGGTCCATATATAACCCTCCTCTTCCACTGTGATGGAATATTTTTCATCTGGTTTGGAGACGACTTATCGTTCAGTATCTATGCTGCATCATTTGTAACCCGTCCCCA
The DNA here is from genome assembly GCF_032717465.1 of Coenobita brevimanus. Classification (NCBI taxonomy): domain Eukaryota; kingdom Metazoa; phylum Arthropoda; class Malacostraca; order Decapoda; family Coenobitidae; genus Coenobita; species Coenobita brevimanus. Next base: position 9,998,337 of record NC_136973.1, on the reverse strand, counting down.
CCCCGGAGGGGATCAGGGACGGGTATTGTTTTCACTCGGGTTGTCTGCCTGTCTGTTAACAACTTTATTCGAGAACTATTGGTGCAATTTTGACTAAAATTACGGGGATGATGGGCTATGACCGTCTGATCGCCTGAAAAATTTTTGGGTCAAATTGGGCCAAGGCCCAGGCTGTAGGGCCAAAAAATGTTTTTAAAATGGGGATGGGTAAAAATCATTTTTTCTCCATAACTCCTTTCAGATTCGTCATATCGATATGAAACCAAAACCTGAAGGTGCATCTTTCAAAATCTGCATCCCATAACATGTCTCATTACATCAGGGGGGGTCATCCCCCAGTTAGCGGTAGGGGGGTTAATGTTAGGTGGGTCGGGCCTAAAATCTAAAATGGGCATAAAATCGTTAGTTTTCACCCGATTTGCTCCAGATTTGATATGTGACATCTTTGACTGGATATCCTATTGTGTTATAAATCATCATTAAAATGACTGCCGGGGACGGGTTTGCTGTGCCTTGGCATTGCTTCTTGTTCATCTGCCACACTCACACTCAAACCATCAGAATGAACATTTTCCATAAGGTACTACCAGGTGTTTCAAGTGGAGCGCAATTTTTGGACAACCCTGTATAACTGAGGTATGAATGGTAATATCCACATGATTGATGGTGCCCAGGGCATGGAAGGTTTCATACCGCCTCCTTCCTAATCATTCTGCGCAATACTCTTCAGTATCATCAATGTTTTTCATACAAACTTTGTTGACAATAAAAGGATATAAACAAGATACAAGCCAATGATAGAGCTTAATTTGCAAAATAAGTCGCTAGGGAGAATGTAATACTAAGCCTTCCATTCTTTCGATATGGTCAACCATGTCAATATAAACAACCATAGCAAAGTTATATGTGAAAACTGATAAATACAGGGAGAAATTGTAGTGCCATAATTTCAAGTATAGTATAAGTTAGTGTCAGCTATAACTCTGTTCCACGGAGTCTGACGCACTGATTTTGCCAGCCGAGGACAGGTGGATCTGGTAACACTGCGCGATGCACTCGGGCGGTGATTGGTGGATTTCCGTTGTGTTTGAACGTGCGACCTGTTGACTTTGTATTCCTGCCACCCCTCACATTTATTTGTAAGATACAAGATTATAAAGATATATATTAATGCAATGATATCTTTAAATGATAAATATGTCCCTTTTAATTTATTACAGATAAACCTGAACGACACTGATAAAAAAAAAACTAAGTAAAGTCGCAACTGGACGCATACGGACAAGTGTTGGCGATTGTCGCGGGAATTCAGACGTTCGGAGCAAGGTGGTTTCGTAGGTTCTTTGAAGGCTCGAATGTTTTTCCCACTACTACACTGTCACAGTCTACACCATGCCCTTCATTAGCTCATCTACTGTAAGAATTTTTGGTATCATTAGTTCTAACTTTAGTCCTAACTAATACCCCGTTCACACATCGCCGAAAGAGAAGCCGAATGCATGCCGAATAGGCTTCGGGAAACGTTCGGCGGTCAATTCTGGGGTATTCGGCGCACTTCGGGAACGTTTCGGGGTGTTCGAAATGGGTTCGGGCAAGTCACCGAATATTTCATCAAATACCCCGTTCACACATCGCCGAAAGAGAAGCCGAATGCATGCCGAATAGGCTTCGGGAAACGTTCGGCGGTCAATTCTGGGGTATTCGGCGCACTTCGGGAACGTTTCGGGGTGTTCGAAATGGGTTCGGGCAAGTCACCGAATATTTCATCAAACATGAAATATTCGGTGTGACCTGCCGGAACTCACTTCCTCGGGACCCCCTCGGGTCGCATTCGGTAATCCTTCGGTATGCATTCCAAGCATTCAGTACGCATTCGCCAATGCATCGCCGACAAAATGACCGTTAAAAATCGGTACGATGTCGGCGATGAATCGGCGAATATGGACAGAATACATACCAAAATTATACCGATTGTCCCAAGAATGTATACAGAATTTTGAACACCGCCCACCGAGGCATAAATAAAAGACCAAAGCATCCCAGTCACACTTTCCAGAGCTAGGAGAACGGGCGCACTACACCATCTACAGCAGAATGGAGGCGGCATCCGAAGACCTGTTCCCAGAAGACTCCAACCCCCACTTCCAAGACTGCGGCCAAGATTGATATATAGACACGTCTGACATTTGTAGACATCAAAATTTCACTTACCTGTTCGCGAGGATGCCGAAGGCGTTCTCGACCACTCGTCTTGCTCTGGAGAGGCGGTAGTTGTAGATGCTCTCCTCGTAGGTGTGACCTTGGTTGGGGAAGGGCTTCATCAACCATTCTTGAAGGGCGAAGGCATCATCTCCAACGATGAAGTAGGGCACTGGGCGTTCGCCGTCAATCAGAGGTTCTTGGGGAGGCAGTCGAACTTGGTTATTCGAGAGCGCTTTGTGTAGGGTTGAGTTGGTAAATACCTGGGCATCGCAAGTTGACCCATTGGCACGCACATCCACAAACATGAATTTGTAATCATTGTCGACCACAGCAAGCAGGACCAGGGAGAAGAAATCCTTGTAGTTGTAGTAGTAGGATCCACTTTTGCTAGGAGCACGCATACGAATGTGCTTCCCATCTATCACTCCAACGGTGTGATGAAACTGCCACCTTCGTGGGAAGCCCTTCGCAACTTGTTTCCATTACTCGGCTGTCGATGGGCAAACGATCACCTTGTCCATGTACTTGTCCATGTAGTGTGTAATGATGCTATGTACAGTTCATAATTCAAAAATTGTTCTCAAGCAAATACTTTCTGTACTCTTCGGTCGTGTTAATATTCATCGTGGGTTGTAGTTCCATTACTTGTTGGTAATAAATAGTAATAAGGAAGAGTGATTATACGAATTAGTACAATCAATTAATAGCAGTGCTGGTGTAGTGGTAACAGCGAGCGAGACAGTAGGCCATGTTTGCGAACGTGATAGCGCCCGAATATGGCCTGTAGGCTAGCTGCAAACGCCTGCACAACTTACGTAGCCCTGGCTGGTAGGATAACAGAAAGGAGCAAAAAATATCTGTAGATTTTCTTAGTTGTGTTATATAGACATTACGTAAGCATCCTTTAAAATTTATGAAGCTGTTGTAATAACCATGTCAAAAGACTTGACTGCCCAAAATCCTTTTTAAAATAGTGCCATAAACACTGCATAATTGATGACCTATATTATAACAGAAAGCAGCACGAGAGTCAAGTATCGCATAGGTTTCCTATACTTGTTAGAAGTATGGAATTATTTATATATAGTATAATCTTTACGATTGACGGGTTCATCTGTAGGTTTTTCGTTTATTTTTAATATATTCCTGCTTAGGATGTGTTGCCTGAAATAAAGATTTGTCGGCAGGTATGTATTGGACAACATGCATGGAACCAGCATGACCACTACCACCACCACCACAACACCACCAACAACTACTACAGCAACAACAAGTAGTAATACTATTACTACCACCACCGCTACTACCACTACCACTACCACTAATACTACCGCCACCTGCACTTCAAGTACAGAGCAACACACAGGCCCTGACAAAAAGTTCCAACGGTCCCCTCACAAATATGGAAGTCAGAGTCGAAATATTATAATGAACGTTCACCGATTTTTTACGAGGGAGGGTCAGTGTGAAACACAACCACAAGTGACACTGAAAACAGCACAAGCAACTGGGGTCAGCTACAGAACTATCCAGAGGATAATAGCAGAGGCTTCCAAGTCGCCTAATGGTACAATGTGTTCACCACCTAAACGTGTACGACCATCACCCATCGTAGGAAATCTGGACAGTTTTGACCAAGGATGCATCAGACGAGAGCTGCTGGCATTTTATGAACGAGGTGAACTGCCAACGATTTCGGCTTTATTAAAGAAAGTCCAGGAGCCTCCTGTCAATTTCAAGGGGTGTCGAACTTCATTATTTAGAATAATAAGACAACTGGGATTTCAGATTAAGAAGGTGCAAAGTGGAAGGAAAATTTTGATGGAAAGGAAGGACATTGTGTCAGCCAGAAAGGAATACCTTCGAGAAACGAACAACAGCAGAGCAAGTTCCCATCCCCGTCCGGTGGTCTTTTTGGATGAAACATGGATCAACCAAAACATCTGTGTTGAGCGTTGTTGGACTGATCCAGACGGAACAGCTGACCCTAAACTTAAGACGGGGAGAGGTGCCAGATTCATCATCGTTCATGCTGGTTGTCACCAAGGTTTCATACCTGGAACTCTTTTGATGTTCCGGTCCAAGAATGGATCAAACCGGGACTACCATGATGCTATGGACCATGAACGGTTCAAGATCTGGTTCCAAGAACAATTACTTCCCAACATCAATGAAGGATCACTAATAGTTTTAGAAGATAATGCACCATACCACTCAAAAATCACCCGTAAAGTGCCAACAACCAGCAGCAGAAAAGATGAACTACTACAGTGGTTAGCTTCAAACAACATCTCCGATGATCCCTCTGCTACTAAAGTACAGTTACTTCAGATCTGTAAAAAACACAAGTCAAAGCAAGAATACGAAATTGATCACATAGCAGTTAGTCACGGACATAGAGTACTCAGGCTACCCCCCTACCACTGCATGCTGAACCCCATTGAACTAATTTGGGCACAGGTGAAAACTGAAGTGAAGCAGAAAAACTCTAACGGTAACCAGTGCCTGAAGAGAATTGAGCAAATAGCCTACGAGGCAATCAACAACATTAACATCTGAACATTGGCGGAAATGCATCGACCACACACTAAAAATTGAGGCTGAATTCAGGGCCAAGGACATTGCACAAGATCATTATGTTGAAAATTTTGTAATTAATGTGGCATCTGACGAAAGTAGTGTGGACGATCCAAGTGAAGAGGAAAGTGATATGGAGACCTAAATATACAACCTTACCTTAGATATGCTTAGCTTTTCTTGATTATGATTTGTGTGAGCACACACACACACACACACACACACACACACACACACACACACACACACACACACACACACACAATCTCACTGGGGTCAATACATGCTGTTCTTAATAAACACATTTTCAATACCTTCATAGGTAACAGCTGCTTTACACAGCTACATTATTTTGTTTGTATTCTTAGTCAGATTCAGTAAATTTTTTTCTTACAGTAATACGTTTGGTGTTTATTTTCCTGAGCCATTTCATAAGACAGTATCATGAGAGAGAGAGAGAGAGAGAGAGAGAGAGAGAGAGAGAGAGAGAGACCTGGAAAGTAATGGATTACATTATTGCAGAATGAACCGAGTATTTGTTAACGGCGGAATAAAGGAAAGATAAAAGCAAACCCCATGAGTAAATAATAACTTGTACCATGCCGCTACAATTAAACCGCGTAAAGTGTGAACGAAATTAATCATAGTGAAATGACAATATAAACAAATAAATCATAATTATCATTAGGCCTGCTTGTCCTTAACTGTTGTCCGTATGCTTCCAGTAGCGCCTTAGTTTTGTTATCAGTGTCGTTCAGGTTTATCTCTAATAAATTAAAAACAACATTTTTATCACTAAAGATATCATTGCATTAATCTGCAGCCGTATAATTCTGTATCTTACAAATAAATGAGGAGGTTGGTAGGAATACAAATTCAATTTAGCGCAGGTTCAAATACGATGGAGATTGACCAATCACCGCCCGAGGACACGGCGCAGTATTACCAATTCCGCCTGTCCTCAGCTGGCAAAATCAGTGCGTCAGACTCCGTGGAACCGAGTAGGTAATGTTATCAATATAATCTGTATACTTCATTTACCCGTCGAGTCTTATATTTAAGTTTAGTCTTAGTTGATATTCATAACGTGAACATGATTCTGTTATTGATAGTACTTAGTTGAGTATTGGTGTGAATATGATTAACTTTTATTACATATGAACCAGCCGTTTCAATAAAGACGTATAACCACGGTAGTTTTAGTAGGGATTAATAATCGCGAATGCCTTTCTTCGTATTCTGATCTAGAGATTTATATGTCATTGTTAATAGTGCTCCCCTTTTGAACTATGCAGAGGTGAATTGAGAATATCTGAAGTAAGATTGTTGAAGGTAGTCATTTGTGAAGCGCGAAATGCATGTTACTGAGTTGTGTCATCACACGGGTAATAAAACCTTTCGAATTCCTAATTGATTTGGCTTCGTTATGATTAAAGTTCCTGTACGCTTATTACAAAAATTTTGAACACTGTAAGTCATTTACCTACGTATGTTAAGTGCAAGCGTATCTCTCGTATTCTTTGAAGATCTTAGAGAGTCGATAATAGTACAAAGTAATCAGTTAAAGTTTTAGCCGATTTCCGATACGAGTATAAAAATGCAGGGGGGTAGGCCAGATCGCCGTTCCTATCTCCAAAGTTCACAGGTTAGTGCCAAACTCTCATCCCCCCCACCCCTTCTCCCTCGTGTAATGTAAGTCTTCATATACGTTCGTTAGTTAAGTTGGTGATATATCCCCTGATCTTTACTTGTACTGAATAACGAGATCGCCTTTCCTCTCCATCGTGCACAAGTCAGATTGCTGTTCCCCTTCGTATAGTTCACAGAGATCATGTGTTCAAGCCACTGGCTAACCACTAACACTACATCACCTCCACCCCCCTTTTCCTTAGTTCATGAAATCAAAGTGCTTATCGTCTGGTCCATTTGAATAATGTCCATTTGAATAATGGATTCAGTTGTATATGATTCTTGAGTTACTGTACAAGTTTAGTCTTAAGAAAATGATTTTGGTGGTAATTTTTAGGTTTCCTGAACCCACTCGGCTGTGTATGAGCAGCAGTAATCCTTCTAAAGGTGATTCTTTCTCAACACCCATGAAAAGTAACATTTATATACTCCTTCTTGTGTTTGTTCTGCTTAGGTAGACTATCATTACCTGAAGGGGTTGGAGAATGTCCCTGAACTTTAGAGGCACTGCCAAGTTTCTTATTTTTAATTGTACAAGAGTGAGGAAAGTGAACTGATCTAAAATCATAAAAGATCTCAGTGGGTGCTACCCCCACCACAAGATTCAGTCTACTGATCAAATAAATGACCCAGCTGTATAGCAAAGAGGTCATAGGTTTCGCTAACTTTGATCAGAGCTGATTTGAAATCCTGTCTGTATTCAAACGATGTCTTAGTAATATCTCTTAACAAAGCCTGCTGTAGAAGGTCATAGTCTTAAGGATCTCATCAGATAAACTTGTGTAAATTTCTACACGGTACCAGTTAACAGGCTACCAAATTGAAAAGCATAAATACTTTTATCTTTGCAACAAACTGGCAATTCTTTCAGACCTAATGAGGTAAGCAACTATGTCTTTAACATTCTTATAGACTGGCAGATTTGGTTTATTAACATCATCAATAACGTCAGGATCAAGACGGGCTCCACGATTTGTCTTGGCCAACTGTAACTCGTAATCATTTTTCAGTCTCTTCCTTTCTGTCTCTTCTTTCTTTGTCTTTCTGTCTCTGCCTCTGTCTCTAGTTTCTCTTTCTCTAATTTCTGTTTCTCTAGCTTTCTCTCGCTAGCACTTTCCTCTCTGGCAATATATATATATATATATATATATATATATATATATATATATATATATATATATATATATATATATATATATTTTTCCTGCATTATGTCAACCCCTTTCTTTCTGTCTCTGCCTCTGTCTCTAGTTTCTCTTTCTCTAATTTCTGTTTCTCTAGCTTTCTCTCGCTAGCACTTTCCTCTCTGGCAATATATATATATATATATATATATATATATATATTTTTCCCTGCATTATGTCAACCCCTGTTAGCCCTAACACTTCAGCCTCAGCTTTCAGCCATGATCTGAATTATGACAAACACAGCGAAAGAAAAATATAAAAATTACGAAATGAACGTCTCCAAAATTTTATGGAGTCAAGACTCTCACGTCATACCAGTGAGGAGATTAAAGATAAGTATAATATAAACAAAATCTGTCCTTCCTTCAAAGGTGGTCGTCATAAATTTGCCCACTAACATTCCCTGTGAGAGGCGTATTATACTACTACCTACAGTACATCAAGGGAAACAGTATGTTAGGTAGATTTACCTGTGGGCCCCAGTGACGGTAATGAATAATGGTTGAACAACCTAATTGCATATACTTATATCAGTGCACAAGGTAATGCTACAAGGTACACATGTCAAAACAAATTCATGCAGTAGACTATACCCAATACCATCAAAAAAGATAAGTTACCATCTTGGCGAGGTCACCACCTATGAATACCAGGGTTATTAAAGATAACTATTGGTTACCATATTTAAGGCATTGTGTACAATTAAATTTACTTAAAGACATAAACTTTACCTGGATACATTTTGCATGTAAAATATAGCCTCGTTTGACCAATTTCATACCCAGACATATACATACACATATACAACCCTCTCAGCTTCTAAGTAGGTAGGTAGGTGAGGGTTACTTGACTGGTGGATAAAGATGACCAGACACGACTGTGGTCTGCACAACAGGTATCATCAGGCCCACATGTCCCCTAGGCCAGTTCCACTCTGGACTGGGTCACCTTAGGCAGTCTAACTTCGAGATGCTTCTCACCCCCGGCCCTCTACGTGGGGTGGAATCCCTCAGTGCACTCGGGCTGAAGTTGGAGAGTAAATTGAAGGCAGTTCCAACGGAGCTTTCCCACATTACTTCATACGGGACATTGTTCTAGTGTCTGACATTTTTTTCCACATTGGAGCATGTCTGTCGCTACTGTACACATTATATTATTCATATTTAGAGAAAATGTGTTGTAGCGTTGAGATAAGAAACCAAATACCACTTTAGTATAGTGTGGTGTGGGAATGAAGATGAGCACTAGATATGCAGAGCCCAGCATTTTCTATTACAAACAGCGAGGGTAAAGGAAAGGCGATAGAGAAATATGAATTGCATATATGTTTAAAGTCTTGGGGAAATATTTACCTTGTTGGTATACCTTAATGTAAGCAATACTACTTTACAGAGGTGTCTAATGTGCATGGTAAAGTTGTGGTGCTTCTATTCATGTATAAATCTCAGTTGTCTGTGGGGTTTGGCATATCTGAATATGTTGACCTAAGTGCCACTCCCAAAGGGGACGCTGGCCAGCTAGGGCAGAATGCACTTATTCAAACGAGAGGGACATATTAACTCTGAGCTCTCTGTGTCGCAGTTGTATCTTTCTGTGGCCAATAGAGATAAATCTGCTCAGTTTTCAGTTCACCTGCACTACTACCTACCTCTACAATTCCTTCAACAGGATCTACACCAATTCCCACCATCTCCAGTGTGTGAGAAAGAATTTGGTGGAGTGTTTCAGCCGCAAGTGACTTCGACCAGGCAGAACTTTATTAACCTTTGCTTGGAACAGTGAGGTAACATCTAAGCTGATATATAAATTGGTGATCAGCTATGGGGTTCCAATAAGCTGATATATTAGTGACCAGTTGAGGAACTCATACAAGCCAACACAATATTGGTGCCAGTGGAGGAACGACACACATAATATTGGTGTTCAGTGCTGGGATATGAAAAGGTGCTAAAGGGATTTGTGCAGTGAAAAACCCTTGCAACCGCTCGTGATCCTGCAGATGAAACAGAAAATCTTACTCTCCTGTTGCAAAGGGACTAATTGTGGAGCGAGTAAGTGAAGCAGATATATCAGAGTAATTATTCTTGTTCCCTCTCTATCTCTGCCTGAGAGAGATATCTCTACCTTCAAGCGCGAAGGCAATTATGTCGCTCTGGTGTGCGAGATATCGGCTCACCGAGGCTAGTGCGGTGAAGGGTGGTATCGTCTAGACTCATCTGGCAACTCGGCGCGGAGGCTGGAGTGAGGGAGAGCGAGTGTGTGGTGGGCTGTGTGGCGCAGTGTGGCATCTTGCAGTTACCCAAGGACCAGCTTCGGAAGAGGATTGTCGTGTGGTTGGAGAAGAAACCTTGCGAAGTGTGTGGACTTGCAGTACGAATCTACTGGGAACTTCAGCATCATATGACACCTAGGTAGTGTACATTGTTACATAGCCTATGATTTCATCATCCTTTGTTTAATTTTTAACGCACAGTGTGCTGCATGTTTGATCACGAGCGTGTTCTGCCTCAGTCCCCCTTCTACCGTTATAGTAGAGTAAGTCGTCCTTTCTGTTGTTCAGAGCGGGATTGTCAACTCTTTGTCCCCATGGCTTCATTTGCGCGTCCTTACAAGTTGTATCAAGCTCTGCCGGCCCCTATATAATGAGCTCAGTCTCTACATTAATTGCCACTTAGATCTACTCCTCATTTTGTTCACATCTCTGTCCTCCCCTGTACAGTTATTATTATTGTGAGTGCTCAGGAAGTCTCCAACCATCTAGCAGCTGTGTGTAATTTGAGTATAACTATTGTTGCATTTTTTCTTGTACTGTGTAGCATAAGGTTAATTCTTAGGTCTTGTGGTTTTTTTTTTTGTGATTTATGTAAGGTTCTTATGGTCAGCCATCATTAATAATATTTTGTATCTGTAATGATTTATCTTGCATTAACTGAGCATTACCCAGTGTATTTTCATTTTATCAGGGCTGACTTAGGTAAATTTACTCTTGCTAATTTCGTGTTAATAGAGGCTATTGCAGTTAACCAAATATTTAACCTGTTTTTTTGCCATTACATTATCCTTATGAGTCCTGAATGTTTTGTTGTTAGTTTGAGCATTAAACTTTAACTTGTAATTTTACCTAACTCTTTTGTTTTGAAACTGGAACTTTACGGGACAGTAGTGATTTTTAGTATTCTCACTTAAAGTGTACATTATCTTTCTCTGTTCCGTAACAGAAATTTGGCGACCTCTAATCAGGATATTCAGGATATTATCATAAGGATATTGCTTGATATTTTGTGACTGTGATTTATTCATGATGTCTACTATTACTACACTTGTTGAAGCCAAAGATTTTTTGTCAAATGTGCAAACAGTGTGTGATGTAGAAAACAGAACAAAGAATGAACTTAAGCTTGTTGCTCAACAATTGGGAATTGCTGTTCGCTCTCATCATTCTAAAGATCAAATTTTTGACATGATTAATGAAAGCTTGTTTAATGTAACTCCTCCAAATGAGCAAACGCAGATTGAATTAGCTAAGTTACAGCTAGCCCTGCAGGAGGCTCAGGCTAAGGAGGCGAAGTCTCGTGCTAAGGAGGCTGAATTTCAGGCCCGTTCTAAGGAGGCTGAGGCACAAGTTTAAATTGCTAGGATTCAGGCAGACCATGAGTATCGCATGAAACAAGGTGGAACTGGATCAACTAGCTCTGATGATTTTGATGTGGCTAAAAATGTTAAACTTGTCCCTCCTTTTAATGAATCTGATTTAACGAAGTATTTTCAGTTGTTTGAGAGGGTAGCTACAGGTTTTAATTGGCCCAAACAGTATTGGCCAGTACTCCTTCAAACTGTTCTCACCGGTAAAGCTCAAGTAACTTATGCATCTTTGCCTCGGGATCAATCTGATAATTATGATGTAGTTAAGAGCTTGATTCTTAAGGCCTATGAACTTGTTCCTGAAGCCTATAGAGTAAAATTTAGGACAACTTATAAGCAAGATAAGCAATCCCATGTTGAGTATGCAAAAATCAAAGAAGATCTGTTAGAGCAGTGGTTAAATTCTAAGAATGTGGATTCTGATTTTGGTAAATTTAAGCAGATGATTTTGCTGGAGGACTTCAAAAGGTGTATTAGTAAAGATGTAAGCCTATATCTTGATGAGAAAAGAATAGATAATTTGTCTGATGCTGCAGTTTTAGCTGATGAATATGTTCTCACTCACAAGAGATATTATAAAGAAAAAAGGGAAAGCTGAGAGTAAGTACGTTGCCTCTACTCAGAGTACAGGTAACAGGAAAGAGAATAAGGATGATGTTTCTCAGGAAGTAAATACCAGCTTCACCTCTAGATTTCAGAAAAGTAAATGTACTTATTGTAGTAAGCTTGGTCATACTACGGAGAAATGTTTCAGGAGACAGCGTGATGTGAACTAAAAGGAGTCTTTAAATATTCAGTTAATTGGTCTAGTGTCCACTCTTGAGAGTTCCCAGAATTCTTTAACTGAGTTAACTGAACCTGCTTTGAGGGGTAACTTAAATTCTCATGATGGAGCTCCTCTTTTGAGCAGTAACGTGGGTGACACTCTCAAGAGTTCATGTGCTAATTTCCTGTCTGATGGTTTTGTCAGTCCTCTGGACAGTAATGACAGGAAATCAGTTAAAATATATCGTGATACAGGTGCTTGCCAATCCCTTATGCTGACCAGTGTTCTAGGCTCTAATGTTAATTCCTCTGATGAAACAGTAATCTTACAAGGTGTAGGGAATAATTACTTCTCTGTCCCTCTGTGCAGAGGGAATTTAGAGTCTGGTTTTGTTAATGGTTCCGTTATGGTTGGGTTGGTTGAGACACTCCCAATGTCAGGTGTAACTTTCTTACTTGGAAATGATATTGGTGGAAGTCAAGTGTGTCCAGCTCCTCAGTTGTCTAGTGAGCCAGTGGCTGCGGCCCAGGATTGTGATGTCCCTGATGTGTTCCCTGCATGTGCTGTCACTAGGGCTAAGTCTAAAGTTACTGGTGACTTAGAGGATAATGATGATGATGTTATCTTAGCTGACACTTTTCTTGCTAATTTGGACCACTCATCAGATGAGGCAGTACCCCGTAGTGTTGATAATTTGTCTCGTCAAGAGTTGGTTGAGTTGCAGGTTGCTGACCCTGAGTTGAAAGGTCTAGCTAACTCTGCTTACAGTGAAGAAGAGTCAGCCGGTGCTTCTACTTGTTATTATGTAAAGTCAGGAGTACTTATGAGGAAGTGGAGACCCCCAACAGCATCAGCCGACTGTGAATGAGAGGTTGTACATCAAGTTGTCATCCCTCGTGTTTGTAGGCAGGATATCATTAGAGTGGCTCATGATTCCAGTTTTGCAGGACACCTTGGAGTGAGGAAGACTGTGGCACGCATTTTGAAACACTTCTACTGGCCAGGTATCTTCAGGGATGTTTCCTGGTATTGTAAGTCTTGTCACACCTGTCAAGTTGTGGGGAAGTGTAATTAGACCGAAAAGGTTGCACCTCTAGTTCCCATTCCTCCTTTTGAGGCGCCATTCACCCGTGTGTTGGTGGATATTGTGGGCCCTCTTCCTAAGACTTCTTCAGGATTTTCTTATGTGTTGACCCTGATTGATATGGCTACTCGTTATCCTGAAGCCATTCCACTTAGAAATATCTCAGCAAAGAACGTGGTTAAGGAAATGCTAGGGTTCTTCACAAAGTTTGGTCTGCCCAAGGAGGTACAGTCAGACCGAGGAAGTAATTTCATGTCAAATGTTTTCAAGCAATCTCTGAAAGAGTTGGGCATCACCCAGATCACGTCTTCAGCTTACCATCCCCAGACCCAAGGAGCGTTGGAGAGATATCATCAAACACTCAAATCGATGCTCAAGAAATATTGTTTGGAACATCAGAAAGACTGGGATAAAGGTCTTCCATTCGTTGTGTTTGCTGCAAGAGAATCTCCAAATGAATCACTGGGCTTCTTACCTTTTGAACTACTGTTTGGCCATGAAGTAAGAGGACCCCTTAAGTTACTCAAGGAATGCTGGCTGTCGGAGGAAGATGACGTCAACCTGCTGGAGTATGTGATGAAGTTCAAAGAACGGCTGTCCACTGCTTTACAGCTGGCGAGAGAGAATTTAGGAGCTGCTCAGGAGAAGATGAAGACTTGGTATGATAAGAAGTCCAGGTTACGCCACTGTCAGCCAGGAGATCAGGTTTTGATTCTGCTACCAGTGCATGGGCAACCTCTTCAAGCCAAGTTTAGTGGTCCTTATTTCGTGGACAAGAAACTCAGTGATGTCAACTATGTCATCGCCACACCAGATCCTAGAAAGAACAAGCAACTTTGTCACATCAACATGCTAAAGTTATATCACAGGCGGGTCGAAAATAATTCAGTCTGCACTGTAGCTGTTCCACCCGAGTCTACAAGTGAAGCTCTCCCCTGCAGCATGAGCCTGGGTGATAGTTTGGGGAAGAATCCTGATATCATGAATGATCTCCAGACTAAGCTTTCTCATCTAGCTCCCGAGGAAAGGCAGGAGTTTTCGGCATTACTGCAGGAGTACCCGCAAGTGTTCCGTGCCACTCCAGGAAGAACCACTGTGTTGATGCATGATGTCGATGTTGGAGACGCAAAGCCAATTAAACTGCCTCCTTACCGTGTGAACCCAGTGAAAGTTCCTCTCATCCAGAAGGAGCTTGGCTACCTGTTGGACCGCAAGATAATTGAGCCCTGTCAGAGCGAGTGGAGTTCTCCTGTCACTCTAGTCCCTAAGCCAGGTGGGTCACAGCGGCTTTGCATCGACTACAGACGTGTTAATCAGATAACCAAAACAGACACCCTCTCCCTCGCGTGGAAGATTGCATAGACAAGATCGGAAAGGCTAGGTACATAAGTAAGTTTGATTTGTTAAAGGGATACTGGCAAGTACCTATGACTGAACGTGCTAGGGAGATCTCATGTTTTGTAACACTAGGAAAGACTTTTGCATGTTCTGTAATGCCATATGGTATGAAGAATGCACCAGCCACATTTCAGAAGCTCATGAATGTTGTAACAGAGGGTTTGGCAGGGTTTGTTGTTTATATTGATGATGTATTAATCTTCAGTGACAACTGGAAAGATCACCTATGCCATGTCAGTAAATTTCTTGAGCGTTTAGTTCAGGCTAATCTTGTAGCTAATTTATCAAAGTGTGAGTTTGGTCAAGCTAAAGTTCAGTACCTTGGGTACGTAATTGGTGAGGGACATGTTGCACCACCAGCAGCTAAGGTTCAGGTTATAAGTGATCTTCCCAGACCTAAAAGTAGGAAAGAGCTACAAAGATTTTTGGGAATGGTAGGTTATTACCGGAGATTTGTTCTTAACTTTTCAATTCTTGTATCACCACTTACAGACCTACTGAAAAGGGAGTTAAATTTGTCTGGACCGATAACTGTGAATCCTCTTTCAACAAACTTAAAGCTATCCTATTAAGTCAGCCAGTGCTCGCTACTCCAAATTTTGCTAAGCCTTTTAAGATGGCTGTTGATGCAAGTGATACAGGAGCCGGGGCTGTTTTGCTGCAAGAGGATGATCAGGGTATTGAACACCCTGTATCTTATTACAGTAAGAAGTTCACTCCACCTCAAAAGAACTACTCAACTATTGAGAAGAGCTTTTGGCCTTGATTTTGGGTTTACAGCATTTTTCATTTTATTTGTGTTCTGGTTTTGACCCCATAGTCATTTATACCGATCATAACCCACTGAAATTCCTTAGTAAATTTAAAGATAAAAATCAGAGATTGACAAGATGGAGTCTACTTCTTCAGGAGTATTCATTAGACATACAACATGTCAAGGGGAAAGAAAATGTTATTGCAGATTGCTTATCTAGACTTTAGACAGACTGTTTTAGAGTAATAAGAAATTTCCTTTGTAAATTTCTTTTTTCTTTGTGGGGAGGTGTTACATAGCCTATGATTTCATCATCCTTTGTGTAATTTTTAACGCACAGTGTGCTGCATGTTTGATCACGAGCGTGTTCTGCCTCAGTCCCCCTTCTACCGTTATAGTAGAGTAAGTCGTCCTTTCTGTTGTTCAGAGCAGGATTGTCAACTCTTTGTCCCCATGGCTTCATTTGCGAGTCCTTCTTACAAGTTGTATCAAGCTCTGCCGGCCCCTATATTATGAGCTCAGTCTCTACATTAATTGCCACTTAGATCTACTCCTCATTTTGTTCACATCTCTGTCCTCCCCTGTACAGTTATTATTATTGTGAGTGCTCAGGAAGCCTCCAACCATCTAGCAGCTGTGTGTAATTTGAGTATAACTGTTGTTGCATTTTTTCTTGTACTGTGTAGCATAAGGTTAATTCTTAGGTCGTGTTTTTTTTTTTTTTTTTTTTGTGATTTATGTAAAGTTCTTATGGTCAGCCATCATTAATAATATTTTGTATCTGTAATAATTTATCTTGCATTAACTGAGCATTACCCAGTGTATTTTCATTTTATTAGGGCTGATTTAGGTAAATTTACTCTTGCTAATTTCGTGTTAGTAGAGGCTATTGCAGTTAACCATATATTTAACCTGTTTTTTTGCCATTACATTATCCTTATGAGTCCTGAATGTTTTGTTGTTAGTTTGAGCATTAAACTTTAACTTGTAATTTTACCTAACTCTTTTGTTTTGAACCTGGAACTTTACGGGACAGTAGTGATTTTTAGTATTCTCACTTAAAGTGTACATTATCTTTCTCTGTTCCGTAACAACATGCACAGTGAATCTTCAGACACACTTTTTAAGCAGCACATTTTAGGTAATGTGTAAAAATATAAAGGTTTCTCAGTTTCCCCTAAACAGATACACATTCCGTACGTCTTGTCTGTGTCCCATTCTTTATTGCTAAAAGCCATAACTAATCTATTTCTGTCAGTTTAATTTTTCCTGTGACTGGGAAGGGAATAAATTCTGACAAGGTTAGATGGATACAGTGAAGAAGTGGGGACGAAAATTAAGGGGAGATGCAGACAAACCAACTACGACGGAAAGTGAATCAGACTCAGAATTATGTGAGTGGGTTGAAACTGTGGACAAGGGCATCCAAACTTTACGTAGTGAGGGACATATTGGGGCTGAGGATAGTCAGGACACTTCTGAGGAACTGGATGGTGGGGACTTGAACACTTTACATTTACATTCTGGTCATTCTTTTTCTACAGTTCCTGAAAGTTCAGTTAGGTCCAAAATGGCCACTAGTCTTGCTAATGAGGGTACTCCTAGTGAAGAGACTGTGGATGTTGAACATGCTACAACAGCACCCTTGGCCTCGCAACCAGATACTCGAGGTCCATTAATCCCTGATATTAATGTAACCACTCACACACCCACTTACACCTCAGGCATGTTCAGTTCACCATCAACCTTTAGACAGCAAGGAAAAGACCATATATTTGCTAATGTTCCTTATGCTTACCCATGGGGCATGAATACTAACAATATCGGCATGCAAACCCAAGATCTTTGTGCTAATCCATGGGGCATGAATACTAACAGTATTGGCACGCAAACCCAGGATCCATCTGCTAATCTATGGGGCATGAATACCAACAGAATTGGCATGCAAACCCAGGGCCCTTCTGCTAATCCATGGGGCATGAATACCAACAGTATTGCATGCAAACTCAGGTGAATTTTCCTTCTGCATGGCATGAACCTAATATGGCAACCACTTAACCACGCCAAGGCTAAACAGCCAAAGGTACAACGATGGTGTGTTATCCATGGGCGGTGTCCTCATTCTTCGGACTATTGCCCAATAGTTCTTGCTAAATGGGAAAAACTGGGCAAGCAGGTTAATGCGGGAAAAGTTCAGGGCCCGTACCTACAAAAATACTAAGTATTGTTGAGTGCACTTAGCAGACGATTTTTTTTTGGATGTTGCACTTAAATCTGAGTAGAATACTTAAGTCATACTGACAAAAATACTAACTGCCCTTGAGTACACTTAGCAGACGACAAAGTTGAGTGTCCCCAGTGAGGTGACTTAAGTGCTCCTCCTGAATACTCAAACATCAAGATGGACGGACAACAACAAGCAAGAATCCGAAGAGTGCGGCGTTATATAGAAAGAAAAGACGTTTTGAACCTTTATAATGATACAGAAATAGTGAAGAGGTATAGATTAGACCGTGCCGGAATAATGTTAGTGACTGATTTTGTGAGAGATGCTGTATTACCTCGAACAAATAGGAATAAAGCCATCAGTGCAGAAATGAAAGTGCTCATTACACCAAGATATTTAGCAACTGGAAAGATGCAAATGTGCAATGGTGATGACTTAGGGCTATCCCAGCAATCGATCAGCACAGTGATAACTCAGACACTCAATGCTCTCGTAACACCAGCTTTCCTGACAAGATTTATTAAGTTTCCAACCCGGCCACAAGACATTCATCAAAAGCAAGCCGAATTTATGCAAAATTATGGATTCTGGGGAGTAGTTGGAGTAATTGACGGTACCCACATTAGGATTGTCGCCCCCAGAGATTATGAGGCTGAGTATGTCAACAGGAAAAACTTTCATAGTCTTAACACACAGTTGGTTTTTTATGCCAAATACAGAATACTGGATGTGGCAGCGAAATGGCCAGGGTCAACCCATGATGCACGAATTTGGAGTGAGTGTCGCCTTAAACAACTATTTGAAAGAACACATGTACCTGCTGGTTGTTACCTTCTCGGAGATAGTGGGTATCCATGTCAACGATGGCTGCTGACCCCATACCTCCAACCACAGACTGAGGCACAGGAAGCTTACAACAGGTAGGATGCATATTGTCTGCTTACTAAATGAGTTGGAAAAAATAATGAGGAGTCTTTATACTAAATATGGTACTGGTAAACTTGTAGAATTGCTCTGTCAGTCTGTTTCAACTTGTCCTACATAAGTGTGGTATTTCACCAGAAGTGCACAGTCACTTGTACCATATTTGCTTTTATTACCGACTGTATGGCAATATCACCTAAAATAATGGAGAGCACTGATAGACGATATGTACACAAATGCATTGTTACGATTTTAGTAGTGCTGCATAAGTACAGCATTAATCTTTACTTGGAGGGGAGATTGGTTAGGTCTGGATGGGTAAGGTTAGGTTTGGTGGGGTCAGGTTATGTCTAGTTAGCCAAGTTATGTATGATTATGTTTGGTTAGGTCTGGTTTAGTTAGCGTAGATTAAGTTTGATTAGTGTACAAGAACAGTATCACAGGAACTATTTTCGTTCTTTGGGGGTATTTGGGCTTTCTTTTATATTTGCAGTAGAGTTCAGTCAGTTAACACCTCTACTTTGGGGTTTCTGGCAGCATCATATAAAAATTTTACCAAAAAGATGGATGTGCACTTCTTGAGGAATTCCAGATTTTATATTATCCACTTAGAACTTAAGTTAGTAAATATTACGGACTGCTTTTGCTAAAACTTTACCTACCCTACAGTTCACCTAACTAAATGATTTCCTTTAGCAAACCTAATGCTATACCCTGACAGTTAACCTTAAGTTAACCTAACCTTAGTGTTTGTTATTTATTATTTATTGTGCTCTTCAATTCCAGGGCACACAAACAGACAAGATGTGTAGTTGAGAGGGGTATTGGCCAACTGAAACGCAGGTTTCATGTGTTGCATGGTGAGGTGCGAGTAAGCCCACAGAAAACCAGCAAAAATATAATGGCATGTGCTGCTCTACATAACCTTTGCAAAGAGAGAAATTTGGATCAGCCTTTGCAGGAGGAACACATCGAAGATGAAGATGTTCCTGATGAAGTAAACCAAGTACGGCAGCTTCCTCCTGGGCTGGCTGAAGATGGTCTCTTTATCAGAGATCACATTGCAAACCTTAACGGCTATGCCACGTTGAGTACACCGCTTCCCGTCCGATCAGCAAAGTTAAGCAACGTTGGGTCTGGTTAGTACTTGGATGGGTGACCGCCTTCGAACACCAGATGCTGTTGGCATCCCTACGTGTCAAGTGGGGTTGGTGGAGGATTAGTGCCCCTCCCTGTAAAACAATTAACTCTAAGCCCTTGACCACCCCGTTTGGGATACATGGCGTCTGGCAATTAATGAATGAATGAAAACTTCCGGTAAGAGGTCATGAGAACATATCACCTTGGTCAGCGGCATCTTACCAAAATGTGGAATTGCAATTGTGGTTCACATAAGCAAAAAAAATGGAAAGTAGGCTTAAGCACCCATGCTGGGAAAAGATATTTATTAGATTATTGCACTTTTGGAGTAACATGTGTATTAAGGTCCTTGAACACCTTGAGGATCCCAAAATTAGGAAATATACTAATGATAAAAAAATATCTATTCCGCAATGAAATTCATTCAGCATTGGTAGCCGCTCTACTTAATTTCTCATACCCTTCAGTCCAGTCATATCAGATAGTTAAACTCAACATCATTCACCTTACTGTGCTCTGCTTCATTACACTTCTGAAGTTTTTTCATTAAATGGAAATTTTCAACTTCCTCAAATCTTTCACAGCCCTGAAGCATGAAGGTCCTGCCAGAAGATGATCAACTTGGTTTCTTCGTGTGGATCATACTACAGTTGCTGATTATCGTGTCCTGTTGGGAGTGGCAGGGGGTAGGTGTGGCAGTTTGGCCTCCAGCACTCTCTCTCCACAGGAGACATACGCGCAAGTACTTAAATACACTCACATTTTTCATTTCTTCATCATCTAGCCTCACTCTGCATTCACTCATTTCATTCCTTTCAAACACCATAACTTTACTATTACTTGCATTCACTATAAGATTCCTTTTCTTGCATACCCTCCCAAACTCACTCACCAGTCCTTGCAATTCCCATTCATCTTCACTCAACAACACAGTATAGTCTGCAAACAACAATACTGGGAGTTTCCACGCTAAGTTCTGCCATTTGGTCGTATTTACATTAAAAGTAGGATCGGTGGAGTATGGTTAGCTTATTTATTTGAGTTTTGGCTGTTAATTCTGTTTTTGTACTGGCATTAAATTTGTCAGGAATGGTCAACATATTTCAAGCACTGAAATTAGGGTCACTTGAGCATTGGTTTGGTAGAACCATAAAGTTAGGTTGCATATTTTTTTTGGTTTCCATTAAATGTACATTAAAATTGGGGAGTTCCATCAGTTGTGCACAGTCAACTTATTTCAACCCCAACCAATCTTATTCTAACCTAACCCACTGGTAACCCAACTCAACCCAACCTTACCTTAGGTTGGAAAACCCTACTGATTGGGATGTGCATATCTGGAGGAACCCTAATTAGATTAGGTTAATATGGCTAGGTTATTCCTATGGTAGGAAAATTAGGTTAGATTGGTCATGGACAGCAGAACACTGCTGCATCCCACACCTCACCATTAACAATCAAATGCATCATGGAAGACTACATGCAGATAATGAGAGTGACTTAGTATTAATTTCTAATATGAATAATAAAAATGGCATGACTGGATGTATATTTTATTGACCTTTGGTTCCTTATTTGCTGCATAAAAAAAAAAAAAAAAAAAAAAACTTTACAAGCAACACAACAGCCTGAGGAATGTCAAAAACAAAAACAACAAAACCTAAGGTTTTGTTATGGATTTATAATAATTTGCTATTTCTTTACAGGCTGCCTCTTGAGCTCTAATGGCTGCTTGCTGAGCTCTGTACGCCTTAGTTGCTTCTTTAACCAACACTGCAACATCTTCTCTAAGCTGGCTATTAATAAATGTTCCGAGCATAGGGTCCATGGGCTGTATCACTGGAGTCCTTGTTGGATGATCTGGCAACAATGGTATAGTTACTGAAGGCCTTGGTTCAGCTCTTCCTGCGGCTTCCACTGACCCTGTTGTCGCAGCACCATTCCCTGCAGCTACTGTTCTTCCTGGTGCTTCTCTCCACTGTGTCATCCCACCACTATTCCCAGCATCTTCTACCTGCAGTATGACTGTGTCTTCCACCCTGAAAGAAAATATCTTTTTTTAGTGGCCTGGTATACTAAAAAGGAAAAACAAATGCTACAGCTTTTGCTTGACCTATGGGGAAGGAAAATCTAAGACAAAATCATATGTATATACAATATATGTTGTTAACTTGAATAATGAAGATACATTATATGATACTTGAATGTTCTCGCTACCATACCGGTATAGTCCTGTATCTGACTATGGTTCTGTAGGAAAGTTTGAGTAGTGAGAATTTTTGTTCATAAATGTTTAGTATGTGTCTTAGTAAGGATTTGTGACTTGGGTGGACATCCGTCATCAAGTAGGTTTACCGGCTATGACGTCATCAATAATGGCGGCTGCTCGATCACGAAACCTGTCTTATCTCTGTTAATATTTTTACTATTTGCTTCAATTTTTTTTTTATTTCCACAAAGTTAACCTTTGGGAAGTTAAAAGGAGATGTATAAGTGATGATCTTTACAAATACATCTTAAATAAATTTATTTAAGCGTATTAATTCTAATATTTTCATATTAGAGTTTAGAGATGAAAGTCAACACATTGTTCAGATATGTTTTGCAAAAAGGTAACCCATTTGATATGATTCCTAATCCACTGCACAATCTTATCACAAAAGAACTGGTTTCACAAGAGACTAAGAAACAGATTTTGAATGCTTTTCACAATGGAGGTGATTTGTATTCTACACAGCGCAAAGCAAGGTATGAAGATAAAACAACAAGGATCTCAAGTACGATCCACAAAGTCATGCTACCAGCATTTGATAGCAACAAAACACGAAGTACAGGTCTCAGACATCTGTGAAAAAGAAGTCAACAACTTCAGCTCACCGTATGATACAAATAGCTCAAGCTTGTGGATATGACATGCAGGAGCTGTTCCGATTTGATCTATCTGATAGCGCTCACTATTTGATGAACAAGGGCTACTTAAAAAAAACACAAAAAAGTGCATTGTTAAAAGAGCTGGAAACCTCTTATTGCAGCACCAACAGTGATCAATTGTTCCAGTCTGATGAGGAGACTTGCTACGTTGTGGATGTTATGAATTCCTTACGAAAAGTTATGACAAGTGAAAAGAAAACCTTTAGTAGAGCAGCTTCTGCTTTCTCTTCATATGTTCAAGGCATCACAAAGGACTGTGGCAGAGTCGATTATGTTTTTGACAGTTATCACAAGCTGTCACCAAAACAACCTGAGAGAGTACAAAGGCAGAGTACAGGAATTGTTATTGATATCAGTCACATTTCTGAAGAGGTGCCATTGCCTATCCAACTTAACAGTTTTGGGGGATCATCGAGAAACAAGCTGATGCTACAAGAGTTCACTGCTAATACACTAATATCTTCTTTGACTCAGACACCATGTGCTACTAACCACACATTTAGTGCTTTTTCCAATAATGAAGAAGAGGAAATAACATTTAACTGTATATCAGTGCAAAATGGTAAGCAAGTATAGCATCCAGAGATAAACTGTTTGTCAGTTGAGGAAGCTGACTTTAGAATGATGATTCATGCAAAACATGCATCCCAACATGGCTTTACAAAAATTGTTCTTGTTAGTGCTGATACTGATGTAATGGTTTCACTGGCCTTCTCTTCATCAACTTGGTGTACGAGAAATGTGGGTGCGTAATGGAGTTGGCGATTCCACAAGGCTTTTGCCTGTTCATGTTATTCATAAAAAACATGGGTCGAGACTTATGCTCGCTGCTTCCCGCCATCCATGCATTATCTGGATCAGATTACACAAGTAAGGTTGGGACCAAGAAAGCAGCTCTTAATATTGCAACAAGAACATATTTGGAAAATTTTGGAGTGTCTCATGATCTAGAAGATGTAGCCAAAAGCCTCCAGTCTGCAGAAGAATACTTAGTACAGTTATTATGAAAAGGATCACCTTGCAAATCTTTAGATGAACTCAGATTGTGGCTGTACCATCATGGAAAAGACACAGGCATTGAAGACTTGCCACCCACAAGCAGAAGTGCCAAGGGACACTTGTTGAGGTCATACTTTTATACATATCTTCAACATCACTGCATTGGAAACATGTTTGCTCACTTAGATCCTTGTGAATTCGGTTTTGAAGTAGAAGAAATTGGCTTGGTACCACAAGCCAATTTACAGAAATATCCCAGTGACTTTACTGGGGCATGTACCTGTGTAAAATGTGCCAAATGCTCATGTATTTGCAGGGAAAATGACGTTACCTGTTGCTCCTTTTGCAAGTGTAGGAGTGTAAAAGGGTCTGATACAACTTGCAAAAACCCTTTTTGATAGCATATGCACACGTCTGTAAAACAATCACTATTTTGTAAATATCATTTTTTGTATAATTGTAAAGGGGTCTGAGACCACTTGCAAAAACCTTTTTTGATAACATATTCACATGTCTGTAAAACAATCACTAATTGTAATATTATTATTTGTATAATTAAAAAGAGGTCTGATACAACTTGGAAAACCCTTTTTGATAACATATACGCACATGTCTGTAAAACAATCACTATTTGTAGATATTATTTTTGTATAACCATATCACTTTATGTACAATATTGAGAAGAACTGATGCATTACATATATATAAAAGTAAAAAAAAAATGTTCACGACAGAAAGAGTTATAAATGCATTCTTATTTACCTTCTACATACTAATAACAACACACTGACCCAATTTCCAAGCAAATATTAAAAATATTAACAGAGATAAGACAGGTTTCGTGATCGAGCAGCCGCCATTATTGATGACGTCATAGCCGGTAAACCTACTTGATGACGGATGTCCACCCAAGTCACAAATCCTTACTAAGACACATACTAAACATTTATGAACAAAAATTCTCACTACTCAAACTTTCCTACAGAACCATAGTCAGATCCTGGATTAGTACTTGAACTGTAGCTATTAATGTTAGAGAACCTTTTGCTATTATTACTCTCTCATTACCTACATGCCAGCTCCTTCTTTACAAGTTATGTACGAAATGTTAGTTTTTTTTTTTTTAATATGTGAATTGGTGTTAAAGGTGATAACTGGCACGTTACAAATAGTGTTCAGTTTCATGCATCAACTGTGTAAACATCCGGACCCATGGTAAATATGTTAAACTGCTCGTTTCACCAGGAAGAATGTGACAGTCAATAGCTTTCCCTTGCTATTGTGCCGGATAAAGAACGTCACTTGGTGGTAGCGTCCAGTGATAAATAAACTGTAAATATATGAAAAAAAAAAAAATAACAGAAATGAGTAATTCTGACGTACGTTCGTTTTAAGATTTCCTCCACCTATAGTGGAGGCCAGGCCATACATTAGCCCGGTAATTTCTGACATACCTCTCCAGTTCTTCTAGTTGTACGACTGCCAAATCACCAGGGGAGCCAGTTTCAAGTCCAAGGATTGAAACATTATCCTTGCATATTATTTTCCCCACACCATCAACCACAAAATCATCATCTTCCTTTTCTGGGGGGCCACCACCTGATAATGAAACAACACATGTAGACCATGATTATTGAGAATTACTTTGACATAAATGACTGCATTGGGCAAAGATTCCTTAGAAAAACACCGTGGGACAATGTGACCAATCAGCAACACAGTGAGTTTATTATTTTTTTCTTTATGTGTGTGTGATAAATACCCTTTTCTGTTCATATTAGGGTTAGGTTAGGTCTAGTTGGGATAGGTTAGGTCTGACAGAAATCTAGGGAATTATATCAAAGGAGAAACTTTTCAGAAAGACCACAAATTCCTTAAAATGAGTAAATTCCCCTTATTAGTCTTTTTTTTTATGTAGGTGAAAATAGGGAAAATTTTCACTAGACCCATTTTTAAGCTATTTGCAATTCATTTTGTCACAAGCAATCCCCAGTGCGTTCCCCGCATTTCCCTCGAGTCCCCTATGATTGTTGGAGTATGGGGAATGGGAAAAAAAAAAGGGCATTTCTGCAAGAGACAAGCATCAAAATCTGATCAACCACCTGGAGAACAATACAAAAAAGTTTCATCTTGAACATTCACACGTTTGAAATGGACTGTTACGTTTGTTTAGGTTAGGTTATTGCTAGATTTGAACTCTGTGTAAACTACGGTACTCCTGACCACTATTGGGTGCCACGGCTATTAGAGTAAGTACTCATACTTAGCACAATCATCTCAATGTTGCATTTCCGACAGAAATTCCATACAGAAGAGCTACCTCAATATGAACAGAAAAGGATATTAAAGAAATGGAAATTGCTTTGTTGCAATCAGTAATACGGTACTGACTACAGTGTGATATCTCCTTTCCTCATGGGGAAAGTGACTGGTCAAAATCATGCCAAAAAAAAAAAAAAAAAACTATGTTGAATAACTAAGTACCTATAGTCACCTTAGGAGTTGCTCATAAAAATCTTTACCCTGCATTATGGCAAACTATGACATTTGTGGCATATTATTCAACAAGTGTGTTCTTGCCACTTGACAGAAAGCAATGATTTTCTTTTACCAATAAGGAAAGAAAACCAAACTACCTGTTTGGTTATACTGCCTCTTTCTGGCACTTAGATCCCTCTTTCCTCGGCTGAGGAGATTCTGCCACTTTTTTTCAGTTTGCTGTGTTGTCCTTGGTACAGCAAGAGGGAAGGACGCATTTACACGGTGGGCAATTTCTTCCCAAGCTTGGCGCTTGTGTTGCATAGTTAAATTAGAGCCAAATTTTCCCTTTATGATGTTTCTTCTCTCTTCAATAAGTTGCAGGAGCAACATCACTTCATCCTTTGACCAGTTGGCAGTCCTCTTTGGGGTAGATTTGGGATGAGCTTCCATTTTTATAGAGTAACGCGTTGTTGGTTAAGTTCCTCCACGTTTGTAAAGAAAACAATGCAGATGACGGCGACAGAAAAATATAAATTTGGAAAAAATGTACTTATTAGAAATTCCACTGTACTCTGATTTACTGCTACAAAAATTTATAGTGGATGATATTTTAATTTTTAATAAATAAATATTAAGCATTTATGCATTCATTATACCGTAAAGCACAAAAATTCTGTGTGTAGGTTTGCTATTATTGCTTTTCATACTAACTGAGAGTACCTATGTATTTTATCCCTAAACTCCGCTAAGTGCCACACTCAGCAGCTTCGAAAGCAACAGTTAAGTACTCCACTCACTTGAGTGCGACCTCACAATACTTATGTGGAAGTCTCAGATGAAGTAAATAAAATCGTACAGTCCACCGTGTGTGGCAGCTATGAAAAAGGTGGAGTTGCTCTCGATACCTTGGATCATAGGGAAAGGCCAGGTGTCTTTAATAGTGGACAATGGGCATGTGCAAATATTGTTTCTAGTAAAGGGCTAGACAGGCTGGGGCCGTAGCACCAAAAATACTTAGTATCGCTAAGTACACTTAGCAGACGAAATTTTTCACGAGTTGCACTTAAGTCTGGGCAGAATACTTAAGTGATACCTACCAAACTTTTTACTGGTCTTAAGTATACTTTGTAGACGACAAACTTAAGTATCCCCGATGAGGTTACTTA
This sequence comes from Coenobita brevimanus, assembly GCF_032717465.1. Lineage (NCBI taxonomy): Eukaryota > Metazoa > Arthropoda > Malacostraca > Decapoda > Coenobitidae > Coenobita > Coenobita brevimanus. The sequence continues at coordinate 9,971,170 of NC_136973.1, read as the reverse complement.
AGTGCTTCTCATTCTACTCAGTCGGATGCCCGCACAACAAAAACAAGGAGTGAGAATATGAAGGGCGATAAATTATAAAGAAATAGGAAAGAAAAGATATTTTGGGCCTATGTATGGCGTTTCCAACGAATTAATATATATAAAAATAAGACGAAGTTGAAAAAATATTACAGTATAATGATAGATTTGGAGATGTTACGCCACACTCAACCTATGCAATATCACTAGCGCAAAAATGAAAGTATTTGCAATACTTTGACTTAGAAATTAGAAAGATGCAGTTGTTTAATGGAGATAATCCTTTACTTCTCTTTTCCCAAGTACAAACAATTTCTGTTAAACATTTCCTCGTTGGACGTTTTTGCACCATTCGGCCACAACTTATCAAACAAAGCTTGTGTCGTACTGTTGCAGATACTGTGGCTGTTTTACTGATGGGAAAAAAATTGCGGAGAACAGTATGCCACACTAATCGAAGAATAATCTTTTGTGAAGTGATGGAAGCGATTCGCAAATAATTTTGTCCCAAGATTCAGCTGCAGCTGTACTCCATGGTGATGAATCCTCATGACCAGTATATTCATTCAGTAAATTAGTGGGTATGTACAAAATAACCGCGAAATGTTTTGTACAGTCGCGAGCTAATGGGACAGAGACACGAGCACACACACCTTGGGGTCTCTTCTACCTGTCGAGATATGCGGGGGGGGGGGGTGAGAGAGAGAGGAAGGGAGGGGAGAGGTTGTGGAGGGGCCGGTGGAGGGAGGAAGGGCAGGAGGGAGAGGGAAGGAGAGGCGCAAACGAGCATGGCTGGCTGAGTTGGAAGGTGGTAGGTGGTTATCAGGTATTACGTTGTCTTACGGATTTAGGTTTAATATTGGGTGAGGTGTATGAATCATGACATCTATGATATCATTGATATGGGCTTTTCATTTAAATTTACCCTCAGTTTAAGGATACAGCAGAACGGTGCCTCATTAGATTCGAGCATAAAGCCACGAACGTGAACCTAAGGGTTCATAATGGCTAAACCAAAGTGAAGAGGGCTATAGCAGCACTATGGGTATCAAAATATCTATAGTGCTGCTATAGCCCTCTTCACTTTGGTTTAGCCATTATGAACCCTTAGGTTCACGTTCGTGGCTTTATGCTCGAATCTAATGAGGCACCGTTCTGCTGTATCCTTAAATTGAGGGTAAATTTAAATGAAAAGCCCATATCAATGATATCATAGATGTCATGATTCATACACCTCACCCAATATTAAACCTAAATCCGTAAGACAACGTAATACCTGATAACCACCTACCACCTTCCAACTCAGCCAGCCATGCTCGTTTGCGCCTCTCCTCCCCTCTCCCTCCTGCCCTTCCTCCCTCCACCGGCCCCTCCACAACCTCTCCCCTCCCTTCCTCTTTCTCGCCCCCCTCCCCCGTAACTCGACGGGTAGAAGCGACCCCAAGGTGTGTGTGCTCGTGTATCTGTCCCATTAGCTCGCGACTGTACGCACAAATGGAGAACCGTTCATAACCTAACCCAATTGTGTAAAAAATTTAGCTGTAGCTGTGCCCCATGGTAATAATTCTGTATCATAATCCTTCAACAAATTAGAATATGCGTGTTGAATAACAGTAAAAAAACAAGAAAATGTTTTTACGAATACCGTCCACAACCTAACCTAACCATTCTTTGACAGGGAAACGACCAGCCAAGACCATGCAAACGATCCACAATGGTCCTAAGTTTCAGTTATGTCTGTGCTCAACGGTAATTACTCTGTCTTACTACATGCAGTAAATTAGAATACATGTAGAAAATAACTGTTAAACGTCATGCAAGCATAAAGAGTGGGGAACCTATCATAACCAAACCTATCCTATCCATGTTTTGACGGGGAAACGACCGACTCGTCAATGTGAGATCGTGAAGAGATTCATAATGAATTTTGTAATCATATGCAGCACTAGTTTTGGCGCATGGTAACCATTCTTTATCACATGCATTCAGTCAAGTAAGGTATATGAAATACCTGCCGCCGCCGGGCCACTCACCCTGCCACCCCCCACCCCACCACCGAGCCACCACCACACCACCACCCCAGGAGGACACCACGGCGGGGTTAGTGACCCAGGACAAGAGGGTCACCAGGACACCTATTCCCAGAGCCCCTATTCCCCGCAACTGTCACAACACCAGGTGAGCGGCAAAAGGCAACGACCCTGCCGGTGGGGCAACCCTCGGCAGGTTCGTGGTGGGGCTGATCCAGAGTCAGTCCCAGGCAACACCGCGGTACGGCCACCGTACGTACCGGGGAAGGAGTGGCCACCGTACGCCCTTCAGTTGTTTCCCCCTGTGACACCGCCATCACGGCCACCGCACGTGAAGGGGGAGGGAGCGGCCACTGTACACCCCTCAGTCACAGCCACCTCTGGGGAAAGCCTCGGGGCGTTAGTTATTGAACGCCCCCCGACTGGCAGAGAGAGGAATAGTGGAACCGCGTTCACGGCCACCGTACGTGACGAGGAGGGAGCGGCCACCGTACGCCCCTCATCCACTATTACCTCCTACGGGAGTAACGCCTCAGTTCCTTCCCGAAGGTCAGGCAGGCCCACGGCTACGGCCTTAGTGCGTGCAAGGGTAAGCAGACCCTCGGCTACGGCCTCAGCACGTACCGGAGAAGGCGCTGCCTCTGTGCACCCCTCTCCTGCCTTTTCTTCCTGTGGGGGCAACACCAGACGGCCACTGTACATGACGGGGAAGGAGCGGCCACCGTACGCCCTTCAGTTGCTTCCCACCAGGTGGGTAGGCCCACGGCTATGGCCTTAGTGTGTGAGAGGGTAAGCAGACCCTCGGCTACGGCCTCAGCACGTACTGGAGAGGGCGCTGCCCCCATGCACCCCTCTCCTGCCTTTTCCTCCTGCGGGAGTAACACCGCGTTTATGGCCACTGTACGTGATGGGGAAGGAGCAGCCACCGTACACCCTTCAGTTGCTTCCCAACAGGTGGGCAGGCACACGGTTACGGTCTTATTGCATGACAGGGTAAGCAGACCCTCGGCCACGGCCTCAGCACGTACCAGAGAGGGCGCTGCCCCTGTGCACCCTTCTCCTGCCTCTTCCTCCTTCGGGAGCAGCACCGCATTCACAGCCACCATACGTGACGGGGAAGGAGCGGCCACTGTACGCCCTTCACCTGCAAGCCCTAGGAGTCACGGAACCGCATTCACAGCCACCACATGTGACGGGGAGGGCGTGGCCACCGTACACCCCTCATTCGTGACTCCAAAGGCTCTCCCGGAGCAGGAGGTCCCTTGCACGGCCAACCCCTTTCCTCTCGGCTGCGTGGGACGCCCTTTGTCTTCCCACCGGAGCGATTCCCCAGAGGTGCTGGCGGAGTGGTGGCATGGCCCAGTCCAAATCCTACCACTTACCCTTGGGAGGTCCTTGTCCCTGACGGACACCCAACGGAGGCGACGCCGCAGTCCAACCCTGACGGCGCTCCTTCCTGCAGGCAGCCGCAGCCCCCGGACTCCCAGGTCTGGCCAGCAGCCCCCAGGCCCAGACCACCCAGGCTCTCTCCTAGGAGCCAGAAGTGCCAGGCCTGCCTCATGCAGCTGTTTGGCCCCAGCCCCGAGGGCCACCCCACGGGTCGACGCCCCCAGATCGGAGGGCCTCCCTGCACCCCATCGACGCGGCCCCAGTGTGAGGGCTACCTCTCAGGTCAAAGCCCCCAGAGTGAAGGGCCTCCCTGCACCCCAACGACGACTACAGGTCGAGGGCCCCAGACCAGAGGGCCTCCCTGCACCCCACCGATGCGGCCCCAGTATGAGGGCCGCCTCTCAGGTCGAGGCCCCCAGAGTGAAAAGCCTCCCTGCACCCCGACGACGACTACCATCCAGGCAGTGATGCCCCTACGGACAGTGCGCTGCCCCCTTCAGGAGGGCTCCCCGTAGGGCCTCTCTCTCACACCCAGGACACGCAGCAAAGTGATACCCAAAGGATATACGGGTACGCAGTGACAATGATACAGTGAACAATCACCACAGTAGTGTATAGTGAGAGAGAATAAAATACGGCCCGAATGATAAGTGAATCTATAGACCCATTCAGTGTACAGTGATCCAATACTTGGCAGAACAGAGAAGACCGTATACAGGAGGGCGTAAAGAAAACGTGGGTTAGAGCAGGTGCGAGCGGGGCTCATTAGAAACCTGTGATTCAGTGCTACTGGGACTAAGTAACTCCCGCGAGTGACGCGACCTGCATTCTACCCACTTATGGTACTATTCGTTTCCCCCACTCCTGATCCCATCCTCCCACAGTGAAACAGACTCAGTGAATTAAAAGCCATCTCTGCCAAGGTGTATTATTCGGGTACTGTAAAATCCATACTAAATATCCCTGTACAAGTGAATAGTAACTTACTGTGTGTGCCATTTTGTCTAGTGTATTAAAGGCTATTCTTTATTCCCTGTCTTTTACCAGTATCCAATCTCTCTTTGTCTATATTGTCACGGTGTCAGAATTAAAGTAATAGATGTGTTAAGGTGTACTGCCTGGTTTTTATGTCCTGTTCCTCTGTGTTGGTAGAGGAGTTTGGAAGGGTGTGTGAAAGGAGGAATTTGAAAGTAAATGAGAATAAGAGTAAAGTGATGAAGTGTACGAGGTTGATAGATGGTAAGGGGATGAATATAGTTTTGAATGGTGAGTTGCTTGAGGAGGTAGATTCTTTTAAATATCTAGGGTCACATGTTCCTGTGGATGGAAGAATAGATGCAGAAGTGTAGTTTAGAATAAATGAAGTAGGAAAGGTGCTGGGAGGAATGAAAAAAGTGTTTAAATGTCGTTCGCTTAGAATGGATGTAAAGAGAAGGCTGTAAGAGGGTGTTGTGGTACCGACTGCATTATATGGGGCTGAAACATGGAATATGGGTGTAGCAGAGAGGAAAAGTTTGAATGTAATGGAGATGAGGTGTCTGAGGAGTATGTGTGGAGTGACGTGTATGGATCGGGTGCGAAATGATGAAGTGCGAGGGAGAACTGGAGTTGTTCGGGAGATGGCTGGTAGAGTTGAGCAGAGGGTGTTGCTATGGTTTGGGCATATGGAGAGAATGGATAATGAGCGATTGGTGAAAAGATAACTAGATCTGATGTGAGAGGTGTAAGGCTGAGAGGAAGACCACGAATAGGATGGATGGACAGTGTGAAGAGAGCGCTGGATGCGAGAGGGATGTCTGTTGAGCAAGGAAGAGTGGCTGTGCGTGACAGAAATAAACGGAGAGAAATTGTAAATAAATAAGTGATGGCGCAGCCCTGAGGGGATATTCTCCCGCATTTGGTCTGATCAGCTAGTCAGGTCAGGTGTGGGTAAGGGGATGGGTCTGTTATGATGTGGCAGGGGTAAACCAGTTCTGCTGTCGGGCCCTGCTGCGGATGTCACTGATTGCATTGCGCAGTTGACCCTTGTGTGGTGTGGTGCGGTGAGGATCTGTCCGTTCTCCCCTTTGGGGCTAAGATGTGAATGAATGTGTTTGAATGGATGAGTAAATGGAGAGTGTGTCGTCCTGTCTCGGCTACCTCCCTTTCCTTGGGGGAAGCAGCCTAGGTATATAGATAGATAGATAGTTCCTCTGTGGGTGCTTTACTTCTGGTCCAGAAAGAGGACCCCGCTCAGTAGCTAGTGTTCTTAAGACGAGAAGTTGACTTAAAAACACACAGCATAACACTGGTGGCCAGCGGTGGTTCTGGATCTGAATAAAGCACGGAGGAACAATAAAAAGAAACTTGCACAATGGCAGCCAAACCTCACATCCAATTACCGAAATTCAACCCGGAGCAATATGACATAGATGTCTATTTGGATATGGTCAAACCCCTTTTAGATATCAGGTTCGACTCTGACAGAGAAAAAATAGCCGTCACTCTACCTAACCTGGGAAAAATAATCACCACTGTCGCAACAAAAATCGTCCCAGAGCTAACGTGGGAACAATTCACCCACATTGTAAAGCAGGCTGTCATGCCTTCTATGGGCAGAGTCGTCGCTCTCTCTCAACTAGACGCTCTTGCCTACGATGGTAATTTGGACGACACTTTCGTCCAGGCATGGCGCCTCGTCACTGCAGCTTATTCCGACGAAACCACAAATACTCGGGACTTGCACACCTTCAACGCCCTGCTGAGAATTCTCCTTAGTAGAGTCAGGGAGCATTTCACCATTACGATCCATCAGGGAATATGGATCAAGACCTACAACTCGTCCGACGCCTCCTCGCCACCCGTCCCACACCGCAACCCATACACGCGGTAAGCAAATTCCCCACCACCAAAACTCCACCACCAAAGGTTGCACCACCGCCCCACCCACCCACCACGGATCCGTCTTCAACAATTCCCAGGGCGCACCCACAGAGAAGACGCCCCAATCCTAGGGACCAGGGCAACCTCATTTCTATTAATCCCTTGGAATTCACGGCCTCCAGTCGCACCTACCCCCTACACGATATTAGGGAACAACTCAAGGCAAACAAATGCAGAGCCCTTACCCAGGGGCGCAGGAAAGTATCCTCTCTGGAGGAAGACGCCCAGGAAGACGACGCCCCATCCCCAGTCTACCCCAGACCAGACGACGAGGAGCACGATGACCACATCACCACTCAGCAGATGGATTTTTAGGCCCGCCCCCGCACCTCCCCATGGTGGCGGGGGCCACCTCACATCTCTACCGACCCTGGGTCTATGACCAAATTTGCCTGAACGGGGTCAAGGCTAGGTTACTGGTGGACACAGGAGCTGCCAGGTCATGCCCATACTCCCATTTCTACTCCCGTCGTTCCTCCACTTTTGGCCCCCTCCTCCCCACCTCAGCCAACCTCGTAGAAGCGGGGGATGGCCCCCTGCCTATCCGTGGGGAAACCCAGGCCCTCCAGACCGACACCCATCAACAAGTCTCCACCACTCACCCCTTCATCATTTTTGACTCTACCTGCCGTCAGTATGACGGAAACCTAGGGCTGGACCTCCTTCAGACACTCCGCACCAAGATCGACTGTCACCAACGCCGCCTTCACTTCAGTCCAGCCCCCCCTTCAGAAGCAAAAAAAAAAAAAAAAAAAAGGAAATGCAAACACAGACATACAACAAAACAACCCCAACACCAGCACCACCACACACACACCCCACACACATACACCCCCTCCCCTAACACTCACGTCTCCCAACGCCTCTGCACATGCAACACCACCCCAACCTCACCCAACACACCACTCCCCCACCCCATCCACTCCACCACCTGTACCACCCGCCTCCCCATCTTTTCCTGCCTCCATCGCCTCCACCATCACCATCCCACCCCATTACGAAGCTTGGGTGGAACTAAACAGACCCTCCGGTACCTCCGTCCTTTTTTCCTCATCCCTACCTACCGGACCACTCTCCTCCTGTCTAGCATCCCCCACCTTCCTCCCCCCTCAGGCCCGAGCAATCCGTATCGCTAACCTCGCCACAACACCATTAACATTACCTAGAGGACTCATCATTGGTGACACAGAGGAAGCCGAGCCATGCCACACACCACCTTCTCGCCACCCAACTCTTTTTTTTTTTTTTTTTTTATGCGAGGAAGAAGGAACCAAAGGCCATGGCCCGCAGTAACAGTTCCCTCCAAGAGAAAAACAAAATACAATAGAGAGCCAAATTCAAGATCCGATCATTTTGAGATGCCTGGACACACTGCGTTTGAAAGACTGGAGATCATAGGCAGCAGGAAATACAGATAGAGGGAGACAGTTCCAGAGCTGACCTGTTGCATAAATGAAAGACTGGGAGTAACGGTTAACTCTTGCATTAGAGAGTTGGACAGAAAAGGGATGAGAGTTTGCTGCCAGACGGGTGCTACGCGCCCGTCGTAGAGGTGGAGGAATGCAAGCAGACAGTTCAGAGGAGCAGTGACCATTAAAGTAGCGATAGAAAAGAGATAAAGATGCAACAGTGCGGCGAAGAGACAGAGGTTGAAGGGAGTCAGTAAGAGGAGGAGAGTTAATGAGACGAAAAGCCTTTGACTCCACCCTATTGAGAAGAGCTGTATGTGGGGAGCCTCCCCACACATGAGAGTTGTACTCCACACAGGGGCGGATAAAACCCCTGTATAGAGTCAACAATTGTGCAGGGGTAAAGAAAGAGCGGAGTCGGCTTAGCACACCCAATCTCTTGGAAGCAGATTTTACAAGAGATGTAATATGGTCTTTCCAAGATAAGTCCCGAGTAAATGAAACCCCAAGCATGTTCAAGGATGATGCAGGATTAAGCTGAATATTATTAAACATTAATGGGTATACCTGTGGAAGATTTTGTCAGGTTGATAGGTGTAAGAACTGAGTCTTAGATGCATTAAAGACAACCATATTATTTTTACCCCAGTCAGCAATACGAGCCAAGTCAGACATTAGGTGTGCCATAGCCTCATCCCTTGTTTCTTGAAGTAACTGTTGAGATGGGCGTTGCGGGAACCGAATGGAAAGGTGAAGGGTGGAGTCATCAGCGTATGAGTGGATAGGGTTAGATGTACAGCTTAGAAGATCATTGATGAATAAAAGGAAGAGAGTTGGTGATAGGACAGAGCCCTGAGGAACACCACTGTTGATAGATCTAGGAGAAGAACGATGGCCATCTACAACAGCGGCTATAGAACGACCAGAAAGGAAGCTAGCGATGAAGGCACAGATAGAAGGATAGAAACCGTAGGAGGGCAGTTTGGAAATTAAAGATTTATGCCAGACTCGATCGAAAGCCTTTGAGATGTCAAGTGCAATGGCAAAGCTTTCGCCAAAGTCCCGAAAGGAGGATGACCAGGAGTCTGAAAGGTAGGTGAGAAGATCGCCAGTGGAGCGTCCCTGACGGAACCCATACTGACGATCGGAAAGAAGGTTGTGATAGGAAAGATGCCTTAAAATTTTTCTATTGAGAATTGACTCGAAAACTTTTGAAATACAGGACGTTAAAGCAATTGGACGATAGTTGGAGGGTTGGGAGTGGTCACCCTTCTTTGGGACTGGCTGAATGAGAGCAAACTTCCAGCAAGAAGGAAAGGTACAAGTTGACAGACAAAGGCGAAAGAGTTTGCCTAGGCAGGGTGTAAGCACAGAAGCACAGTTCTTGAGAACAACAGGAGGGACCCCATCAGGCCCATATGCCTTGTTAGTACTGAGGCCAGTGATGGCAGAAAATACATCAACTGAAGAAATTTTAATGTCAGCCATGAGGAAGTCAGAGGGGAGAAGTGATGGAGGAACAGCACCGGAATCGTCTAAGGTGGAATTGGAGGAGAAAGTCTGTGCGAAGAGATCTGCTTTATCAGTAGAAGAAATAGCTACAGAACCATCAGAGTAGAAAAGAGGAGGGAAGGATGATGAGGTAAAGTTGTTAGAAAGATTTTTGGCAAGGTGCCAGAAGGAGCGGGAAGAATTCGAGTTGGAGAGTTGAGAGCATTTAGTATGGATGAAATTATTTTTAGTAGAGCGAAGAACAGACTTAGCACGATTCCGGGCAGAAACGTAAAGATGATGTGATTCAGGGGTGGGTTGGCTCCGGTACCTTTTGTAGGCCTTCTCCTTGTTGCGGACAGCATTAGAACAAGCGTGATTAAACCAAGGCTTTCTTGCGTTAGTCAAAGGATATGAGAAAGGAATGTATGCTTCCATGCCCAAGAGAATAACCTCCGTAATGCACAAGGCACACTCAGATGGCTCACGGCCATGGAAGCAATAATCATTCCAGGGAAAATCAAAGAAGTACTGCCTGAGGGCCTCCCAGTTCGCGGCTCCAAAATGCCACAGACGACGTTTCCCTGGAGGGTCCACAGGCCGTACCGGAGTGATAGGACAGGTTAAAGTAATAAGGTTGTGATCGGAGGAGCCCAACGGAGAGAAAAGATTAACAGAGTAAGCAGAAGGATTAGTTGTGAGGAAGAGGTCAAGTATGTTGGAGCTCTCTCCAAGGCGGTCAGGGATACGGGTAGGGTGCTGTACAAGCTGCTCTAGGTCATTAAGGATAGAAAAGATGTAGGCTTGTTCACCAGGTGGATCCGTGAAAGGAGAGGAGAGTCAAAGGTGGTGGTGAACATTGAAATCTCCAAAATCTGCCGAACCTACCCTCGCATCTATTCCCCTCCCAAACCAACAGCCTCCAACAATTACTCCTGAACTTCCAGGACCTATTCTCCTCTGGCCCAACCGACCTCGGCCACACCACTTACCTCAGTCACGAGATACATACGACCGGACCACCCATTCGCCAACCATCTCGCCACAAAAACCCAAAGCAGCGAGCAGAGGAAGACCGGCAGGTCTAGGACATGATTGATGCCGGCGTTATCTCCAACTCCACCAGCCCGTGGTCCTCCCCAGTCGTACTCGTGAGGAAAAAAGATGGAACCAAGCGATTCTGCGTTGATTACTGCAAAGTAAATGATGTCACCATCAAGGACGCCACACCCCTACCCAGACTCGACAACTCACTCGACTCCCTACATGGCTCCACTTGGTTCTCCACCCTTGACCTGGAATCGGGTTATTGGCAGGTTCCCGTCCACCCAGATGACAAGCAAAAGACCGCTTTCTCGACCTCAAACGGGAAGCACTACGAATTCAACGTCCTCCCATTCGGACTCTGCAACACCCCAGCCACGTTCTCCCGCCTGATGGAATCAGTGCTAAGCGGCTTAACCTGGGAAATTTGCCTGGCCTACCTAGATGTCGTCATCGTTTTTAGCCACACCTGGGCCGGCCACCTCCACCGCCTCAAACAGGTGTTCCTACGTATCCGCCAGGCAGGCCTCAAGCTCAAGCCAACAAAATGCGTCCTAGCCGAACGATCCGTCTCCTTCCTAGGACACATAATCGGAGCCCAGGGCATCTCACCTGACCCCGACAAACTGCGCGCCATCGCCGAAATCCCCCTACCACGAGACGTCCACGAAACCCGGGCCTTCCTAGGCTTTATGTCATACTACCGGTGGTTCGTAAAAGGGTTTGCAAACATAGCCAAACCACTAATGAACTGACAAAGAGGGGCGAACCTTTTGTTTGGACCGAAACCAGAAAGACCGCATTCAACAATCTCAAATCCAAACTGATCTCAGCACCAATAGTAGCTTTCCCAGACTACAACCTCCCTTTCTGTCTGTATACTGACATTTCCCTCATAGCCATAGGGGCCATCCTCGCGCAAGTACAAAACGGGCGCGAACATATCATCGCCTGCGCCAGCCATACCCTGAACCAAGCTGAGCGAAACTATGCGGCCACCAAACGCGAGTGCCTCGGTATAATCTGGGTGCTAGAGTACTTCCGTTCCTACATATCCGGCACCCACGTAGTCATCATCACAGACCACCAATCACTACAATGGCTATGCCAGTCCAATACTAACAACGCCCAACTCATTTGATGGCGGGAAGTTCTCGAAGAATTCGATTTTGAAATCTCATACCACCCAGGCAAACTCCACACTAACGCCGACGTCCTCTCATGTCTATCCATCAATGCCGTCTGCCCAAAACCAGACTTGATTCAAATGTGGAAGAACAAGCAGCGCCCTACCTGGATCCTGCCACGTACATTCGCCAGGTTACACCTCCACAGTGAACACCTGTATGACTCAGACGGCCACATTGTCCTCGACCCCGCCTCGGCTCATGATGCTATGATACACCTCCACGCCAATAACGGCATCCACCTCGGCATCAAAAAGCTCTTACAAGCGTTCTCTGACATGTATTGGACAGCCAACCCATCCACCATTGCTATAAACATCATCCAAGCATGCCGCGCCTGTGCTTTAGGAAAGGACATCACGCGCACCCCTGGCCCATCAGGCAATTTAACTGCACAAAAACCGTGGCAGCTGCTTTCCCTTGACGTCATCGACCCCCCTCACACCACAATCAGGGTACAAATATATCATCATGTTCGTCGACGTCTACTCAGAATTCGTCATCGCTTGTCCTGCCAAAGATCATAATGCTGTAGCAGTTGCCGATGCCCTGGTCCGCCACGTCTTCCCGTATTTCGGCATCCCACAAGCCCTACACTCGGACAATGCCCCTGAATTCACAGGAAAAATCTGGGATGACCTAGCCAAAATATTCGGCTACCGAATCTCCCACTCATCCCCCTACTGGCCCCAAGGTAACAGCGCATGCGAGAGGAGCCATCGATCCCTCCTCAATCAAGTCAGGACCAGAAACCTGCAGACAGGCAATAACGATTGGCCTGCCCACGTCAAACTTGTTCAATGGGGCTTAATACCTGCCCACGGGACGACGGTGTAACCCCACATGAGCGAGTATTCGGGGAATCCCCAGTCCTCCTACCCCTCCGCCACCACCTACACCCTCCAACCCCCCCTCCTCTACCGACCCCCTCCACCACCTTAAACGACGCCTCCACCACCTCCAATCCCAGCAGGACCTTACACCAGACTCCAACCCCTACAAACCGGGCGACTCAGTAGCGGTTGCACACCTGCCCATCCCCACCAAGACTTCCCCCAGGTTTGATGGCCCCTTCAAAATCATCAAAGCCCCTAACCCCTACCAGGTTGTCATAGACCACCACAGACAACAACGCACCTACCGAAATCGTCACGTGCGCCCATTCCATCCCTCCAACAATGACCACCCTCACACCCCGCACCTCTCCACACAACCTGGCCCATCAGCATCTTCTCAGAATTACCCCCCCCCGACTCCTACTCCTACTCCTTCTCACCCCCACCCTCGGCATCCCCCACAAGCATGCCGCCTCTCACTTCACCCACCCCCACCACCCCAACTCCCCATGATGACACCAACCCCCAACCCCACAACCCCACCCCTGACCTACCCACACCTAACCCCACCTCTCAACCACCAGATCCTGCACCACCGCCATCACAGCCCATAACGCAACCTCCACCACACCAACTCAGCCGACCAACGCCAGACACCAGCACGCCACCCTCACCCACCACCCATCAACCGCCCAACCGCCAAGGCACCACCACGCCCACTGCACCACCCTCCATCACAATCACCCCACCTCACAACCCCCAAAATACCACCCCACCCACTACACCACCGCCCAACCCACCACGTGCAACCACTCCATCACATGCACCCGCAGACCGCCCACCTCCACCCCCCTTACCCCACGACCATTCTCACTACACACGACACACTGCACCCCCTCCCACTACCCCACCCGCCTCCGGCCATACCCCCTCACCACCATGTGCTTGCCCACCTTCACCACCAACACCAACCCTCACCACCACCACCAGCAGATCGGGATGCCTGTCATGACCACCCTCCAGATACACCCGAACCCCACCACCCACCACCCACAAAACCCCCTACTCACCACCTCAACCCACCTCAAACACCACCCCTATCACCCTACACCTCCACCAAGCGAAATGGAATATCCCCAAGTCCCAATTCCCCAAAGCCCAACGCTCCTCCCACTCACCCAGACCCCATAAAACCCCCACACTCCCCTCACTCGCCAGCATTCGCCTCCTACCTCCGCACCACACACAACCACCCGAGATGAGCATCTACCAGATCCACTGGCAACCCCACGACCGCCCACAGGTCAGGCCCAGGGCAACACACCAGCTTCTCCGGATCCTCCGCCGGACAGACCACCCATCCTCCCTCCGGCTTACTCTCCACCCACACTGAGAGCCGAACCCCACCACCCTCCACTGGGCCAACTTCCTCCGACACCTCACCTCGGCCCACCAAACGTCCACCACAACGACATACCACCTCCAGCCACAGGGCCGTGACTTTTTCGAGACGGAGAGTGGTGAAATACCCGCCGCCGCCGGGCCACTCACCCCGCCACCCCCCACCCCACCACCAAGCCACCACCACACCAGGAGGACACCATGGCGGGGTTAGTGACCCAGGACAAGAGGGTCACCAGGATACCTATTCCCAGAGTCCCTCTTCCTCACAACCGTCACAACACCAGGTGAGCGGCAAAAGGCAACGACCCTGCCAGTGGAGCAACCCTTGGCAGCTTTGGGGTGGGGCTGATCCAGAGTCAGTCCCAGGCAACACCGCAGTACGGCCACCGTACGTACCGGGGAAGGAGTGGCCACCGTACGCCCTTCAGTTGTTTCCCCCTGTGACACCGCCATCACGGCCACTGTACGTGAAGGGGGAGGGAGCGGCCACTGTACACCCCTCAGTCACAGCCACCTCTGGGGAAAGCCTCGGGGCGTTAGTTATTGAACGCCCCCCGACTGGCAGAGAGAGGAATAGTGGAACCGCGTTCACGGCCACCGTACGTGACGAGGAGGGAGCGGCCACCGTACGCCCCTCATCCACTATTACCTCCTACGGGAGTAACGCCTCAGTTACTTCCCGAAGGGCAGGCAGGCCCACAGGTACGGCCTTAGTGCGTGCAAGGGTAAGCAGACCCTCGGCTACGGCCTCAGCACATACCGGAGAGAGCGCTGCCTCTGTGCACCCCTCTCCTGCCTTTTCCTCCTGTGGGGGCAACACCGCGTTCACGGCCACCGCACATGACGGGGAAGGAGCGTCCACCGTACGCCCTTCAGTTGCTTCCCACCAGGTGGGTAGGCCCACGGCTACGGCCTTAGTGCGTGAGAGGGTAAGCAGACCCTCGGCTACGGCTTCAGCACGTACTGGAGAGGGCATGGCCCTCGTGCACCCCTCTCCTGCCTTTTCCTCCTGCGGGAGTAACACCGCGTTCATGGCCACTGTACGTGACGGGGAAGGAGCGGCCACCGTATGCCCTTCAGTTGCTTCCCAACAGGTGGGCAGGCACACGGCTACGGCCTTAGTGCGTGACTGGATAAGCAGACCCTCGGCCACGGCCTCAGCACGCACCAGAGAGGGCGCTGCCCCTGTGTACCCCTCTCCTACCTCTTCCTCCTTCGGGAGCAGCACCGTGTTTATAGCCACTGTACGTGACGGGGAAGGAGCGGCCACCGTACACCCTTCAGCTGCGAGCCCTAGGAGCCACGGAACCGCGTTCACGGCCACCATACGTGACGGGGATGGCGTGGCCACCGTACACACCCTCAATCATGACTCCGAAGGCTCTCTCAGAGCAGGAGGTCCCTTGCACGGCCGACCCCTTTCCTCTCGGCTGCGTGGGACGCCCTTTGTCTCCCCACTGAAGCGATTCCCCAGAGGTGCTGGCGGAGTGGTGGCGTGGCCCTGTCCAAACCCTACCACTTACCCATGGGAGGTCCTTGTCCCTGACAGACACCCGACGGAGGCAACGCTGCAGTCCAACCCTGACGGCGCTCTTTCCTGCAGGCAGCCGCAGCCCCTGGACTCCCAGGTCTGGCCAGCAGCCCCCAGGCCCAGACCGCCCAAGCTCTCTCTCTCTTAGGAGCCAGAGGCGCTAGGCCCGCCTCCTGCAGATGTTTGGCCCCAGCCCCGAGGGCCATCCCACAGGTCGAGGCCCCCAGACCGGAGGGCCTCCCTGCACCCCATCGACGCGGCCCCAGTGTGAGGGCCGCCTCTCAGGTCGAGGCCCCCAGAGTGAAGGGCCTCCCTGCACCCCGACGACGACTACAGGTCGAGGCCCCCAGATCGGAGGGCCTCCCCGCACCCCACCGACGCTGCCCCAGTGTGAGGGCTGCCTCTCAGGTCGAGGCCCCCAGAGTGAAGGGCCTCCCTGCACCCCGACGATGACTACCACCCTGGCAGTGACGCCCCTACAGACAGTGCGCTGCCCCCTTCAGGAGGGCTCCCCGTAGGGCCTCTCTCTCACACCCAGGACACGCAGCAAAGTGATACTCAAAGGATATACGGGTACGCAGTGACAATGATACAGTGAACAATCACCACAGTAGTGTATAGTGAGAGAGAATAAAATACGGCCCGAATGATAAGTGAATAATTATACACCCATTCAGTGTACAGTGACCCAATACTTGGCAGAACAGAGAAGACCGTATACAGGAGGGCGTAAAGAAAACGTGGGTTAGAGCAGGTGCGAACGGGGCTCATTAGAAACCTGTGATTCAGTGCTACTGGGACTAAGTAACTCCCGCGAGTGACGTGACCTGCATTCTACCCACTTATGGTACTATTCGTTTCCCCCACTCCTGATCCCGTCCTCCCTCAGTGAAACAGACTCAGTGAATTAAAAGCCATCTCTGCCAAGGTGTATTATTCGGGTACCGTAATATCCATACTAAATATCCCTGTACAAGTGAATAGTAACTTACTGTGTGTGCCATTTTGTCTAGTGTATTAAAGGCTAATTCTTTATTCCCTGTCTTTTACCAGTATCCAATCTCTCTTTGTGTATATTGTCACAGTGTCAGAATTAAAGTAATATATGTGTTAAGGTGTACTGCCTGGTTTTTATGTCCTGTTCCTCTGTGGGTGCTTTACTTCCGGTCCGAAAAGAGGACCCCGCTCAGTAGCTAGTGTTCTTAAGACGAGAAGTCGACTTAAAAATACACAGCATAACAGTATATTTATAATACACCAGGGAAACGTCTTGAACACAGGGAACCGTCTATGTTTTTATGTTGGGAAACGACTACCCGTCCGAAGCGTCGTTGTTAGGTGACGCCTAACGAAGTTTGACTTAATCAGCTCTTGTTGTGCCCAGCAGTAATGATTATTTATCTTGATCATCCAGTAAATCAGAACACATGTGTAAAAGATCAGAGAGACGTCCACATCTTTACAGGGAAACTTCAGTAGGTGATATTGAGTTTTTACTTATGTAAAACTTCATTGAGAACATTGCTGTACACAACAGTAAGAAAATGTTTACCATTTCCATCCAATAAAATAAAATACATGCGTAAAATTACGAACAAACGTCTTGAGATGGTACAAATCAAAGTATAACGACGGTAGGTCGGTGACAGAGATGACAATTTGGGAGAAGACATACTACCAAGAAATTCAAATTTCACCCTACACCCGATACTCAAAAAATTATAGTACCTCCTGCCCGTGACGTTAGTAACAAAATTTTGATTGGTCATTCACTCTGTTTGAAATAATTCATTGTTTTACTGATCATGAGATTGCTATGCACTGCTTTTCATCCAGCCGTACTACACTTAGGACTTTTGTACTTTATTTTGCTGAGTGGAGCACTAAGCAGTATAGATGGTAGTACTTACGTAGTCCACTCAGTAAAGTACTACATGCTGGGACTTAAGTAGAAGTCAAGCCATATTACTTAGTAATTTTGTAGGTACCGGACCTGAAGTATGAAATACCTTGAGCTAATTGGACGTTGTCAGCACCTGACGTGATCTTGACAGGTGTATCAGGGAGTAAAATGAAGATCGTAAGCCAGGTACCGTTGACACTCAGGGCAGATAAACGATCTCCTGTGTTACGTGCTACATTTTATGTGGTTGAGGATTTCCCTCTGCCAGCTGATGGGTTATTGGGCTTTGAATCCATGGAGGAGTATAACGTGATTATACACCATCGGAGATATTCTATTTCCTTTAATGGAAAGGAGTTTGTAGGCCTTTATCCCTCAGCAACATAAGCTGGAACTGGCATCCAATCAGGAGCCGTTCATCCAGTAGTGACCCCGACAAGTGAAGTGTCAAGGGAATCCCCCGATGCACACGAAACAGAGGGTGTGGATTGGAAGCAGGTCAGGGCTATAGTGAGTGGGAATCACCACTTACCCAGTCGAACTGTCTGTAAAATTCCTGTCCAAGTACCTGATGTGTCGAAGGGAACTGATGTGGGATGTTTACAAGAGACCGTAAACCATAAGGCATTGTCGCTGAAGTTCACCCTGAGTAGTGTCGAACCAGACCAGAAGATGTCCCTCTTCATCGCAAATACGAGTGGTGGTGCAGTTAAGCTCAGAGATGGTTGTATAGGCGACTTGATGTCCTATGGTGCCCATGTAAAGGAAGTCAACAACCTACTAGTGATCTCTCCCGTAGTCACATCGCAAACAGCGACTCAGTTGAAACCTACATGTCTTGGGAAAGGAAAGTTACTAGAACAATACGTGAGGGTAATAAATAATATTGCCCATAAAACGCAGTTGCTAGCATTTCTTAAACTATTCTCCGAAGTAGCACTTCCAGGAGAACCGCTGGGTAGGACAGACAAGATGAAGCATTACATAGGGTTGTGCCCTAGAACAAATCCGATATATGTGCCTGCATACCGCCTACCACACAGCCAATGGAAAGCAGTGGAAGAGGAAGTTGAAAAGGTGCTTCATGATGAAGTCATTTAGCCTTCTTTCTCACCTTGGAATGCACCACTCTTTCTAGTGCCTAAAAAGGACGGTGGTGTGAGACCTGTTGTGCATTTTCGGCAAGTGAACAAGGTAACCATACCGGGTCTCAGACACTTACTGCAGTCATTGGGTAAAGGAAATACCGTGTTCACCTGCCTGGATCTAGTATCAAGGTATTGGCAGGCGGAGCTGACCGAAGAGTCGCATCCCATCACTGCCTTTAGTACTCACCGTGGGCACTTTGAATTTCTCCGGATGCTTTTTGGACCTGAGTAATGCTCCTTTGACATTTCAGAGGATGATAAATCAGTTGTTTGGTGGCATGATTGGGCAGGACGCGTCATGGCGTATCTAGATGACTTAATTATTGTAAGCAATGACATACACACTCATTTTAGTAAGTTAAAATGAGTGATGGAAACCTTAAGATCCACGGGTCTAAAAATCAAGCTATCAAAGTGCAATTTTCTAAAGGCAAATGTTAGATTTCTAGGGCACTTAGTTGATGGCGATGGCATCAAGGCTCTGCCGGATAAGGTTACAGCCATGGTAAATTTTCCTACATCCAAGTCCAAGGATGATGTTCGCTCATTCCTAAGGCTCACTGGTTTCTACAAGAGCTTTGTTCACAATTATGCTGTTATCACATCACCATTGACGACGCTACTTAAGAAGGATGCTGCATGGGAATGGGGACCATCAGAAGAGAAAAGCTTCAATGACCTCAAGAATGCCATGACACAGGCACCCATGTTACCGTTTCCTGATTATCTATCTATCTATCTATTGCCAGACGCCTCAATCCCGTTTGGGGTGGCCACAAACAAATCGCCTCCAAGTCGCCCTGTCCCCCGCCATTTCACTCCCCTGCTCCCAACTCACACCCCCCTCTCTCATATACCTCTCCACCCCATCTCTCCATCTCATCCTCGGCCTCCCCCTCCCTCTTTCCCCCTCCACCTCACTCACATACACTCTCTTCGTCAGTCTTTGACCCTCCATCCTCTCCACATGGCCAAACCACCTCAGTGTGTTCCTCATAATGCTTCCTATCACATCCACATCAACACCGCAACGCTCCTTTATATCCTCATTCGTCAGCCTGTCTCTCCATGTGACTCCAGAGGCTCCTCTTAAATAACTCATTTCCACTGCTCTCACTCTTGACTTGTGTCCTTCCAACAACGTCCAAGCTTCACTTCCGTACGTTAGAGTTGGTATCACAATACTGTCATGTAGTAACTTTTTCACTTCCATGCTCACTTCCCTGTTTCTTATCACTGCTTTCAAAGAACCAGCAACCTTTCTTCCCTGCTGTACCCTTTCAAGCACTTCACCCTCCAAACCTCCATCCTTACTCATCACACTACCCAAGTACTTAAACGTACTCACATTTTCCAATTCCTCACCATCCAACCTCGCTGTACATTCACTGACTTCACCTCTCTCAAAGACCATCACTTTACTCTTCCCTACATTCACCTTTAGATTCCGTTTCTTACACACTCTCTCAAACTCATCCACCAAGCCTTGCAGCTCCCCTTCGTCTTCACTCAACAACACGGTATCATCTGCAAACAACAGTACAGGGAGTTTCCAAACACTATCCTCTCTCACCAGGGCCACTCCAAAATCCACTACCCTACCTTGTACCTCTTTTATTACCCCATCCATGTACAGATTGAACAACCATGGAGACATGACACATCCCTGTTTCAACCCAACTTTCAAAGAGAAAAATTCACTTAGTTCACCATCCACACGCACTGCAGCCTTCGCACCATCGTACATACTCTTCACAGCATTCAACAACTTCCCATCTATTCCATATATTCTTAACACTTTCCACAATCCTAGTCTATCCACCCTGTCATATGCTTTCTCCAAATCCATGAAAGCCGCATACAACTTCTTTCTCTTCTCTAGAAACTTTTCCACTAAAGATCTGAGAATGAATATCTGATCTACACAACCTCTTCCCTTCCTAAAGCCTCCCTGTTCTTCTCCAACTAATTTCTCTGTTCTTTCTCTAACTCTGTCAATAAGTATCCTACCATATACTTTTCCTATTATACTAAGAAGACAAATGCCCCTATGATTACCACACACTTCTTTTTCCCCTTTTCCTTTGTACAAGGGAATAATTATACCTGACTTCCAATCCTCCGGGACTCTACCTTCCTCCCAGGCCAATCTGCACATCTTCCACATCCATTCTACTACTATCTCTCCCCCATGCTTCAGCATTTCACCACACACTCCATCAATTCCTGGGGCTTTCCCTGATTTAACTTTCTTCATTGCTTCCACAACTTCTATCCTACTGATTTCCTCCTGTCTTCTCACCTCCCTCCATCTTCCAGCCATTCCCCAGCCACTTATACTCGCATTACTTCCATCCTCCACGTTCAACAATTCCTTAAAGTGTTCTCTCCATCTGCTCACTTTTTCTCCCTTCTCCACTAGTAATCTACCATTTTTATCTTTCACTCCCCTGCTAACTCCACTTCCACCCTGTCTTACTCTTTTCACCTCTTTCCTGATTATACTCAACCTTTTTTCCTGTGCATGGATGCCTCAGGTTTGGGACTGGGAGTGGTGTTACAGCAAAAGGATGAGGAAGGCAAAACACACACCATTGCATATGCCAGTAGGGCACTAAGACCTCCAGAGAAGAATTATTTGGCAACACATTTGGAGACATTGGCAGTCGTGTGGGCGTTAGGACATTTCCGGGATATCATCTTCAGGTACCGGATAATTGTTTTAACGGACCATGCACCCATATGCAACTTGTTTGAGGAGAACTTACACGGTAAGGTTGCGCGTTAGTTCAGCAGGGTAATGGAGTTTGACCCAGAGGTCAGATATTTACCAGGCCGACAAAATATCATTGCCAATGCGCTGAGTAGAAACATTGCTGCTGCCATATCTGAGGATATCCCTCTTTCTCGGTATTGCTCGGACACAGTAAAAATGGAACAACGTAAGGATACGGTGTGTTCTCAAGTCGTCTATACCTGGGAGTCTTGCGACGAGTCTTGTCTACCTGAACTTCCGATACCAATGACTCACTTCCATCTTTAATGGGGCCTTTCGTATAAACAGCCCTCAGGGAAGGACACTGTGTATCAGTTGGTTGTTCCTGCTATACTACAGCAAGCCGTGTTATAGTTGGTTCATGACGTACCTCAAGCGGGTCATCCCAGACACGACAGATGCATACGTGAGGCAAAAAAGAAATACTATTGGCTGACCATGAGGAAGGACACAGAAGCCCATGTTAGTCATTGTGTCAAGTGTGCGGAAATGCGAGGAACAACTGGACCTCCAACTCCCATTTTGGAAAATCCCCTACCGGAAAAACCGTGGGATACAGTCTCCATTGATCTCTTAGCGTTGCTAAGGAGTCATCAAGGCTCATGTATGTATTGGTGGCAGTGGACCATTTTTCGCAATTCACTGTTTTAGCACCTTTGCAGACGAAAAGTGCAGAGGAGGTGGTGCACGCTTTTGTAACCTCAGTGATTTGTCCATACTCAACACCTAAGGTATTGCTCAGCGATAATGGCAGTGAATTTCGTAACCAAGTGTTAGAGGAAATCTGTCATACTTATGGGGTAAGGCAAGTCTTTATTACGCCTTATAGTCCCAAGAGCAATGGCCTGGTGAAGACATACAGGAAGATACTGGAAGTCTTGAGACCAGTGATATATGCACAAGAAGACTGGCAAAACTGGTTACCACATGTTGCGGCGGCCATGAACTCCTCAGAAAATTTGTCAATGGGGAAATCTCCTCATTATATCCTTTATGGAGAGGTGGTGTTACCCTACGATTTGCTGATTGGAACTCCTACGCCAGTGAATAATCAAGAGAATTATGTCAAAGTCCAGCTTGCAAAGTTCCAATGCATACATAGTGAAGTACGAAAAAGATTAAAAGCCTCAAGAGCATAGATGATGGTGAAACAACACAAAGGTAGTCAAGAAAAGATGTTGGAGATAGGCCAGAAGGTTATGATAAACAACCCTGAGAGAACTTCCAAGCTCAGACCTAAGTTCCGCGCACCATATGCCATTGTAGAACACGTGCGTGGACGTACTTATCGAATAAGAGATGATGCAAATGGAACTCAGGAGGTAGTACATGCTGACAGGATCAAACCAGTAAGTCAAGAGCTAGGCCTAACTAACCAATTGTCTGATGTGTTGTCCCCACTGTCTTCGTCGCAGTCTTTGTCGTCGTCCATACCTGTCCCTAACCAAGAGTATCGCAGCAAGCTACGATCCCACAGTAAGAGCGATTAAGGGAGTATCTTCTCTTACAGACATGTGGCTCGCAGTTGGACTCCTCTTGCATTGCATGGAGTGGACCTATGGAACGACGTCAGACACGGACACGACTGTGTTGATGCCAGGAGCACTGAAGAGCCCACTTGGAGAGGTAGTAGTAGTAGAGGATGTAGTATGCGTCTACTATCCAATGAAAGGATATCTCCAAGCTCCAGATGTTGTTAAAGAGGTCTCTAAGGGATTGTTTCACCTCAGACAGCAACTGTCGGAAGTCTGCAAGTTATTATAACCGATACCCACAGTTGACGACCTCGGACAGTGAAGCTTTGGTACAAACCTTGCATGGTATAACCGAGCTTCACACTGGATACATGGAAAGGCTCACAGACAGGCTCACAAAATTGCATGTTGCTTTACCTAATGCAAATTCTGATCTTTCCAAGCATGTCCACGCACGTACTAAGAGAGGACTTGTGGATCTCTTAGGTATCCTGTCTCAAAAGCTCTTTGGTACAGTGCAAGACAAGGACGTAGTGCAATTGGGTAGACAGATGCATGATTTGGCATTGGCGGCCAAGGCGAATAACAGGCTAATCGTACACACGTATGAACAGTTAGGTGAGTTCACTAACAAAGCTAACGAGACAAGACTACAACCATTTCGTAGGAGCTGTGAACAACATCCAAACCAACTTACCAACCCTGACTACTAGTGTTAATCGGTGAGTACATACATGCTCTTGATGAGTAAACCACTGCTTTGGAGTCGCATGCAGCCAATATGGTGGACTGCTTAATCGATCCAAGTTTGAATAGGGTTAATGCTTTATTGCTCCCTACTCACATTTTAATCAGTGCTCTTGACGAAGCTATGGTGAAGCATGGATTTATGCCACTTTTTGGTATGAGTCGACTGGAATATTATTACCCATTGTTACAGGCCCAGTTGACCCATGATGGCATCCTGATATTGGTACCTATGAGGAATGCTGTAGCATACCATGCATGGCGGTTCATTCCTTTCCCTTTTGCTACTACTAACAATACACTTGTCATTCTGAATGAGGGACCAGAGGTGCTAGTTGTGTCGGAAGACAAAGGGTATATAGCTGAAACGACTGTGGATGAATTTGAGAAGTGTAAGACTTCATTTCCTGATCTCCGTGTATGTCCTGCTTTCCATTTTGTCTTCATGCCGTCAAGGGTAGAGAAATGTAAGATGACCTTGTTGGCACAAACACTTCCTCTGCACTGCAACATTGCACTTTCCAACCCATTCAACTGAAGTCAGTTTTCCATGCTCATGTACACGCGAAGCAATACTTCTTTTTTCCTGAGACAGAGGACGTAACATTCACATGTGCCTCACAAAACCAGTTCCTTACGGTAAAGGGTTACTATGTTGCACCCGATTATTGTGAGTTGCACAGTAAAGAGATAGCAGTTCTACCTAACAAGCACCATCTAGTCTTGTCGGTGAACGTCTCGTGCCAGTTACTACCCTTTTTACCTTTATTCAGTGTTTCTACCTTGAATGTGACTAGGCTGTCCCATGTGCTCAAAGAGATACAGTTCCTCGCCCACCTGAACAAAACTGATTTAGAACCATATGTACTGTCCTATCTCCCTTCATACCTTTCTCCTTCGTATTTTGGTCCTGGCGTTGGTCTTCTACTTGTTGTGGACTTGTCTTGTGTTTGTGTTTGGGGCTACTATCTACGAGGCCGAATGAGAAACCCACTAAAACCATGGGTCCGTACTCGCGGATCGCATGTGGACTTGACTTCATAGTTAGCTACCCTACACATTGGTTAGGCTACACAGTAGTTAAGACAACAATGTCGATGGGGACGTCGAAAAGATGTGGCCAAGCAATGTTCTAGTGTCTTACATTTTTCTTCCACATTGGAGCATGTCTGTCGCTACTGGACACATTATATTATTCATATTTGGAGAAAATGTGTTGTAGCGCTGAGATAAAAAACCAAATACCACTTTAGTGTAGTGTGGTGTGGGAATGAAGATGAGCACTAGATTTGCAGAGCCCAGCATTTTCTATTACAAACAGCGAGGGTAAAGGGAAGGCGATAGAGAAATATGAATTGAATATATGTTTAAAGTCTTGGAGAAATATGTACCTTGTTGGTATACTCTAATGTAATCAATACTACTTTATAGAGGTGTATAATGTGCATGGTAAAGTTGTGATGCTTCTATTCATGTATAAATCCCAGTTGTCTGTGGGCTTTGGCTCCTCTGAATATGTTGACCTCAGCACCACTCCCAAAGGGGACGCCGGCCAGCTAGGGCATAACTCACTTATCATTCAAACGAGAGGGACATATTAACTCCGAGCTGTCTGTGTCGCAGTTGTATCTTTCTGTGGCCAATAAAGAGAGGTAAATCTGCTCAGTTTTCAGTTCACCTGCACACGCTACCTACCTCTACAATTCCTTCAACAGGATCTACACCGATTCCCACCATCCCCAGTGTGTGAGAATGACATTTAGTGGAGTGTTTCAGCCGGAAGTGACTTCGACCAGGCGAAACGTTATTAACCTTGCTTGGAACAGTGAGGTCACATCTAAGCTGATATATAAATTAGTGATCAGCTGTGGGGTTCCAATAAGCTGATATATTAGTGACCAGTTGAGGAATTCATACAAGTCCACACAGCATACAAGATTGCGCGAAGCAGGCAAGATGACAAAGGCTTCAAAACTCCTGTACCCCGACTCATAGAGAGAGGAAATTGGTTGAGTGAGTGACAAACTTCTTAATTGGCTTCATTTTCATTATTAAGTTTTATTTTTCTACTAAGTATTTTCAGTGGAACTTCCATTGCAGTTTTTCTGTGTTGCATGGTGGGTTTGTTACTGTTTGCTTTCCTTTGTGTTCCCTTCTCTCTCTCTCTCTCTCTCTCTCTCTCTCTCTCTCTCTCAAGGAGTTTTTTCAGTATTTTTTTGATATATAAGACCATTGTTATTGAAATTGCTCTCTCTCTCTCTCTCTCTCTCTCTCAAGGAGTTTTTTCAGTATTTTTTTGATATATAAGACCATTGTTATTGAAATTGCTCTCTCTCTCTCTCTCTCTCTCTCTCTCTCTCTCTCTCTCTCTCTCTCTCTCTCTCTCTCTCTCTCTCTCTCTCTTTCATTGATTCACTTGAAAATATTTCTTCTTAATTTCAGTTTCACATCTGAATCTAAATGCAATTAAAATTACAGGAAGTATACATAACTCGAGCTAAGTGAACCCTGTTATGGTTATGCGCTTGAAAAATTTCACACACACACACACACACACACACACACACACACATCTAGATATATATATATATATATATATATATATATATATATATATATATATATATATATATATATATATATATATATATCAGCAATGGATACATCCTAGGAAAGCGGAGGCGAATAAGAAACAGAAGAACCAGTGCAGTGTGCAGCATGTTTATTGCAACGTTTCGAAGATGACTCTCTTCATCATCAGGCAATCTAAAATAAACCATTAAATATTCCTAGCGAACATAGCACGAGTAAAAAGGCCAAAACCTCGGGAAGATTCGACATAAAATAAATGAAAACATGCATAAAGAAGAACCAGCAACAGGAAAATTACAGGAAAGGTAAAAGAGAGCATTAAAAACACAGTAGTTCAATTGATTTCTCGTTATTAACAAGGAAGGGTTTATATTTAAGTGTTAACAAGGACTCACTGATTCACAGCTCCCTCTCGGATGCCCTTGACGACAGAACTGTAAATGAATCTAGACCAGGGATGTTCTGCCCAGAGACCCAATATATCGTATCGTTGCATGAAAATTATCTTACAGGTAAATTTTCAATTAAAACAATGAATAAATTGTTCATTTTTAATTCATAGGTATTTTATGGAATTGATGGAGTGTGTGGTGAAATGCTGAAGCATGGAGGAGAGATAGTAGTAGAATGGATGTGGAAGATGTGCAGATTGGCCTGGGAGGAAGGTAGAGTCCCGGAGGATTGGAAGTCAGGTATAATTATTCCCTTGTACAAAGGGAAAGGGGAAAAAGAAGTGTGTGGTAATCATAGGGGCATTTGTCTTCTTAGTATAATAGGAAAAGTGTATGGTAGGATACTTATAGACAGAGTTAGAGAAAGAACAGAGAAATTAGTTGGAGAAGAACAGGGAGGCTTTAGGAAGGGAAGAGGTTGTGTAGATCAGATATTCAGTCTCAGATCTTTAGTGGAAAAGATTCTAGAGAAGGGAAAGAAGTTGTATGCGGCTTTCATGGATTTGGAGAAAGCATATGACAGGGTGGATAGACAAGGATTGTGGAAAGTGTTAAGAATATATGGAGTAGATGGGAAGTTGTTGAATGCTTTGAAGAGTATGTACGATGGTGCGAAGGCTGCAGTGCGTGTGGATGGTGAACTAAGTGAATTTTTCTCTTTGAAAGTTGGTTTGAAACAGGGATGTGTCATGTCTCCATGGTTGTTCACTCTGTACATGGATGGGGTAATAAAAGAGGTACAAGGTAGGGTAGTGGATGTTGAAGTGGCCCTGGTGAGAGAGGATAGTGTTTGGAAACTTCCTGTACTGTTGTTTGCAGATGATACTGTGTTGTTGAGTGAAGACGAAGGGGAGCTGCAAGGCTTGGTGGATGAGTTTGAGAGAGTGTGTAAGAAACGGAACCTAAAGGTGAATGTAGGGAAGAGTAAAGTGATGGTCTTTGAGAGAGGTGAAGTCAGTGAATGTACAGCGAGGTTAGATGGTGAGGAATTGGAAAATGTGAGTACGTTTAAGTATTTGGGTAGTGTGATGAGTAAGGATGGAGGTTTGGAGGGTGAAGTGCTTGAAAGGGTACAGCAGGGAAGAAAGGTTGCTGGTTCCTTGAAAGCAGTGATAAGAAACAGGGAAGTGAGCATGGAAGTGAAAAAGTTACTACATGACAGTATTGTGATACCAACTCTAACGTACGGAAGTGAAGCTTGGACGTTGTTGGAATGACACAAGTCAAGAGTGAGAGCAGTGGAAATGAGTTATTTAAGAGGAGCCTGTGGAGTCACGTGGAGAGACAGGCTGACGAATGAGGATATAAAGGAGCGTTGTGGTGTGGATGTGGATGTGATAGGAAGCGTTATGAGGAACACACTGAGGTGGTTTGGCCATGTGGAGAGGATGGAGGATGAAAGACTGACGAAGAGAGTGTATGTGAGTGAGGTGGAGGGGGGAAGAGGCAGGGGGAGGCCGAGGATGAGATGGAGGGATGGGGTGGAGAGGTATATGAGAGAGGGGTGTGTGAGTTGGGAGCAGGGCAGTGAAATGGCGGGGGACAGGGCGACTTGGAGGCGATTTGTTTGTGGCCACCCCAAACGGGATTGAGGCGTCTGGTAATAGATAGATAGAGATAGACTTAGTTATGCAGAAAAAAGAGGAGATAAAGATGTCAGGAAATACTCCTCCCCTAACAGAGTTATAGACTGCTGGAACAAGTTACCAGACGAGATGGAGTGTACAAAAAGTATGATGAAATGGTAAATGTAGACGGGACATCATGAGCCTGACTGAGTCAATCCAGGAGAATCACAATTAGGTGAATACAAACTAGTAATAATATATTACTTTTGCCTTCCTTACACTCACGTTTCCCGGTAAGAAATTAAGAATATCCTACAAAGCTTTATGTATACCAGCATATCGACTGTACTTAGGACTTTACTGAAGTCCTATACAAAGTTGCAGAGTGGGTAGTTGGTACAGCAGCACTACAGCTTGGCCAGGGCACAGAACCAGACCACTACCAAGCACCAAGTAAGGTTTGAACTCCTAAGTCCTTGACATTTATGAAGTCGGCCGGGCTTGGCCCTGACCTCCCATAGGACTGGGAGGGGAAAGGAATTTCCTGAGTGACTCAGGGGAAGCGTGGGTTACTGGGGTGTAGGCACAATGAACCGTCTGGCGGGAATACTGAGTGTTGTTAACCTGCAGTATATATATATATAAAAAAAAAAAATCTAGGGAAACTGAAATAGACAAAAATTATCGTATATTTTGAATGTGATATCGTAACGTACAAGCACCCCAAATTATAGTACAAGTACGATAATTATCGTACATAGAACATCCCTGAGACGGATGGGATGATCTTCCTGGAGTGCATGTCGCCAAATGGCGCTAAAAGAGGTGCTAGTTCGGATCGATGTTCCCAGGTGTTCAAAGATCCGGACCCTGAGTTGGCGCTTTGTTTTGCCAATATACCAGTGACTATATACACATGATAGGAAAGTGACTGCTGCAACCAATAGAAAAATGGTTGACCAAAATACGTGTTGGCAACTTTGTGGCCGACTCTCACGCCCTCTACAGTCCTTACGCATAACCTTATTCTTCATGGGTAACTAACATAAATCTTTAATAGCTACACAAAAACGGCAGTATTTTGTTTCATCCCGGTTTTATAAAGTAACGATGTTTTGCTTTACAATTTCTCCCATTACATATACGGTATGGTCAGTAACAGAACAGGCTTCTACAGTTCCCCTCATTCATGTATTGGAAATATAACCTATTTGCTTCTCTTCCATTCTATAATGTACCTGTTACTAACGGTATATGCATTTTTGTATCATCTTGGTGTTATGTAACAGATATTTGGATCACTACTGTCTATTCTCCGTGTATTATCTTGTATTTGGTTGCTCAGTAACACTATTATTTTTTCCTTCATCCTTATTCCATGTAATGGATATTTTTCTCTTTTTACTCCTAATTCACTTTCTCTTTCAAATACTCCAGAATTAGTATATCATGAATAATGAACAACAAAAGGTACTCATTTATTAATGTACCGCAATTAACAGCATATTAAGCACATACCTTTTCAATCACCAGTATATAAAAAATTTTTCCAATAACCACTTGCATACTACATGAATTATGCATAACAAAGATTGGCTGTGGTGTGATACAGCATTCCAAATAAGCACTGCAGGGATACTGGCCTACACTGTAGGCTTCAAAAGCATGCATCTACTGAAAGCCAAAAAAAAAAAAAAAAAAAAAAAAAAAGAACAGGATACACCAAGCTACAATGGTGTACACCACACATGAAAACACACACAAGCCACTAAAGCAGGAATGCCTAAGCAGCTAACTAGAATGGTTTACACCACCTAAACACACACAAAAGCTAATAAACCAAAAATACCTCAGCAGCAAAACAGAATGGTGTAAGGCACACACACATGAAAACATATAAAAGACAATAAACCAGGAATACCTAAGCAGCAAAACAGATTGGTATACACCAGACTTGAACACACAAAAAGACAACAGACTGGTACTGTTTAAGAAGGAAAACTTAATCACTTATTTTTTGTTTCTATTTGCTGAAAGAAGTGTATGCTAAGACCAACCTCCTCCTCCTGTTGTAGGCTACAGTATATGTTCTCTGTATACCTTCACAACTAAGCATTTCAGATCACTTAAGTAGAATGGTGTACACCATACATGAACATAACCAGTCAGCAAAAAGAAGGAAACCATGGACACATATAAGCACTGAAAATCCTGGTTAAGTTTAGCAATGGTTACATTATGCACTAAATAAACAAATAAATAAAGAAACAGAAAAAAATGCATCACCTAATGGAATGTTAAAAGCAGACAACATGCAAAAAATGATACTGAGGTGCCTTGGCATTTAAAGGGCGCAACGTTGGGTCTGGTTAGTACTTGGATGGGTGACCGCCTGGGAACACCAGATGCTGTTGGCATCCCTACGTGTCAAGTGGGGTTGGTGGAGGATTAGTGCCCCTCCCTGTAAAACAATTAACTCTAAGCCCTTGGCCACCCCGTGTGGGATACATGGCGTCTGGCAATGATGATGATGATGAATCAATGCATGCATTGTACTCTTTTAACATGCAGAGGACACATCAAAACCTTTTAATGAATGCATAGCCTATAAAACACACTGAATACATACCAGTGTTCTCCATAAGTACCTCCCCATTAATGAAAGGGCTGTTAAAACTACATATTTATATACTATGGAATTGGAATAGTATAATAATCATCATCATCATCATCATCATCGTTATTATCACTATAATCATCAACATAAATATCGAAACCTCCTTTCTTTCCCCATGATGGGTTAAGGTAGTGGTTCAGAAACCCAGAAAATAATTGGTAGGAGAAGATACTAACCAAGTTTGCACTAATCAGTAATCTACACCACCATTCACACATCATTCATACCTCCAGAATCCTGGCTCTATCTGGAAGGTAAAAACACATTCCACATGTAGCCTCACATACACCTATGTGACATAGTCAATCCCATAACTGTCAAGTTATAATGGGGTGCCAAACACCTGTCATGCACCTCTCTGCACAAACTTTTTCTAGCCAGCTCAATAGCTTGCCCGATAAATTTATATTCTTTACCCAGGGGCAGATGAATGGAAGGCAACTGGGTCTATAACCCTTTGGCTGCCACACACAGGGGGTCCCATAAAACAGTGGCTACTATAATGATCTATAATATTTCATGCTGTTAAAGTGGGAAAAAATTGCAGTGTACTGTACAAGCAAAGTATAGCTTTCAAATGGAGTGGAAGTCTAGGGAGAAAAAATAAACTGTACAAATAAAGAGCAATTTTTTACTGACCCTGTTCTAAAACACTCAGTCTTGCCTGAAATAACTTTCATTTGTAAATGGCGCAAAACCATGAATCCAAATGTGCAGAGTTTCTGAATACTGTACTGTAAAATCCCTAATATTTTGCCTTACATCTCAGGAGTGTTACAAACTAGGGGACCCTCCACAACATGCTATGCCACAAGGTCCACCACCTCTTGATCCAGGTCTGTCATAACCTATGCATTTTACAGAAACTCATGACTGCATATACATTACATAACATGCAGATGAAGGATGGGTGAACATGTAACATGATGGTCCAACACAGGTGGCACATCAGGGTCAAATAGAGGATATGCACGACCATCACATGCAGCGGACAGAAGACTAACACGTTCAGGAGATGTATGAGTATCACATGCAGGAAGAGACACAAAGCCATCACATCCAGGAGAGACAGGGCCATCACATCTAGCAGACAAAGGACTCCCACATTCAGGAAACACAGTACCATCACATGCAGAAGGTGACACAGGACCATCACATGCAGGACAACACACAGGATCACCACATGCAGGAGGAGACAGAAGAACACATTCTGGATGAGACACAAGACCATCCCGTTCAGGGAACACAGAAATTATCACAAGGTGGAGACATGGGGTGATCTGAGCCGACTGACACTGGGTGACTGGAAGTATGGGACACCAGTCCATCGCAAGACGAAGGATAGGGGTCTGTTGAGGTTGTCGGGAAAGGTTCCACCTGCCTCACAGCATCTGAAATATGTATACAATATCACATGGTGTTCATAAAATGTGTCCAATGCAAAGCAATAAAGGTTGGACATTACTCATTATATGTGCAAACTGGAAGAACCACAAATAAAGATGAGTTTGGGGTATAAAGCCATGAATACAAGAAGAAATGCAAGATACAATTGACATGATTCCTGAAAATTATGTTTATACTGTATTATATAATGTAATATAATTATATACTGTTATTTTCCAGATGACTGGAAATCAGGTATAATTGTTCTTTTATACAAAGGAAAAGGAGAGAGAGAAGTTTGTGGTAACCATAGGGGTATTTGCCTACTTAGTATGACTGGTAAAATATATGGTAGAATACTCATTGGTAGGGTTAGGCATATGACAGAGGAGCTAGTTGGAGAAGAACAAGGGGGATTTAGGAAGGGAAAAGGGTGTGTTTGTTCTAAGATGTTTAGTGGAGAAGTGTCTAGAGAAGGGAAGGAAAGTGTATGCTGCCTTCATGGACTTGGAGAAAGCTTATGACAGAATAGATAGGCAAGGTATGTGGAAGGTATTAAGCATATATGGAGTGGAGGGGAAATTGTTGAGTGCTGTGAAGAGTATGTACGAGGGAGCTAGGGTTACGGTGCGAGTGGATGGTGAGCTGAGTGAGTTCTTTGATCTCAATGTGGGACTGAAACAGGGTTGTGTAATGTCTCCATGGCTGTTTAATATATACATGGATGGGGTTGTAAAGGAGGTGCAGGGTAGGATAGTGGATGTGGGGGTGGCTCTAATGAATGAGAGTGAGATTTGGAAGCTCCCGGTGTTGCTGTTTGCTGATGATACAGTACTGTTGAGTGAAGATGAATGGGAGTTGCAAGGTTTGGTGAATGAATTTGGGACAGTGTGTAGGAGGAGGAATCTGAAAGTTAATGTAAACGAAAGTAAAGTTATGGTGTTTGAGAGGAATGAAGTCACAGAGTGTGCAGTGAGGTTGGATGGTGAGGATATGGAGAATGTGAGTGCATTCAAGTACTTGGGTAGTGTGATGAGTAAGGATGGAACTT
The DNA here is from genome assembly GCF_032717465.1 of Coenobita brevimanus. Classification (NCBI taxonomy): domain Eukaryota; kingdom Metazoa; phylum Arthropoda; class Malacostraca; order Decapoda; family Coenobitidae; genus Coenobita; species Coenobita brevimanus. The sequence goes on along the minus strand of NC_136973.1, from coordinate 9,938,134 downwards.
TGGGGGATGAAGTGCGTGAAAGGGTACAGCAGGGAAGGAAGGTTGTTGGTACACTGAAAGCAGTGATGAGAAATAGGGAGGTGAGTATGGAAGTTAAGAAGTCACTGCATGATAGTTTTGTCATCCCTACCCTGACGTATGGAAGCGAGGCATGGACCTTGCAAGAGGGGAACAAGTCAAGAGTGAGAGCAGTGGAAATGAGTTACTTGAGAGGAGCATGTGGAGTGACGTGGAGGGACAGGTTGACGAATGAAGAAGTGAAGGAAAGCTGTGGGGTGGATGTGGATGTGGTTGAGAAGATTAGGAGAAATACACTGAGGTGGTTTGGACATGTGGAGAGAATGGAGAATGAAAGACTGACTAAGAGGGTGTATGTAGGTGAGGTGGAGGGAGGGAGAGGGAGAGGTAGACCGAGGTTGAGGTGGAGGGATGGAGTTGAGAGGTATATGAGGGAGGGGGGGGTGAGTTGGGGGGAGGGTAGTCAAATGGTGGATGACAGAGCGACTTGGAGGCGTTTTGTCTGCGGCCACCCTTTGCTGGATTAGGGCGTCGGGCTATAGATAGATATTTTTATTGACCACATACCTAGTAATGGGACATTTGAATAAATAATTACAAGTAGCACAGTGCTATGATGATCTCCCAAGCACTGGCAGATATCATACTGATATTGTTACTAAAAATATGGGAAAATATTTTTTAATCATTTGTTGTTTTAGGGATAGGAACATACCTCTGTTCCCACTGCAAGTTCCACAGCTCACATGATCCACAGATTTTGTTACATGTGTCACATTCCAGTTTAAGGTGCCTGTTTGAAGAATGTGGTACACATACTAAAATTAAACTTAACCTACCACACTGATTATTAAAGATGTATAGGTGCAAGACATCAAATAAAACTTTTATATCCTAAAAACCTAACTGTGGACAGTAAGGACTTACTGTAAAATAATGTAAACTGTTGGTTCAATAGCATTCATAATATATCTCCTGTTGTACCGTATGTAATGGTTATACATTATATACACAGTATAAGCACCTAATGCAAGACTGTATAACTGTGCTATCTTAATTTTGAACACCTAAAGCCTTTCCTCAAATCATATACATAGCAAATTCAGGATCTGTCATCTGTGAAGCCTCAGCAAGGTCTGTATGAGGAAGTGGTTGATACTGTATATCAACGCTGAGTTAACCTGTTAGAGAAATTAATATCATTATACAGTATGAATAGCCCCATTACTGGTACTGTGTAGGCTAAACAATCTTGATGACATGAATGCAGACTGCTATGGGTAGACATATAGATGTGGTAAAATCACTTTAGGATTACTGTATATGTACTATAGTAATTCAGTACCTGATTCACCCAAAAGCACTGAAGTTGCATGTGTAGCATAAAATGGGGTAATTGTAGCTCGCGGGGTCATTACCGATATTTGTGCACACTTCCTTACAGCAGGATGAATTTGAGACATTTTGTCCTTTTTTGTGAACAGTTAACGAAATTATACTGCTCTGACTTGTAAATCTGGAATTGGAGAGGTGAGATAACCTGTATCCCAAACTATCTTCAGAGGGATTTTTTTTTTTTTTTAGATCCTTATATCCTTTCCAAGTGGCAATTACATTTGGTACCTATTAAGATAATCAGAGGACAGGGCAAGTACAATAATCCTTCATTTATCCAGACATAACTTACAATATAACATCTTGTAGAGAAGTCAATTAGACCAAAGTAAACCTGGAAGATTTTATGACAGTTATAATATGACATGGAAAGATTACTGCACAGAGATAATATCCTCAGATACACAATACCAGTACATATGTAGTGGATTTCGGGTTTAAATATTCCCGCCCACGACAGCACATTTTTTTGTAAATAGTTTTTTGCACTTATAATTGGGTAAAATATTATTTAACACTAGAGATAAATCTGGTCATGGAGAAAACAACGTATTTAGTTTTATTGATTCAGTATGTTAAGTTTCATTTGATTTAATTGGTGCACGAAGCTGCTCGAAGCTGATTAGTTCTCTCCTTGCCACCAGACTAGATAGTTCTCTCCTTGCCACCAGCTGGTGCAGGTGTGCCTTAAGCATTCTCCAAGAATTATCCATCTCTCTCTGCATTTATTACCGTCAACACCACAGCTAAGTACTCAGGATATTTATTAGGCCTAGCATATTTATACTGAGTACTGATCAAAACGCCATATTCACATACCGTTTATTATAATGGTGAGTTGTTGTTTTGCTTTATGTTAGTTTACAATTAAAACCTCCTACAGTGATAATAACTAACACAAATATGGTGCCGTGACCAGGATTTTATCTAGTGATAAAGAATAGGGGGTTATTGCGGGTGTGAGAGCCGAGCATTGTTTGTGCTGTGTTGGCAAACAACCATATGCTGCGTGGGGCACCAGGGCAGGCTGCGCGTGGTTGGGGGGGTGTCGGGGTAGGGTTTGAACCCTCCCCAGTAGATTATCCGTCCCCTTTGAAGAAAGTAGCCTTCTTTGGGCATTCCTATGTCCAGAGATTCCCACTAGGTTATCCGGTGCAGTATCCAGACGATGCTCAGACCTTTTATGTCCGCAAATTTGGCGTGCCTGGTGCTAAGGTCAGCACAATTAGAGATAGTAAGGAATACCAGGACCTCCTAACATAGAAGCCAGACTTAACAATTCTGATCGTTGGGGGGAACGACTTATCCCTAGATGGGACTTGAATCAGTTGGCCCTGGATATAGAAGCCCTGGCTAGGGAAATTGAGGATGAAACAGGGGGCCACTGCCTCATTGTCGACATCGAGAAAAGGACGAACCCCCGATATATGACCTGTGAAGAATACATCCGGGCCAGGAACGGAGTGAACCAGTGCCTGAAGAGAACTTTTCCCTTCGCAAAGGCTCGATTTATCTTCATGGGGATGAATGAGTCTGACCTGTCATTGGGTGGGGTACATCTGGATACGCCAGGCAACAAAAGGGTGTTCGATGGCCTTCTGAGAAGAGCGTGTTGCTTTCGTGGGGAGTAAGCTCCTTGTGAGGGGGGTTAAGGTTTGATCTCCTGGACTGCCTAACATACTACCCTCACAGGGGCTTTACAAAATTGTCAAAATTTTAATGTAGAAATTCGGCTTTGTTTTAATTCATTTTATTTATTTGGATTCGCCCAAGAAAGAGTACATTCAACCTGAAATTCTTCATTGTTGTCATCTGCTTTCACTTAATTGCCTATAATTAAAATGGATAAGATAAAATTATTAAAAAGGCTTAGAGCTGCCAAAAAGGGAGCAGTCACAAAACTGACCGCTAACTTAACGGAATTTATAGAACATGCCGCAACCGTTCACATCAAAAGTATGAAAGTGACGGTTGAGAAAATCCTCACTGAGATCGAGTCTTACAATCAGGAGTTGTATGAATTATATCCTGATGAAGACCTATTAGGAGAAGTGGTCAGTGATACGGAATATGTTAATAAGGTCAACAGACACTTGATAGAATTAGAGAGTGCTCTCGAATTACCCGCCAAGGACTCGGTAGTACAAGAACGGTCAGAGAGTCTGAAAGCAATGGGAATTAAATTACCGTCTCTGAAATTGCCAGTATCTGAAGGTGATCCCATACAGTGGCTGGGTTTTTGGGAGCTATTTGACTGCAGTGTGCACTCCCGAACAGATCTGACAGACATCCAGAAATTTACATATCTTAAGGGACAATTAAGTGGTGAAGCACTCCGAATTATTAATGGATTCAGTTTGGTAGCAGCTAGTTATGAATCGGCAGTCAGTTTTAAAGAATACCTACGGTCAAGAAGATCGCATAAAGGCTGCTCACATTGCTAAATTATGTAATTTACTTTCTCCACCTCATGAAGTGAATGAACTAAAGGACTTTTCTGCATCATTTGAATGTGCGTTAGAATCACTACGCACAATGGGAGTGACTGAGTGAAATTTGTGCTGTTTTACTCCATAATAAACTCCCTGGTACACTTTCGGAAGTAATCAAACGTGAACTTAAAGAGAAGTGGTTGGATGTAGATGATTATGTTCGTGTGTTAAAGACGGAGGTATGTAGCATCGAAAGTAGACAGAATCCCTTTGAACATTTGTGTGCAACCGCTACGGCAGCATATGCAGTGAAGCAAGTGAAACACGCTGAACCTATGCAGAGGAATGGATGTAAATTGTATTTTAAACCAGGACATTTTTGGGCTAAGTGTACAATGTATAAAGTAAAAGGGGCAAAATTAAAGAGAGCAAGGCAATTGAAGTTGTGTGTAGGATGTTTGTCGGCAGATCATGGTAGTCAGGGTTGTACAAATCCCAAAGTAAGGCCATGTCGATATTGCCAGCAGAAATGTCATAATGGACTTTGTAGTAAGTTGTAGAGAAGTTTTGTTGTTTAGTTGTCACTCTCGATTTCTTGTAGTAGGAATTAAAGATGAATACAGTGAGTTGATCTTAATTTATTATCTTCAGAGAAATTGAGCAGGGTATATCTTAGAGACAATATAATAAGTAAGTCTAGTTGAGCCCCTCTTGTTCACTCTCTCCACTACCTGTCGGTTCTAATGCTAGCCTCCTTCTGAGCTCTCCTTCCTAAATTCTGGTGAAGCAGGGGTCGTGTCACGTGTTACACTGTGGTTGGAAAGTTCCAGAAACCTGTGTGTGAGTATGTGTGTATGTCACAAGGCTTTGTTCCCCTGCTATCTCACTGACACACTACCTACATCATCCCCTGACATTGCTACTTCCTATGTGTCGTCAACATTTCCTCAGTTAACTTGCAAGATCATTTCCCTTTCCCAGGCTTGCATGGAGCTGTCTATCTATCTATCTATCTATCTATCCATCTATTATGATTTGTAATTATAATATGGAGTCCTAACATATGCTCGGCCACACCGCTGAAGGTCCTCCAACAGCAATTATCATATGCTAATCTCTTAGTACATATTGATTATAATATTGTATACATATAATATTCATAGTAAATTGCAATGATCTAGTAATATTACATTTTAAACAAGTTGTATACATATTTGAATAAATGCCATGGTTGTTGTATGACATTTTGTAAGATGCGTATGTATAGCAGACATACACATAATTATGCAATGGTAATACTGCTAGGTTATTACATTACATATTGAGTTATCCTTTTAGTAATGTCTAATATTTCACCTAACTTGTAAGATGATTCTGGTAATACAGAATTGTGGTATAATTGTATGACTTATAATATTGTAGTAACACTGTGGTAATACATAATTGTAACATTTTATGAATTGTTATATAATATTGTGGTAATGCATAATTGTGTTGGCCTTATAATTGTAGTTACATTGTGTTAATGCAACAGTTACATAATTGTGTTGGCCTTTTAATTGTAGTTAAGGTTACATAAGTTACATCTTGTTAATGCAACTGTTACATAATGGTTACATATTGTTTGTAGTTACATAATTGTAGTTAAAGTTACATAAAAGTTACATCTCGTTAATGCAACTGTTACATAATTGTTACATATTGTTTGTAGTTACATAATTGTAAAGTTACATAAAAGTTACATCATGTTAATGCAACTGTTACATAATTGTTACATATTGTTTGTAGTTACATAATTGTCGTTAAAGTTACATAAAAGTTACATCTTGTTAATGCAACTGTTACATAATTGTTACATATTGTTTGTAGTTACATAATTGTAGTTAGTTACATAAAAGTTACATCTTGTTAATGCAACTGTTACATAATTGTTACATATTGTTTGTAGTTTCATAATTGTAGCAAGTGTAACATAATGCAATCGTTTGTCGTTACATAATTGTTACATATCGTTTGTAGTTACATAATTGTAATAATTGCAGTCCTGACATTGAATACGGTCATGCTGCGGTCGATGATATGATGTGCCATGCCACTAGCTTGTGGAGACAACAATTTGCTTTTTTGTTTGTAGTTTATGTGGTATTTTTTGGCATTTGTAGTAACACTTACACTTATTTTCATTTGTTTGTTATGTGATCTTACTCTATTTCTTTCTTTTTTTTTTTTTTTTTAATGGATTTTCTATAGTTTTTCTTCGTTTGTCTACGCTTTTTCTGTGTTGTTCATGGTTGCATAATTGCTGGCTAATTTCCTTGGGATCCTTTTTTAAGGTTTAGTTTATATTGCACAGATATTACTGAAAATATTATATAGTCCCATATTTTGTTATTTTATATAAAAAATATATATACACTATATACAGTATTAACTATATACGCTGACTTGTTCTTCACTTGTACCTATCGTGGGCAATATGTGTCAGCACTGTGTGGAAATCATTGTCTTCACGATTGTGTTGAAGATGTTCATTCTTGCTAACGTCATTTGTGTTGGCCATTTTTTTTTTCTGGTTTTCCTTGTAACTTAATTTATCTGTTTCCACAAGGTAGCTTTAATTAATTAATGTTTAATACAGTTCTTTTAATTGCTCACTGAGTAACTGTGATGGTATATTTTCTTTATTACTTTGTAGATGTAGTAATGTATAGCTGTATGTATGAAACACGTATTTTATGTACGTATAAATGGTAACACTCGTTGGTAGTAAATAAATGCTATAATAAATGAATGAATATATACAGTGTAGAATAATTATTGCTGGTGCAAGTATTTAATGATTGAATTATGAAGATAATTGAAGTAGGTATATGTATTTAAGTTGTAATTATACAGCAGGTTTTATTCATTTGTGCAAAATGTGTTGTCTATCTCTGTGTATCGTATGAATGAAGTAACTATGTAACTCACTAATTTTTACCGTGGTGGAAATGGTGTGAGTGGTGTTGCACGTGGTGATAGCGTTGTTCTTCACGGGTTGATTGACGTGTTGTGGGGTGTCAGACACACGGCTTGTCGTCGTGTCAAGCGGGTATCACACGGGGACCCGTGAACAATTTGTGCAGCACAAAACGGACGTCCAAACTGAGCTTGAACGTCCGTACCCTATCACACGGTGACGTCGACGGCCACCTTCTTCTTTATAGAGTTCACCCCACGTGACTGGACGGTCACTTCCAACTTCGTGTTTATCAGCAACAACAGTGGACATGAACCAGATTGTGACTTTTGCAATGGGTGCTGCAGTCCTAACCCTGCAGGATGAGGAGGAAGCCTGTGCAAGAAGACAAAGGAGGGGGAGAAGAAGGGCATTGTGGATGAGAGAATGGCTCCCAGGGACTGAAGAAAGCAGGCAGTATAGAAATCTGCACCGTAGTGCTTTCTTCCCGAGTATGGCTTTCGAACGTGAAGTGGCCTCTCTTGGAAACAATCAGTCCACATTCCAACATATTTACCACATTTTGGTACATATGAAAAATTTCTATGACAAACAGAAATATTAAAAGTACGAAGTTTACTTACGGTTTTGAATTAATCATAATATATCACCTCGGCTGACTACAGAGTTCAAGATAGCAGAGGACACACACTACGTGTAAACTCCATAGAGAAGGAGGAGACCACCAAGTCGTGGACGTCCACGGTCACCGTGGACGTCCACGAATGGGTCAGGCGGCCTTGCTCCCGTGGACGTCCAAGACCCTCCCGTGGGGGCAAGTTTGGACGTCCACGGCCAGTTTGGACGTCCACGAGTCTCCCGTGTGATAGCCCCTTCAGCACACGTATGGTGACGTCGACTTCCCACACTGGTAGCTGTGGTGAGTAAATGAGTAGCGATGAGGAACTTGAGTGAAAATGAGTTGTGAATATGGGCTTGGTATTTGCTTCGTTGTCTTGACCTCTTCACTCCTGCATCAGCGGTGGAGGTTGGGTGGATGTAGCAGAGAGAGGACGGTGAGGTCTGGTGGTTGAGAGTTGAGTCGTCTCATTCTTCGTTTGTTTGTTTTTCTTTCTCGATGTTTTCTCGGTCCTTTTCTCTTGTGATTTACTCGTTGTGGGATGAAGACTGCCGCTACTTGTAGGAGCGTGTAGAAGTTTATACAGACGACTCGTGGAGTTGTTACTTGTAGTTGATTGTAGATGGTTGTAGTTCGTTGGTTCGTCGTAGAAATTGCAAGCTTGTTTGTATCAATATATTGTTAAACTACTTGCAAGGCGTCCTGTGACCTCTTCACCTCTACATCAGCGTGATGATCTTGGAGACAGAGGGGGGGTTGGAAAGAATACTGTCAGGAGTTGGTTGTGAGTTGTTGGTTGAGGTATTTTTTTGTTTTCACTCTTGATAATGCAGAATCAATTGTACACTCGTGGGCTTGTATTTTGTAGGAATTCATTGTAGAACTGAAGCTAATCTTGTAGAGTGTCACCTGCTTTTGTAGAAATTCACTGTTGATTCGAAGACTAGGTCCATACTTTCGCTGCCAACCAAATGTCATAATTGACTTTGTAGTAAGTTGTGGAGAAGTTTTGTTGTTTAGTTGTCACTCTCGATTTCTTGTAGTAGGGATTAAAGACGAATACAGTGAGTTGATCTTAATTTATTATCTTCAGAGAAATCTAAGTTGAGCAGGGTATGTCTTAGAGACAATATAATAAGTAAGTCTAGTTGAGCCCCTCTTTCTTGTTCACTCTCTCCACTACCTGTCGGTTCTAATGCTAGCCTCCTTCTGAGCTCTCCTTCCTAAATTCTGGTGAAGCAGGGGTCGTGTCACGTGTGTTACACTGTGGTTGGAAAGTTCCAGAAACCTGTGTGTGAGTATGTGTGTATGTCACTAGGCTTTGTTCCCCTGCTATCTCGCTGACACACTTCCTACATCATCCCCTGACATTGCTACTTCCTATGTGTCGTCAACATTTCCTCAGTTAACTTGCAAGATCATTTCCCTTTCCCAGGCTTGCATGGAGCTGTCTATCTATCTATTTATCTATCCATCTATTATGATTTGTAATTATAATATGGAGTCCTAACAGAAACACTACAACTATTTGTGTCCGACTGCTCGTTCTGAACCCCATGAACAAACAGTAACCCGAGAACCAACTGTGACAATGGCTGTGGCTTCGAGTCATAATGCAGTGTTGTTGCCAACGATTCAGATCCCATTGGTTACTCAAACGGGCCAGCAGAGCAAGGTTAGGGCTCTATTAGATCAATGCTCACAACGTACCTTTGTTCTAAGATCAAGTTTAGCAAACTTGAAAGTTAACAAGATGAGAAAGGTACGTTTACAACTGCAAGGATTTACTGGCTCTAGGGGTAGTGATGAGTATGAGGTAGTGGAGTTGTTTTACCGCCATCGTAGAAAGGTGCGCAAGTTGAGGCCGGTGGTTGTAGACGAACTACCTAACTATAAGCCAAGGAAGGGGCTGCAACATAATGTGCGGGATCTGAAGGCTCAAGGCTACAAGTTAGCAGATCCAAGTGTCACTAGTGGGGATATAGTCGAACTGCTGACTGGGGCAGACTTCTATCACTTTGTACACGCTGGCTATATAAGAGAAGGAGGCATAATTTTGTTACCCACAATTTATGGTTATACACTGAGTGGCACTTATCGGTCGGAAGAAGAAGGTACTCAAGTAGAGCTGGTAACTGTTCTGAAACTGGCAGTAGATCCGATAATGGAGTTAGCAAATATTGGTGGCAGGAATAAGACTCCAGAAATCAAGGATCTGACAGCTCTATGGGACTTAGATCACATAGGTATTACTCCCAATGAGACCGATAAGAAGGGAGAGAAGGTATTAGGTAACTTCTATGAAACTGTGCAATATTCCAAAGAACAGGGACAATATGTTGTGGAATTACCGTGGAAAGAAAACGTTGATAAGTTTCCTGATAATTTCAAGTTAGCTTTAGGCAGATTAAGAGGTTTGCAGCGTAAATTCATAAAGGATCCCAACTATTGCAAACGGTATAGTAAAGTCATCCAGGATCAATTAGAAAGAGCATTCATAGAAAAGGTGGAGGACAAGATTCTGGTAGGACATCCTGTACACTATCTAGCTCATCATGGTGTCACTAAAGATAGCTTAACAACACCAATTAGAGTAGTGGTTGATTGTTCAGCTAGAGAGCATGAGAGGGCATATAGTCTTATTGACTGCTTACATGCAGGCCCATCTTTGGTTAATGACCTCACGCAGATGGTGTTGCGCTTTCGGTGTCATCGTTTTGCCTGGGTGAGTGACATCGAGAAGGCATTTCTTATGGTGGGGTTATCTGAAAGGGATAGGGATGCCACTAGATTTTTTTGACCTGTTGAACCTGTAAATCTAAATAGCCCTTACATGATGTATAGGTTCAAGGCAGTATTGTTTGGAGCCACTTGTTCCCAATTCCTCTTGAATGCCACCATACAGAAACATTTATCAGTGGTTCAGGAGGATAAAGCCTTGATTGATAAATTAAGGAAAGGGTTGTATATTGACAATTTGCAAGGAACCAAGGATGATGAGGATGCTTTACAACAATTGTGTTGGGGTGCCCTGAGAGTATTTTCAAGTGCCAATTTGTCCTTAAGAGAGTGGGTAACAAACAGTGTGAAATTGCGGAAGCTACTCCACCTAAAGGGTTTGGCTTCTGAAGTTCAGGACAAGGTAAAAGTACTTGGCACTGTTTGGCTAACTGATATGGATATGTTACAGGTCAGGGGACACGAAAGCAGACCCACAGTATTGACGAAACGTGAGGTATTGAGCATAGCTGCAGGTGTGTTTGACCCTCTGGGAGTATTATTGCCGGTGACCATCCGTGCAAGAAAATTTGTGCAAGATCTATGGCGTATTGAATGTGGGTGGGATGTTCCAATACCGGAAGATAAGGAAGCTGAATGGCAGGGGATATATGAGGATATGATTAACAGTACCAGTATTGTATTTCCCCGCCAAGTCGCTGATAGTAATAAGGTCACGCTGCATCTATTTAGTGACGCAAGCAGCACTGCTTATGGTGTAGCAGCCTACTTAGTTAGTGAGGGAAGTAGTAGATTAGCTATGGCAAGGGCCAAAGTAGCACCCATTAAACCCCTCACTATACCAAAATTAGAACTGACTGCTGTCATGCTAGCAGCTCGTCTCGCCAAGTATATTTATGAGGCTTATGCGGGCGAGTTAAGCATAGAGAACATATACCTGTGGACGGACAGCCAGATAACCCTATACTGGTTCTATAGTAAAAAACTGTTGCCTGTATATGTTCAGAACAGAATTGACGAAATAAAGGCATTAGTCCCTGATGCTGAATTTCGTTATGTGTCTACAAAGGACAACCCCAGTGATATGGTTTCCAGAGGGAAGTCACATGCGTCCTTAATAAGTTGTTCTTTGTGGTGGGGAGGGCCCACATGGCTACCTCACCAAAAAATGTGGCCGGAAAATGGTCCATTTGAGGAAGTTGGGGACGCCACCACGGGTTGTCTCCTGGAAGAGACCCTGTCATTGCCAGTATCAGTAACCCTTCCTGCCATATTGAATTGGGACCGATATGGTTCTTATGTGAAGACAAGGCATGTGATGGCGTGGGTACTGAGATTTATCGAGACACTGAAAGATGGGAGACAAAGAACACATGAGGCAATGCCGGCTTATTTGACAGTGCCGGAAATAAGGACAGCAGAATCAGTAATGATTAAGTTAGCTCAAGTGGAAGAGTACCCTGAGGATTACCATTATTTATCCACTGGAAAGGGCACACCAAGTAATGTTGTGAAGCAGTTAGGCCTCTATATGGAAGGTGGGCTGTTGCGTTGTAAGGGTAGGTTACAGTTGTCGGACTTAAAGGAGGAAGCAAAGTACCCTATCCTAATACCTAGTAAACATAGGTTAGCAGCTCTCCTTTCCGAGTACTGCCACAAGGTGTGTAGCCATAGTGGAGTAAGTTATGTTGTAAGTTACATCAGACAAAGATTTTGGATTCCTAGAGTCAGACAAGTTGTAAAGGTTTTAAGGAAATGTATAACTTCTAAAAGGTTACAAGGTGCCCCATATAGTGCTGTATAGGCTCCGCCGTTACCCTGCTTTAGGGTTCAGGAAGTGAACCCATTTCAAGTAACAGGAGTAGACTACACTGGTGCTCTACCCATTAAAGAAAACGGTATCGTAGGAAAATTATATGTAATCTTGTTTACCTGTGCAGTTACTAGGGCTATACACATTGAGACGATGTCAAACCTCTCTTGTGAGTCCTTCATTCATGCCTTCCGTCGGTTCTGTAGCAGGAGAGGCTTCCCTGAACTCATAATTAGTGATAATGCCACTACATTTGTAAGTGGAGCCAGTGTGTTGAGGGAGTTAAAAAATGATCCAAGGTTACAGAGTGAATTGGTAAAGGTAAATTGTGAGTGGCGGTTCATACCAGCCAGGGCGCCATGGTTCGGTGCCATCTGGGAAAGAGTGATAGGTATCCTAAAGGCTGGCCTGAGAAAGGTATTGGGTCGAGCTTTAGTAACCCGTGAAGAACTGGATACTGTATTATTGGAACTTGAGGCCACAGTCAATGACCGTCCACTTGGATATACATAGGGTGACCTTGTAGAGCCATTCCCTATTAATCCTTCACTACTTATTAATGGGAGGCGTTTTAGACAGTTTCCGAAACAGGAAAGTCAGGAATGATGATCTCACAGACATCACCTGGCGGACTAATTCGGGGATAAACAGACGTCTCCTATATGTGACAAAGATTTCACGAGATCTGTGGAGGAGATGGACCACTGACTACCTAATATCTCTCAGGGAGCCACACCGTCAATTGACATACAAGAGGGGGAAGGCAGCACCACAAGTTGGGGATGTCGTGCTGATACACGACGATGGACCCTCGACTTCTCTGGCGACTAGGTCGGGTTACCAAATTGTTATATGGTCCCGATCAAGAATGTAGGGTAGTACAGCTAAGGACAAGCGCCGGTTTGACCACGAGACCAGTGGTTAAGCTGTATCCCTTAGAAATTGATATAGAAAGGGAAGAAGATGACAGCCAAACCGGCGCGGCGCTACCCAACACCTCCCTACACCGGTAAATGACCGATGTGATGCCCCGCTGAGGACATCGCGTCGGACCGCCTTAAGTTCCTCCCAACTATGGCGTACCCTGATTGGGACGGGACAATTGTAAATATTGTATATACAGTATTTTGGGCGGGGGAGTATGTCGTGGATTTCGGGTTTAAATATTCCCGCCCACGACAGCACATTTTTTGTAAATAGTTTTTTGTACTTATAATTGGGTAAAATATTATTTAACACTTGAGATAAATCTGGTCATGGAGAAAACAACGTATTTAGTTTTATTGATTCAGTATGTTAAGTTTCATTTGATTTAATTGGTGCACGAAGCTGCTCGAAGCTGATTAGTTCTCTCCTTGTCACCAGACTAGATAGTTCTCTCCTTGCCACCAGCTGGTGCAGGCGTGCCTTAAGCATTCTCCAAGAATTATCCATCTCTCTCTGCATTTATTACCGTCAACACCACAGCTAAGTACTCAGGATATTTTTTAGGCCTAGCATATTTATACCGAGTACTGGTCAAAACGCCATATTCACATACCGTTTATTATAATGGTGAGTTGTTTTGCTTTGTTAGTTTACAATTAAAACCCCCTACAGTGATAATAACTAACAACATATTTTAAAATCTGGTTTGGGCAAGCATCGTATTCCTAGGTTAGAAATGATAACTGCAGATCTTACCTGAATCATCTGACTGTACAAAAGGTGGCTGTGTAGTGTGTGATGAAGCACCTGGAAGCATATACCTTACAATATAATTTCAATACTTTACATCAGAATGAAGGCAAAGATTTTTATACAGTAAATAATATAGTTCTAAAATTATAACAGTCAGATAGTATCCTCACATACGTATTACTGTACATACTGCTTATATTTTGGTCTGGTCAAGCATCCTGCTTCAGTTTGGAGGATGTCTATCCGGTCACATAATTTCTGGATGAAAAATGATGACTGCAGACCTTGTAGCTTCTGTGCAACATCTCTGGACTCACATTCATAACATGAGGCACACACACAGCACTCTGCCACATAATACACCTGCAAAAAACAATTACTGCAATCGGGAACTCTTGCAAAGAGAAGTTTACAAATACGAACTAATGGTATCACACATTCACAGCTACAGGGTAGGCCTACTCTAGACTGTCACTCCGGGTTAATGGTCAATAAGCATAAGTTAAGGGAAAATTTCAGTACTTACCGATCTTTTTCTCTGGGGAATCGATGATACACATATTGCGGGTGGGTGTGCTTGGATCTACCGCACACGACACAGCGATGAGAACGTCCGACCATATTCCCTTGCTTTTCTAATCAGGACCACAGGCCACATGAGAAAAAGCCACTTCGGCCTACACCATTTATTGAAAAATATACTTTAGTCCCTTTATATTGGTAGATTTATTGCTGTTTAACCTGAATAAATCTTGTATATATATATATATATATATATATATATATATATATATATATATATATATATATAGAATGTTAACAACCGAGGATCCAGTAGGGAACCTGATGGCATATATAAAACTGAAGACCAGGACAAGGAGACGATGGACTGGGGCCATGTTCACAATTTATTTCAGTGACGTTTCGAGGAAATCCAACCTCATAATCAGACAAACTAAAATACGTACCATGAATTACAAAATGAAGTATCACCTAACCTCATTCACAAATTAATAAAAACCAATAAAATATATACAAATTAAATTAAAAAATTTAAAAAAAAAGAAAAAAGAAATCATTCACAAAAATTACTAAAAATCTAACCTAAACACGTCCACACCGTGGCAACTACACAAAGCAACTAATCAGTAGAGGAAAGTCTGTGGAAAAGTAAACTTGGTTGAGCTGTATGAGACTGCTGAATCGAATCCGTGAATCAGTAGGTAAATAATTTAATGGAAGACTCATAGGTATTCAGTGAAGGCTTTAAGTCATGTATAAACAATGATTCCGCTATTCTAAGACTAGTTTTATCATTATTTGTCATTAAAATCTCAAAATCATCCAGATCAAATGCATGACCCGAAACAAATGAATGTTCCCTAATTTCCGAGAAGGGAGGGTTTGAGAGTGGTAAAGTGGTTCTATATGACAGGCCTTTGTTTTCGAACATCCTAATTTTCAGGTTTCGAATAGAACTCCCAATATATCCTGCATTACAGTAGGAACAATTAAACTTGTACACAATGTTAGAGCATAAAGCTTTGGGGATTCTATCCTTATACCTAAAAAAGGATCCAATAGTATATGAATTTTTAAAGATGAACCTAAATGAGACCTGTGGATAAACTGTATTAAGCAGTTTATTTAATTCCTTTCTGATGTGAAAACTGCTGTGCCCATAATAAGGGAAGCTAATATGAAGTACTTGTTTGGGAACTAAAGAGACAGGTTTTGTGCAACTAAATAATTTATCCAGGAACTTGTGTAAGGTACTTTCAAAAAGATGCAAAGGATATCCATTATTCAAGAAATATGTTCTAAGCCTAGTAATTTCTAAATGGAACAAATTCCAATCCGAGGAAAGGTTATAACACCGGAATAACAAAGTCTTAATGGAGTTGAATTTAAAGCCCCTGGGTACAAAAGACAAAAAATTAAGACCAAGTCCTGTAAAGGTACTCTTCCTATAAACAGAGGTACTGAAAATGGAGTCATTTCTATGAACTAAAACATCAAGGAAAGGAAGCCTTCTATTTTCCTCTGTTTCTACAGTGCATTCAATAATAGGGTGCTTATGATTAATGTAATTCAAAAAATCATTTACATGATCAGACTGCCTAAATAACAAAAACAGTCGTCAACATATCTACGGTATAGCAATGGTTTAAAATGAGCAGGGCAATCTTTAAGCCAGGACACCTCATGGCAATGTGGCCTGTACCCCCCTGCGTCAATACCACCACATTCTGCGGGGGGTGCGTCGGCCACTTGCCGTTCGCCTCCACTTACTGACTCAGGAGCTTGGTGTGGACCCCAGTGACTGTGATAAGTTGGTGTTAAAAAATATAGCGCCTCGGGAGCCACCCGGCTTTACTGTTGATGTTACATGGCTCCCAGCACCAAAGGCCAAGGCGCCGAAGGCGGAGGTCCACCACTTGTTTCGTAACATCATAATTCGTCACTTGGGGTCCCATCACTTGTACACAGACGACTCCAAGTCGAGTGAATGTGTGGGTGCAAGTGTGTGGTCGACTGAATGTGCCCTCAGGTATCGGTTGCCGACTCATACATCTGTGTTTACCTCCGTACTTTTTGCTATTGACAAAGCCATAGACTATGCTCTCAATTCTAGGCATGACTCATTTGTCATATTTTCAGACTCTAAATCAGCCCTTCAGGCAATTGCATCTTGTACTACGGACTCTCACGAGATCTAGGGTCGCATCGTTAATATGTTGCATTCATGCAACAAGTCATTCGCACTGATCTGGGTGCCTGGTCAGTGTTGTATCTATGGCAATGAGCAGGCTGACTTACTTGCAAAGTCCGCTGTAGAGCTCGAGGAGACTTGGGACGTTCCTCGTGATCTACTGTCGAGTCTCTCTCTCGGAAAGAAATCAATAAATTTTCTGTGGCAATGTCAGTGGACCAGACCAAATATTCCAACTTGTCAGCCTTACCTGGGCGACTGGGACACCGCCAACCGCCCCAGTCGCCTGGAAGAAAAAGTTTTGGCGAGAATACGGCTCAATGTATCGTTTTAACTCGCATGAAACCTTATATGGAAAGACGATTCCCACCTCACTGTGACATCTGTAATGCGGTGTTATCTATCAGTCATATCATCCTGCGCTGTTGGCGATTTATTCGTGAACGTGCTTCACTTATAAATTACTTTGGTGTAGTAGACGTCCCCTTCACCCTTTCCACCATCCTGGGTGATGGGGACATTGTTATGACTGATAAATTGATGGCTTTCTTGAGAGAGACCGGAGTGATCAGAGTGATGTGACTTTTTTACTATATGGTTATGGTTTTTATCACCTGTAAATATTTATATATTGTACTATTAATTAGGGTTGACAGTTGACGTATTTGAAATAGTTCCTTCTCTCACTGATCTATTTCTAATATTGATGTCCCCTACATTAAACCCCGTTCCTCGACTGACAGTCACCAGCTGATGAGTGCAAGTGTGCAATATAGAAAGGTATTGGGCACTTGCAGTCGATGGTGGTCTGGTGGGCGAGGTTCTTCATTTTTTGTACAAATTATGTAAATAAATTATATCATCTTGCTTTAGTTATTCTAATTAGGGACGACAGCTGACGTATATGGAAATGTTCCTGACTCGTCTGGTTCCCTTTCATATATTGATGTCCCCTATATTAGGTTGTGCCTCGAATGACAGTCACCAGGTGGTGAGTGCAGGTATGTCATGTAGAAAGGCATTACATATCTGCAGTGATGGTGTTCTTTTGGTCGAGGCTTTTTTACCATTAGTGTAGGTCTAGTTATTTGTCTCTTAGGATTTAGTATAGGTTAGTGATTTGTCTGTTAGGTGGTTAGTTTTAGGGTCTTTAGATTAGGTATTTTTGTTTATAAGTAATATAAGGTTTAGAAATATAAAATTAAAAATATATATATATATATATATATATATATATATATATATATATATATATATATATGTATATATATGTATATACGTGTGCATGAAAGTGTGTATGTTCATATGCATGGATGTGTGTATGTATGTATGTATGTATATATATATATGTTTGTATATCCCTCCTCAGGTAATGTAGGGTCTGTGGGACCCCACGCTATTTTTCATAGTGTTTTCCATATATTACTATAAGGTCTTGGGATCTGGTTTTCCCTCTACCTTCCTGACTAGTAGACTAGTTTAGGGAGGTGATGTGGTCAGTTCGGGATCTGGCTCTGTTTTCGCGATAAAGAGCCTTTGGGGTCCAGTGGACCCCACTTTACCTAACCTGTGATTATTTTCCCATATATATATATATATCTTCCATACATTTTTTTTTTTTTTATGACGTGCTTCTCTTACTGCTTACAGAAACATTGGCCATTACTGTACGGCATGCAATGATAGAACACTGGTGGAACATATCAGTGTTGGTATGGCAGCCACTAATTTCAGATGGAATAAAATTTGTCAGTTTTTTCATTTACTTTTCCATAAAATATTTTGTCACTTACTGTATATTTCCATACATTTTGCACTAAATTGAAGGAAAAGGCCTACAGAAGCTGTGTAAAAGCGATTGTTTCAATAAAGTTGTTGTAAGTATTTTTGACGATTTTTTAAAGATTGGGGTCTGACAGACCCCACATTACCTAAGTAAGGATAAAATTATAGGTTTACCTGAGAAGGGATATATATGTATATATGTGTCAATGTATATACATGTATATATTTTGTCTTAATGACCAGGGCCTCCGGCCTCAATGGTCGATAGGCAAAAAAAAAAAAGAAAAAAAAAGTTTAGAGCAGGACATATCTACTTCTCTAGCGCAGTATGGGTTAATATTATCAGCCATAGGGATGTTACCAGCCACATCTATCACAGTGTCAAATGTTGGGCTAAATGTGGGCAACTAAGCTTCAGGTGTATTTGTCTTTTCAGTGAATGGTTCACAGATGAGAGATGGTGGACATTAGATAGATGGATATATATATATATATATATATATATATATATATAATATATGGCGCTTAACCCGCCCCATCCCGACGTTTTCTGGGCAGTGGTACGCCCTTGTCCCGACATTTTTGGACCTTTTTTTTTTATTGCTCAAACATCCGCTTTTGGTGAGAAACATCGAAAATTCATAGAGAAATCGCTCACCTGAGGTTTAAAATACTCGATCTAGGTACGAGTACCTCCTTACCTGACTGGGTTTTCTAACGGGCTGGCACCAAAGAAAACGAGTTCTATGGGAGGGTAACTATTTTATCCACTCATAAACAGTATTTATTTATTTACTTGGTACGAATTTATATGTAGTACAAGAGTATATTGGTTTTTGAACAGTAATATAGGCATTATAAGCATTGTTTCACTCACTAACTCATCACCATTCATGACCTTTTTTTCCCCCATTACCTGATCATCATTTCTGACTGTTTCTTCCTCTAATGCTATGTAAACTTTGTCCTCCACATTGTCATCGATTGGGGAATCACTCTGGCCCTGAATGTCTTTATTGGCCAGGTCACTGGTAACAGGTGAATTGCCGAGACAATGGCGTGCAGGGGGGGGAGAGGTTATGCGGTGTAAGGCATTGTCCCTGCTTGGCATCTTGTAGAGGAATAGAGGAAGGTGTCCCGTGTATACGTGCCAAAAATCACTCGCGAAATCACTCGTGAAAATTGAAAATTGTGCAAATTAGGGACCTTGCAATGTTGCCGCGTTAATTCACGTCTCCGGGATATGAGTGCATATCATGTGAGGACGTGAATTCACGTCTCCGGGACGCGGCGGGTTAACTTCCAGCAGTCATAATGTATAACAAATATTAATGGACGTATTTTTCAGTGATCTCCAAGAACCCCATTAATTTTCGGCTCATTTCATTTTTCCACCAGATTTTTTGGATTTTCATTCGTGACTCAGAGTTGTCTTCATGGCAGGTATTCCTTGACGATATAGTTTACATATTACAATTTAACATTGTCTTGTATGTATTTCTATTGTTAAATACTTAGTTTTCATCAACAACGTACGAGGTGGCTTTTAGGTGCAGTGTGCATCTCCAAACCCACTTAGACTACGACCAAGAGCCCTGAGAGAGTAAATTGGCCTCACACTGCTCTCTCTCTCTCTCTCTCTCTCTCTCTCTCTCTCTCTCTCTCTCTCTCTCTCTCATATCAGCATTTGCCTTATTACTTCTTTATGCTCTTCACTGCACCGGAATTCGTCTGTTCCCTCTTTCTATCCTCGCCTTCTTGCCCTGTCTTCACCTCTCAAACCTCTCTCCTTTCTTCTTCTCCCAGCATTTCCCTTACTTCTCTCTCTCCTTTAATTCTCTCCACCCGTTTCATCCTCCCTGTCTCATACATTTCTCTTCCACCCTTTTCTTTAAATTCTTTTCCCTTTCTATAATTCTCCATCTTGTCATATTTACCTTGGCTACGCTGCATCTCCCTGTTACTTCACTCTCTCTCTCTCTCTCTCTCTCTCGTCCGAATTTGCCTTATTACTTCTGTATGCTCTTAAAACTCTGTAGGTCTCACTCTTAATCTTCATATTTA
Source organism: Coenobita brevimanus (assembly GCF_032717465.1). Taxonomy (NCBI): domain Eukaryota; kingdom Metazoa; phylum Arthropoda; class Malacostraca; order Decapoda; family Coenobitidae; genus Coenobita; species Coenobita brevimanus. The sequence goes on along the minus strand of NC_136973.1, from coordinate 9,917,917 downwards.
CATACATTGTTTGCAACTCCCTGTTACACCTCCTTCCTCCCTCCCTTCCTCCTTCTATTTTTACACTTCTACAAAGCCACAAATTCATTTTCCATTATATTTTCGATCACTTCCCTGTGCGTATTCTGCTAGATAGTTTCTCTGTCCTTCCTGCAAAAACAAATGCATATCCAATTATGCTTATATTTATTTCAGCAGGAAGAACCTGACGTGGAAAAATTATGCTCTCCATTCTTCTTCTTTCTTAATAATAATGATAATAATAATAATAATAATAATATAATGGTAATAATAATAAAATTAACAATAAACTAACGATGTTTCCTCTGGTAAATATTTTCTTTTTTCTCAGAAGGAACACTCGACAAAAGACGACTACACTTCTTTTTCCTCGTATTTCCTTGAGAAACTATATAGATAGCCTAATGACTTTAAGTTTGAAATTTTAGTAGTTGACGTAGGGATATTGGAAAAAATACAAAATACTTACATACTTCTAACAATAATGTAACTGAGTTGTTGGAAGTAACACAGTTTTTCAGCCATTCTTTTACATTTAAAACTGTCTCCGTGAACTCCTGCCATCCAGGATGGCTTCACAAAAAAGACACACATTTACAATAAAACATTCATAGTCAGCCGAATACATGTTGCTGTTTTAATTTATAACTGGGTTATCAATGATAATATCCACATGATTGATAATACCCAAGGCATTGGAGGCTTCAGACCGCTTCCTTCCTATTCATTCTGCACACTTACCTTCAATATCATCTTATGTGTTATTCATACAAACTTTGTCCACGATTAAAGGGCAAAAACAACATATAAGCGGGTGTTAAAATGCAATTTGCAGCACAGTCTAATATACAGTCGTCTCACGCCCAGGAGGATGACGTCACAAGGTCTCACAGAGAGAAAACGAGAGGTGAAGTGTGAAAGGTTATCCTGTTCATTCACCTCTGCTGGCTGGAGCCAAGAAACGTTTGAATTAAAGCTGCTCATTGGTTAATGCAACACTGAGGAGCATGGTAAATCTACAGCTCTTCTTATTTTAACATATTTATTTATCTTTGTAAACTGCTTGCAATATAAGCAGCCAGTTTAAACATGGTGTAATTTCCTAAGCTAAAGAGGTCAAAGTTTTATAAGCAGCCAGTTTAAACATGGTGTAATTTCCTAAGCTAAAGAGGTCAAAGTTATCTTTAAAAGTTTACCGTTATGAATGAAAATTAAAAGTTGATTATAAAGCTTTATAAAACAATGAATGGCATTTGAAATAAATGGAGGCATATATTATAGAGCAACTTGCGGACGTAGGTGTACATCTTGGTTGGATAATTTACTCAAACATATCTCATCGTTTTATAAAACTTTATAATAAACTTGTTGAGCTAATGTTGACTTCTTTAGCTTCGGAAATTATTCCATAAATTAAACTGGCATGTTCTCACATGCCACATGCTTGAGCTTCCCGTATGAGTGTGAACAGACTGAGGGGAGACAAACCTAAAACCTACCGCTTCCCCGAGCCAACTGATGGCAGCGGCTGCAGTGCACTGCCTGCAGGACCCTGCGACGTTAGATGCGGGATACTCAAAAATTTGAACCAAGAGTGAGACGACTGTATATTAAACTGATTTGCAGCTAAATCGCTAGGGATGATGTGGTACTAAGTTTATATTGCCTTCGATATTATCAGCCATACCAGTTTTAACAATCACAGTGCATATATATACGAGTGTGTGTGTGTGTGTGTGTGTATGTATATATATATAATATGAAATTTAAGAGAAACATAGGATGATATATGGATAACTGTCGTACAGTGTGTGTGTGTGTGTGTGTGTGTGTGTGTGTGTGTGTGTGTGTGTGTGTGTGTATGTCATGAACTTTGTGGTAGGTGGGGGAGTTTACCATCCACCCACTCGATGTAGTACTGCTCTCGGGTGTCTGCCCTTTCCTCTGCTCCTCCTTTCCTTCCTTTCTCTTCTGTCTTTCTCTCCTCGTCCAGCCTGCGTGACTTCACACTCCCTTTCGTCGTTCTTTCCTTCATTCTTTCTTGTTCTTTCTGTCTATGGGTGACTCTACACTGAGTGGCAAACCAAATGGTTTCCTGCACACCAGGAAACCATTTACTACGCTGGATGGTAACCATATAACAAAATTATGGCGCTGGTAATTGTTTACGTCAATAATGATCGTCAGTATCATCGTTCACTTATGAATCTCTAATTGCTGCTGACGCCCATTGGCATGTACGGCTAGTTTATGATAACATCACCAAACAGTAAACCACGTGTAAATGGCCACTGAATGCGAACAGTTATTATATGTATACATAATAATTGCGTCAACAACGAGTGTGATATATTGTTATATGGCAATGATCTAATCAAATTTAATTTCTCTTTGGTAGGTATTACTGGTAAATGGGATAATATGAACCAGAGAGAGAGACAGAGAGAGAGAGAGGGATCCTCGTAACGAAAGGATTAATTACGGTACTTCACTCACATGATGTAGTTATTTCTGTTCATATTTCCACACGATTACTGTTCAGCTTAGGATACTTCTCTAACAGCAGAGTTAAGAACGGGTCAATGAAGGCTGTATCTAACCCCTCCAGTTCCAAAACTCTCCCCAAAGCTGAATAAAATCGTCTGGAGGCAGCAAGGATAAAATAATAAGCAAGTCTTCGGAATGAAGGGGTTAACAACCGTCCAAGAGCTTAACCCTTTCAGACCAGTGAGGTTGAGTTTAGTTCTTACTTCCAAACACCAGACGATTTAATTCAGATGAAAACAGACATCACTTTTTACTGTAATTTGGCCTAAAATTACCTCCTCTCCATTCTGAATACTGAAATGAAACAAGAGAGTAACCCTAAATAACCATCCTGGTCATGAAGCAGTGCAGTGCAGTGGAAAGGATGTAGAACCAAAACATTGTCTTATTCTGACACTCAGTTACGTGAAATGAACCGCAGAGGAACAAAATATTTGCGCAAAATTAGTGTAACAAGACTGACTAGTGAAGGGGTTAATGAAGGCTCTGTCCAGCCCTCCTCCCAATTGTCAGTTTCTCCGAGGCTAAGATAAACTAAGAGATGGCAAAAATAAAAATGAACTAGAGCCCCCCCTCCGAGGGGAGAATCACAGTAGCCGCAAGTCGATACATATCTAGCGCGGCTCAAAATATGAACTAGACCATGACCTATCTATCTATCTATCTATCTTTTGCCAGACGCCTCAATCCCGTTTGGGGTGGCCACAAACAAATTGGCTCCAAGTCGCCCTGTCCCCCGCCATTTCACTGCCCTGCTTCCAACTCACACCACCCTCTCTCATATACCTCTCCACTCCATCCCTCCATCTCATCCTCGGTCTCCCCCTCCCTCTTCCCCCCTCCACCTCACTCACATACACTCTCTTCGTCAGTCTTTCACCCTCCATCCTCTCCACATGGCCAAACCACCTCAGTGTGTTCCTCATAACGCTTCCTATCACATCCACATCAACACCACAACGCTTCTTTATATACTCATTCGTGAACCTGTCTCTCCATGTGACTCCACATGCTCCTCTTAAATAACTCATTTCCACTGCTCTCACTCTTGACTTGTGTCCTCCCAACAACGTCCAAGGTTCACTTCCGTACTTTAGAGTTGGTATCACAATACTGTCATGTAGTAACTTTTTCACTTCCATGCTCACTTCCCTGTTTCTTATCACTGCTTTCAAAGAACCAGCAACCTTTCTTCCCTGCTGTACCCTTTCAAGCACTTCACCCTCCAAACCCCCATCCTTAATCATCACACTACCCAAGTACTTAAACGTACTCACATTTTCCAATTCCTCACCATCCAACCTCGCTGTACATTCACTGACTTCACCTCTCTCAAAGACCATCACTTTACTCTTCCCTACATTCACCTTTAGATTCCGTTTCTTACACACTCTCTCAAACTCATCCACCAAGCCTTGCAGCTCCCCTTCGTCTTCACTCAACAACACAGTATCATCTGCAAACAACAGTACAGGGAGTTTCCAAACACTATCCTCTCTCACCAGGGCCACTTCAACATCCGCTACCCTACCTTGTACCTCTTTTATTACCCCGTCCATGTACAGATTGAACAGCTATGGAGACATGACACATCCCTGTTTCAAACCAACTTTCAAAGAGAAAAATTCACTTAGTTCACCATCCACACGCACTGCAGCCTTCGCACCATCGTACATACTCTTCAAAGCATTCAACAACTTCCCATCTACTCCATATATTCTTAACACTTTCCACAATCCTTGTCTATCCACCCTGTCATATGCTTTCTCCAAATCCATGAAAGCCGCATACAACCTCTTTCCCTTCTCTAGAAACTTTTCCACTAAATATCTGAGAATGAATATCTGATCTACACAACCTCTTCCCTTCCTAAAGCCTCCCTGTTCTTCTCCAACTAATTTCTCTGTTCTTTCTCTAACTCTGTCAGTAAGTATCCTACCATACACTTTTCCTATTATACTAAGAAGACAAATGCCCCTATGATTACCACACACTTCTTTTTCCCCTTTTCCTTTGTACAAGGGAATAATTATACCTGACTTCCAATCCTCCGGGACTCTACCTTCCTCCCAGGCCAATCTGCACATCTTCCACATCCATTCTACTACTATCTCTCCCCCATGCTTCAGCATTTCACCACACACTCCATCAATTCCTGGGGATTTCCCCGATTTAACTTTCTTCATTGCTTCCACAACTTCTATCCTACTGATTTCTTCCTGTCTTCTCACCTCCCTCCTCCTCCCAGCCATTCCCCAGCCACTTATACTCGCATTACTTCCATCCTCTACATTCAACAATTCCTTAAAGTGTTCTCTCCATCTGCTCACTTTTTCTCCCTTCTCCACTAGTAATCTACCATTTTTATCTTTCACTCCCCTGCTAACTTCACTTCCACCCTGCCTTACTCTTTTCACCTCTCTCCAGAACATTTTCTTACAGTCCCTCCACTTTACACTCACATTCCTTCCAAATTCCTCATCCACTCTCTTCTTACTCTCTCTTACTAATCTTTTCACCTCTCTCTTTCTTTCTACATATAACTCTCTCTTCTGCCTCTCAACTTCTTCCACACCCCTATTTCTCATCCATTCATTGTATGCTTTCTTCTTTTGTGCCACAGTTTCACCTCTTCAGTCCACCACGCTGTTCCTTGCACCCCGCTCCGTCTTCTCTTCCTTCCACACACCACATCACATGGTGCACATATTTCTTCTGTAAATATCCTACACACACCTTCCACGTCTCCCATCTGCTCCAATTCATATTTGCCCAATCGTTCCTCCACTTCTCTCTTATACTCTGCCTTTTTCTCATCCTCTTGTAACCTTTCCACTCTCCTTGCAACTACTCCTTCCTCTCGTCTTTCCCTTCTTCTATTCCTCCATCTTATTTGAATTCTAATTCTGGCCACCACCAAGTAGTGGTCAGAAAGTCCACTCCCCCAACCTCTATAAACTCTTGCATCCTTTACACATCTTCGCATCCTTTCATCCACACACACATAATCAATCATTGCCTTCCTTTCATTCAGTTCACCACCCACCCTTCTCATCACTCGCCATGTATACCTGTGGATCATTTTATGCCTGAAGAGGGTATTGGCTATCACCAACCCCCTCCATGACCTACTGTCACCAATTTCGAACTCGTAGGAGATTTTCATCCCTACAACACACCTGTAAAATTTTGTGGTGATATCTTGAGCGGATGCGAAATTATCGTCGTAAAAGTCACACAGATCTTTATCTACTTTCACGAACTTGGAACTCTTTGATTTTCATCCCCCTTACACACATGTAAAACTTCGTAATGATGGGCTCTGGCTGCAGTGAGCGTATCCCCAGGCTCAATATGGGGCCGCTCCAGATCCTCTCCAGCTGCAACTCCTCTGGGGAGCAAGCTCTGTGCCCTGGAGTGTGGGGAGAGTGAGAGTGATGTCCCATGTGGCCTCTGGAGGAGTGAGGCGAGCAAGGGGCGTTACCCTTGAGGGGCATCGCAGGGGTAGCAGACGAGTGAAGGACAGTGGCCGTTCACTCCCTGACGGGCACAGTGGGTGCCACCGCTGTTCTGCGAGACCCTGAGACTGCAGGTGAGAGGAGGACAGTGGCCGTCCTCTCCCTGGCGAGCACAGTGGGCGTCGCTGCGGTCCTGCTGCCTGTGGGGGCAGCAGATGAGGGAAGGACAGTAGCCGTTCCCTCCTGACTGGGTACAGTGGACGCCGCCACAGTTCTGCCTTGCCCTGGGACTACAGGTGATAGGAGTACAGTGGCTGTCCTCTCCCCAGCGAGTACAGTAGACGTTGCCGAGGTTCTGCTCCCGGCGGGAGCTGCAGGTGAGGGAAGGACAGTGGCCGTTCCCTCCCCAACGAGCAAAGTGTGCTTCGTCGCGGTCCTGCTGGGGTAGTAGGTGACAGGAGTACAGTGGCCATCCTCTCCCCAACGAGTACAGTGGACGTCGTTGTGCTCCTACTTGAGACTGTTTTTAAAAAAAGTCCCACCCCGATCATGGCGAGAGCTGGGCTGGCTCGAGAGTACTGTGGAGCGTACCTCCCGCGGGCTTCGATGAGGGGAAGAGGGGCTCATGGTGGCGGGGGAAGTGGTATGCCCATCTCGCTCGGGCCCTTTCCGCGCCTCCCTGTGGTCTCTCCTTGGTGCTGGTTTTTCAGATTTATTATATTATTGTTTATTATTTTATTTTTATTATTTATTTATTTATTTATTATTTTTTGTATGTTTGTCTCATACTAACTAGCTAGTTGTATAATGGGACTGGAGGTGTCTAAAGTTTTTTCTCGGCTGCTTGGAAAGAGTTTATTGTATCTGGTGATGTTGTTGGAATTTTGTACTAAGTTCTGATAAGTTTCGTTGTCTTCTCGGTGGAGGGATTCCCAAATTTTTAGTGCCTGTTTGCGTAAACGTATGTTGATAGGTTCGGTGTTTGTGTATTCGTGTATCTGTCTTGTAGTGAGTGTGTATGGGTATCTTTATTCAGTAGCCCATCTGAGTGCTTTGTTTTGTGTTCTCTGAAGTTTCCTTAACTGAGTGTTGCTGAGAGTGTGTGTTGATATTGGTGGGTAGTCTAAAGTTGGAATGACGATGGCCTTTACTAAGTGAATTTTTATCTTGATTGGTAGGTGTCTAAATCTGTATTACTTCCTTAGGGCTTGTTCTCCTTGGTTTTTCCTGTCTTGCACATGTTTATTGTATCCATTTCGTGTGATCTTTAATCCTAAGGACCTACCCTGCCCTTGGTATAGAATAGGGTTCCCGTTTATTGATAATGGAGGGTTAGCTTTGGATCCCAGTGCTAATGGAGTAAATTTGTTTGTTTGTTTTAATTCTCCATTTTTCATACTGTTGATTCGATTGATTTCACTTTCTGTTCTAATTTTTATCATGTTCTTGGATTTGCCGGGATAACCTATGATTTGGGTAACATCGTCTTCATATATTAAGTCCATTCATGGAAGAGGGTAAGTCTTTGGTGTAAAGTATAAATAAAGTTGGTGACAGGACATTCCCCTGAGGAACACCGCAGCCTAAGGGGAAGGGTGATCCAAGATGTTGATTGATAGGTATCTTGGCTTCTCTGTCATCAAGAAAGTCACAGAGGAGTTTCTCTGTAATGGTGGGAAGATCTAAATGCAAGATCTTTTATTTGTCCCAGGTGCCAAACTTTATCGAAGGCTTTAATAATATCTATAAGTATTATTTGGCACTGTCCCCCATCTGCTTTGTTTTGTGCAATTTGCTCTATTATAGTAGCTGATGTATGCGTGGTTCCTTGTCCGCGGTGAAAACCGAATTGATGTTCATTGTATAACTCTTGATCTTCTAGGTGAATTCTTAGTCTATAATTTATGATTCTTCCTAGCAGTTTGCCTGGTACCTCAAGTAGCGTAACTTGTCTATTGTTTTCAGGAAGAGTGGGAGATTTGTTTGGTTTTGGAATTAATTTGATGGTTGCACCTTTCCAGGTATCGGGAAAGTAGCCTGCTGAGAGGGCGGTATTAAATATTTGAGATTAGTGATGGCAATATCTGGACGCTGATTTAAGACCGTTTTGTTTATTCCGGTGCTTCCAGGACAGGTTTTCATCATTCTGTTGATCATGTTTTTAACTTCTACCAG